>NC_092718.1:104894983-105194983 GCF_047496885.1 Scyliorhinus torazame | reverse complement strand
GTTGGGTGGAGTTACTGGGCTATGGGGACAGGGTGGATGTGTGGGCTGCTTGGGTGCTCTTTCAAAGGGCCGGTGCAGACTCGATGGGCCAAATGGCCTCCTTCTGCACTGTAAATTCTATGAATCTATGAATCCATTTGGTAATGCTCTGTCATGCTCTGTCGACTGGCCAAAGTGAACGATGAACAACAGAACATGTGGCTTGAAGTAATTTTTTAGAGAACAAACTTTGTGGTAAGAAAACTCGGATAAATTAACTACAAACAACTAACACTGAACAAATCTGACTTCCGGTGGTGGCATGTCGAGGGGAAGTCGCACATTGGGTGGCTCCCGCTTGAGATGTATTTTTAAGAGATTTGAAGTCCGGTCCCGGTAGTAATTTTTGGAGGCAAAAGTGCTGGCAAGACGGCGGATGTCGGACTGCATGGTGGGGCCGCACTGCTTACGGTGGAAAAATGACCAAGGTGATGGCTGTGGAGCTGGAGAAGCAGTTTTCGAGGCACATGGAGGCGTTGAGGAAGGCGATGGCAGTTGGACTGAGATCATTGGTGGAGGAGGCAATCGCCTTTTAGGAGAATTATTGAACGTGGTGATGGCACCGGCAGAGTGGAAGGAAACAGAGGTGGTTTGGCATTGGACGCCGAGAAAGCATTTGACCGGGTAGAATGGGTGTACTTGATAGCAGTTCTGGAGCGGTTTGGGATTGGGCCATGATTTGTGGACTGGGTAAAGCTACAGTATAAGGAGCTGAGGGCGAGTGTCCGCACAAACAACATCAGCTCGGAATACTTTTCTCTCCACCGTGGGACTAGGCAGGGATGTCCTATGTCCCTCCTGCTGTTTGCACTCGCGATTGAGCCGTTGGCCATCGCGTTAAGAAGTTCAGGGGTATGGAAAGGGATAGTGCGGCGGGGGGGGGGGGGGGGGTGTAGAGCATAGAGTGTCCTTATATGCCGATGACTTGTTATACATATCAGAACTGAGTGAGTCAATAGGAGGAATATTGGAGCTGCTTCAGGCGTTTGAGTCTTTCTCGGGGTACAAGTTAAATCTAGACAAGAGTGAATCTTTTGTGGTGTCTCAGGGGTGGGGCAGGGGCGGGGGGGCTGCCATTCCATAGGACAGGGACTCACTTTAGATACCTGGGAGTGCAGGCTGGTCGGGATTGGGGCTCCGTAGGTACAACATTTCTAGTTTGGTGGGGAGGGTGAAAACGGATCTGGCAAGGTGGGATGGTCTCCCTCTGTTACTGGCGGGTTGGGTACAGGCGGTTAAAATGAACGCGTTGCAGCGATTTTTGTTTGTTTTTCAATGCCAGCCGATTTTCCTGCCAAAGGCATTTTTCAGAGAGATTGAAGGAATTATTACCACGTTCATATGGGAAGGAAGGTGGCCAGAATTAAAAAGGTGTTGCTGCAGAGGAGAAGCCAGGCAGGGGATTTGGGGCTTGCGAACGTGATGTATTATTACTGGGCAGCGAATGCGGAAGAAGTGCGGAGCTGGGTCAGAGGGGTGGATTGCCAGTGGGTCAGAATAGAGGAGAGTTTGTGTAGGGGGTAACAACACCGCTCCCGATGGCCCTGGGTATATACTCAGGGAGTCCGGGAGTAATAGCTTCGTTGAGAATTTGGAGGCGGATTCGACAGCACTTCGAGTTGGGGGCAGGGTCAAGGGAAATGCCGATTCGGGGGAACCACAGATTTGAACCAGGGAAGTGGGATAGAAATTTTCGGAGATGGGAGGAGAAGGGAATTAGGACACTAAAAGATTTATTTTTGGGGGGTCAGTTTGCAGCATTGAAGGAGTGAAATATGGGCTGGAACAGGGGGAAATGTTTAGATACATGCATGTTCGGGACTTTGCTAGGAAGGAGACACAGAGTTTCCCAGAGGAGCCAACCTCCACATTGCTGGGGGAGGTGCTGACGGCAGAGAGACTGGAGAAGGGGGTAGTGTCGGCGGTTTACAGAGCTATTTTGGGGGAGGAGAAGGCACCGCTGGAAGGGATCAAAGCAAAGTGGGAGGGAGAGTTGGGAGAGGGTATGGAGGAGGGGTTCTGGTGTGAGGTGCTCCGCAGGGTGAACGCCTCCACCTCGTGCGCGAGGTTGAGACTGATACAGCTGAAGGTGGTATATAGAACGCACCTCACAAGGGCGAGGATGAGCCGGCTCTTTGAGGGGGTAGAAGATGTGTGTGAACGTTGCGGGGATGGGGCCCCGCAAACCACTTTCATATGTTTTGTTCCTGTCTAAAGCTGGAGAATTACTGGAAGGAGATGTTTCAGGTAATCTCTAAAGTGGTGCACATAAAACTGGATCCAGGCCCTCGGGAGGCCATATTCGGGCTATTGGGCCAGCCGGGGTTGGAAACGGGTGCGGAGGCAGATGTTGTTGCCTTCGCCTCGTTGATCGCCTGAAGGCGGATCCTGTTGGGATGGAAATCAAGCTTTCCAGCCTGTACCCTGGCGTGGCGGGGGGAACTGCTGGAATTCTTAACTCTCGAGAAGGTTAAGTTTGAACTGAGGGGAAGGATGGAAAGTTTCTACAATTCATGGGTGTTATTCATAATGCACTTTCAAGAATTGGATTACATCGAACATTAGTGGGGGACGCGGTTGGGAGGGTTGGGGGGAGGGGGACTTCATGTGTTAATGGTGACTATGCGTGTTCCCTGATTCCTTCCTGTTTTTTGCTTATGTTAACATACGGCCCACAACTAGACGCAAGCATTCTCGATAAATAGAACTGTAGCGACATGTATGACCGACTGGTAGAAAGGGCCGACACCGTTCTGGACGCAACAAGAAAGAAATGGGAGGAAGACCTGGGGATTAAAATAGGGTGGGGACTCTGGAGCGGAGCATTGCATTGGGTCAACTCTGCCTCCACGTGCGCAAGGCTCAGCCTGACGCAACTAAAAGTGGTACATAGAGCCCACTGAACAAGAACCCGTATGAGTAGGTTCTTCCCAGAGGTGGAGGACAGATGTGAACCAAACCAACCACGCCCACATGTTCTGGTCTTGCCCCAGACTATTTTTTAAATAAATGTTTTATTAAAGTTTTTCCAAAGAGCGTTTTTACATAACAAAAATAGAAATACAGATAATAAGTAAATCACAATCAACATATCCCAAAGCTTACAGTGAAACTACTTACACAACAGAAAAGTTTTTCCCTTTTTTTAAAAACAGAACAAGGTGGGTTTCGTCTCCATGCCCAACTCACATTATATCAACAGTACCCCCACCTGAACCCCCCCCCCCCCCACCTCCCCTCCATGATGCTGCTGCTGCTGACACTTACTGCTCCCCTAGAAAGTCAAGGAAAGGTTGCCACCGCCGGGAGAACCCCATCAAGGACCCTCTCAAGGCGAACTTTATTCGCTCCACGCTGAGGAACCCCGCCATATCGCTAACCCAGGTCTCCACACCGAGGGTTTTGTGTCCCTCCACATTAGCAAGATCCGTTTCCGGGCTACCAGGGAGGCAAAGGCCAGTACCTCGGCCTCTTTCGCTTCCTGCACTCCCGGATCCTCCGACACCCCAAATATCACTACTGTTGGACTCGCCTTCACCCGAGTGACCAAAATCCTAGATATCACCCTCGCAAACCCCTACCAGAATTCTTTAAGCGCCGGGCATGCCCAAAACATATGGGCATGGTTCACCGGACTCCCTGCACATCTCGGGCACCTGTCCTCCACCCCAAAAAACTTACTAATTCTTGCAACCATTATATGCGCCCGATGCACCACCTTAAACTGAATTAAACTGAGCCTGGCACATGATGAGGAGGAGTTCACCCTGCCCAGGGCGTCGGCCCACAGGCCCACATCCAGCTCCTCACCCAGCTCCTCCTCCCACTTGCCCTTCAACTCCTCCACTGAGGCTTCCTCCACCTCCTGCAGCTCCTGATATATGTCCGACACCTTCCCCTCCCCTACCCAGATGTCAGACACCACCCTGTCCTGGATCCTACGCAGGGGCAGCAGCGGAAATGTCCCCACCTGTTTTCTAAGAAAGTCCTGAACCTGGAGGTACCTGAACGTAGGCCGAAACTCTCCTCCAGCGCCTGCATGCTAGGGAAAGTCCCGTCTATAAACAGGTCCCCCATCCTCCTAATACCTACCTTATACCAGCCTTGGTATTGTTGCTAACTTTCCGGTTGGTTCAATTGCTCTGTTTTATTACCTTTGCTCTCGAGTCGCTAGGTATCTTTATGATACCGCCACGAGGTTCAAGTCCAAGTAATGATCAATAACTCAATGCACCGATTAGTAAGGTTCAAATCAAAGCACATTTATTATACACAGTATTCGCTACTCATGCACAAATTCTGCGTCTAAGCTACTTCTACAACTAACAGGCCTATGCTTAACTTCGGACTGGCCCACCAGGTCAGGGGAACAAATGGTCTTTCGTTCGGGTTCTGAGTCTGCGGGATTCGAAGTTGGTACGGATTGGTAGCTAGGAGCGCCTATCTCGTAGCGAGCGTTGAATTAAGACTTACTTCTTTTGGTGGTCACTGCACCGGTCACGGTCAAGGTTGGTTCGCGTTGCTGGGTGACCCGGGCAGGACGAAGAGACAAAGAGAGCGATTTGAACTTGGGGCTTAACTCTTATAGTCCCCAGGGGCTTCCCACCTTTCGGGGCCAACCCTGTACCTGGTTCTAGGTGATTGGACTTTGTTCCAATCGCTTGGTTCGATTTCTCCAATACTGGAGCAGTTCCCTGATCGATGGGCGGTCTTGAGGTGTCCGTTAACCTCTTTTGTGTTGGCTCCTGCTAGCGCCGGGGAGTCTGGCTTAGTTTTGAGTGTCCCAAATGTTGCCATTATTCCCGGGGATTGCTCATAGGTATGTAGATGGCTGCTACATTGTTATGCTGATGGTCGCTGGTATCGATGTTGTCTGGCCTTTTGCAGAGTTAAATACATAACAAACCCGCACCTGCTGGTTTCTGTCTGTGTTGGCTGACTGTCCCATCAGCCTTTGCCGTTCACCATTTTAAATCGGGAGCTGGCCAATTTAGGTGGCTACACACCCTCCTTGTGATCCTACCGCGAAGCGTGAAGGATCACATAACTATATTGTTTTCATTCCCTGACCCGGTGGGCACTTCTTTCATGGCCTCTACACTAACCATAACTATGCAAACATTTTTTAACTGACAATTCTAAGGGGCGCTATGTCAAACAGGGACATGCATTACAAAACAAAAAAATGGGAACCTCTAACTATCCTTAATACACTACACTCATTTAACCATTTCATCACTCTAACTTCCTCAACCATACAAACAAAATCATAGCAGTTTATACACATGTTTCCTGGCTTGACAGTCAAGCTCAGGATCGTACAATTGCCCATGAATATTTCTTTATTCACAACAAAAAACGCAAACGAATGCTCTTTATTATAGATCGCGGGGGTCGGGGGGTCTGGTCGTATCCGAAAATAGGGGATCTGATCCTATATACCGGGGTGCGAGCGCGGTAGGCTCTCCTTCTCCATTTTCTCAGACGCATAGTCTGCACGATGCAGCAGAGTATCGCCAATACCAGTAAGGATTCTATTACACAGGACAGGGAGTACCACGTTATAAACCTGGCACACCAAGATGGTGTGGTGTTGCTGGTGACGGGGCTCTGGGTACTGTGGGAAAGTGAATCATTAACGGCTGGGGGGCTTGAGGTCATGGGGTTCGCGGTCACGCGCAACCAAATGTCCATTATAACGATGAACAATCCGAAGGAAGTCCTCATGGTTCTTCTTTCCCTTCCCTTCTCTTCTCTTCTCCGGTCCTGGAGCTTCTGGAGTTCTGTGTAAACAAGCATAGTGTCTGTTACTATCTTGGTTTAATATCTGGTATGATAGCCTGTCTGTCCTTTAGTGCCAATTACTCCCTTTATAATTGGTCACTATGTGTGACTCCCTCATTTATTTTTTCAAAAACTGAATTTTAGGACAAGACACACTTTCAAATAATGAACCAGTGCGAGCCGTCTCGCAGACTGTGCGATCTACCATCCAAATGTTTCAGGATGTAAATAGCATGTGGTTGTCAACCTAAGGGTTACCTGAAACAAAACAATACTTTTTTAACTAAAACTTTCCAAAATGAGGTATGTATGGGCCGCGACGGGTAAGAGTTGGATGGAGTCCCCGGGTAGGACGGCGACCAATGCCGTGTGTCCCCTACCTGAGCGTAGCTGACCAGAGGGGGGTTCCCAGGCAGGGTGGGTCCCAAGCCGTTTCTCCACTGCCTGAGCAACCGACAAGAATGGGCAAGAAATGTAGTCATCGTGGGGGATTGTCGTATTGGTTCTTCCCTCGAACCAGAAGGGCAGTTACGAACGGGCGTCTGGTATCTGTCGACAGACGAGTTCCGCTGAACTGGCGTCTGGGACTTTAACAAGTCTCTGCAGACAAACTAGTTCCTCTGAACTAGTGTCTGGCCAATAGCGAGTCTCTGTGGGCAAGTCCTCAGAGGTTCCGGCCGAAAAGACGTGGGGCCGTGGAAAAAAAATTTCCGGTCTGACATACAACATTTAACAAACAGTACAAACAACATAAAACATGCTCCAGGTTCCATCAGAAAGGACACAGTTTCTCCCAAGCGGTTCCTTTAAAACATCATCTGGACACCTCAGTTATCGGTTGCGAACAGGGTCGCAAAGGGGTTCTCATTTTGGGAGCCAGACTCAAGGTCGTCATCTTCTCCCGGATGTCAAACTCTCGAGTGTATCAGGGCTGATAGGGCTGCATGGTGTGATTTTGGATCGCTCTCGTCGTTCCGGACGAGTCTGAACAAATTGTCTCTGTGCCAATAGGTGGTGTCTAGTTGTGTGGGGACGGAATCGGGGTCGTCATGGTAGGTCGGTGGTGGGGTTTGTTTAGGAACATGATCATGAAGGGATCACTCGAATCGTGGTCAGATTCGCTGGGTGTGGGCCCTGTTGCATGGGGATAGTAGGGAGGCGTGCTGTGGCTATCGTCCGAATCACAGTCGCTGTCGCTGCTGCTGCAGTCTGTGGGCGTTCCGGGGCAGAGTGTATATTTCGGGGGTGGAGTTGAGGTCGAGTCCGTGGCTGGGCTGGACGTGTTGGGGGAGGGTAGGGTTACGTTGGCTGTGGGCGGGGCGTGGTGTGCTGCGTCGAGCATGATGTGGTGTGTGTGGTTAGACTGTGTTCCATATGCCTTCAGCTGGTTGATATGGAACCACGCAGCCTTACCGTTGGGATACTTTATCTTGTAAACGGAAGGGCTTACTTTGTCCGCAATGGAGTACGGACCCGAGTACTTTGGTGACAGGAATGTGCTGGGGTTGTATACGGAGAGCATGACTTGCTGTCCTACACTGAACTCAGTCGCATGCACTGTATTATCGAAACAAGCCTTGCTCTGTTTCTTTCTTGTGCCCAATTTCACTGCGGCTGCTAGCTGAGCCGTTTTAACATTCTCCACTAACTGCTCTACTGCTTTCTCGTGTGTGCGGGCCAACACTTCGGGGCTGGTCAAGTCTAAACCTAATAAAAATTCTGTGCCTTTCATGGGGCGTCTGGTCATGAGAGTGTGTGGGGTGTAACCTGTGGAAGTTGAAACTGTATTTCGCAAAAACATCAGCGCAAAAGGGAGGACTGAGTCCCAAACGGTGTTGTTTTGCTGGACCATTTTTCTGAGGGTGGATTTTAGTGTCCGATTCATGCGCTCCACGATACCACTCGACTGTGGGTGGTATGCTATGTGGAATTTTTGGGTGATGCCAAATATCGTGAGGACGATCTGCATGACACATCCCGTAAAATGGGAACCTTGGTCAGATTCAATGCTGCGGGGGAGTCCCCATCTTGTAAAGATGTGGTGGGTCAAAATCTTGGCTGTGGTCTTTGCCGTGTTAGTTCTGGATGGGAATGCTTCACCCATTTTGTAAACGTGTCTATCACCACGAGTACATATTTATAACCATTCCTGCAAGGGGGCAATGGTCCTATAAAATCAATCTGGAGGTTAGTCCGGGGCCATTAACGGGACGGGTGTGAATAAGCTCAGCCTTTTTGGCATATCTGCACAGATAAGACAATTCTCGATGTGGTGATTTATATCGTCCTTTAAATTCAGCCACCAACAAAGCTGCTTGAGGTGGGCTGTAGTGGGATCGATTCCCTGATGTCCATGACCATCATGGAACAAACAAATCAGTTGATTCCTGTCCTGTTCAGGTACCACATAAAGGGTGTCTTTTAACACCGCACCGTCATGTGTGGTCAGAGCATTTTTAAATCTCTCGTAGGGTGCTGGATACTTTCCTTTTAAAATCTCCCTGAGATTGCTGCCCTGCTTCTGGGCCTGCACTAGATCCTCGATCTTAGTCTGTGTGACCTGAACTGCATTCACTGGTGCGCTTTTGGGGGGTGTCCAAAAATATCCATGCCTGGAACCTGCCTTAGCCAGTGCGTCGGCTTTTACATTTCCAGAGGGGGAGGAACGATGGTGACTTCGAACTTTGACTATCCCAAAATAGTTCTGTGCTCTCTCTAAAAATCTGTTCTGTGCTCTCTCTAAAATGTGATGGAGTAATGAGGCTGAGGGGAGGGGTTTTCTGTCTGCGGAAACAAATCCTCTTGCTTTCCACAGGGGCAGGAATTCCGTGAGGCTGTTGCAGACATAGAGGCTGTCCGAGTATCTGTCTGCTGGGCTGGGGAAGGAATCTGGGTGGTCCACTATATACACGATGGCCACAAGCTCTGCCGCCAGCGCGCCTAAGTGTCCTGGAAGTTTTATTGCTATTTCTTCTAGGGCGCGTCCCTGTGCGTCCTTGACATAAATACCGCATCCTGTTATGCGCTTCCCATCCAAGACTGTGGAAGATCCACCCACATAGATCTTTATGGGTTCGCACGTGTCCGTGTGTGGGGGGGCTCTGAGTTGAACTACCTATCTTTCTGGGGGGGGGTTTAGCGATAAAGGGGCCTGTGTCGTGGTGTGGAGAGATAATTTCACATTCATGGGGGGTTCCGGGGTACTGTAGGTTGTCGGCTAAAAAAGTGTGGGTCTTTGTCCGTTTCACAGTGATGTCCCGTCCCTGCAAAAGAAGGGTCCATCTAGCTGCTCTTATTTGACTAACTACCGTCCTTGAGTCGTCCGTCCAGTAAAAGTTGGGTGAGGGTGTGTTCTGTGAGGATTGTGATGGGGTTCAGTCCAGTAATGTACGAAAAATACTGAAGTGCCCAAAATACTGCGAGCAGGTGCCTCTCACAGGCTGAAAATCCCTGCTCCACAGCATCTAAAACTCTGGAGGCGTAAGCTACGGGCCTTAACTGTTCGTGCCGTTCCTGGAGGAGCACGGCTGGAAGGGTGCGGTCTGTGGTCGCTACCTCTATGGCGTAAGGGGAAAGCGGGTCTGGAACTTGTAGTGCGGGGGCGGCTATGAGTGCCTGTTTTAAAGAGTCCACAGCATCCGTATGCTGCGGAAGCCATTCCCAGGGGGCTCCTTTCTTTCGGAGGTCTGAGAGGGGTGCTGCCTTGCTGGTGAAACCTTCAATGTGGTTTCGGCAGTAGCCAACCAGTCCTAAAAACGACCGGAGGGCTGAAATGTTCTGGGGAAGGGGCAATTTAGCGATCGAGTCAATTCTTTTATGCTCGATCTCGCGTTTACCATGTGTGATAATTGTTCCCATATATATCACCTTTTCTTCCAAAATCTGGGCCTTTTTGGGGTTGACTTTACAACTGATTGAGTGTAAGAGTTCCAGGAGTTTGGGCAGAAGCTCGATGTGCTCTTCCTTGGTGTCTGTCTGCAGTAGTAGGTCGTCTACGTACTGGACCAGACAGTCGGGGCGAGAGAATTTGGCTAAGCCATTTGCCAGCTGTCGGTGGAAAATGGAGGGGGAGTTGTGGAATCCTTGTGGCAGGCATGTCCACGTGTACTGCTGTGCTTTAAAGGTGAAGGCAAATTTGTACTGGCACGCCTTTGCCAATGGAATGGACCAGAATCCATTACTGACATCCAAAACCGTAAAGAATCGGGAATTGAGTCCCTGCTTGAGCATGGCCTCGGGACTTGTGGCTACTGTGGGGGCTGCTGCGGGGGTGATTTTGTTGAGTTGGTCGCGAATACTGCCCTGTTCTTTTGCAGAACTACCTGTGGTAGTATGTATTGGGGGTCATGTGGGACTGGAAGCCCTAATGTCATTGGCTGACAGATCCCGGGTCCTGGTTGGCCGTTGACCTCAAGCTCCGCCCTGAAGGCGGAGTATAAGAAGCCGGAGTCTTCCCCCGCAGGCCAGTTTACTATCGAGCTGCGGGGGAACAGACACGCTTAATAAAGCCTCATCGACTTCACTCTATTCGTCTCATGGAGTCTTTGTGCGCTACAATTTATTAAGCGTGCCTAAAAAAAAAAGGACTATGGAGCTCAGGATCATTCCGGAATGCCTGAGGATCAGCCCCCACGCAGTGAACGCGGCAGCAGCCTTCAAGCACTGGCAGACTTGCTTCGAGGCCTACCTCAGAACGACCACCGGCCGAGTCTCAGAAGACCAAAAACTGCAGGTCCTGCACTCGAGGGTGAGCACGGAGATTTTCTCCCTCATCGAAGACTCGGACAATTTCCAGACGGCGTTCGCAGCACTGAAAAGTCTCTACGTTCGCCCAGTTAACCAAATCTACGCTCGCTACCAGCTCGCGACGAGACGGCAAGCTCCCGGAGAATCGATGGACGAGTTCTACGCCGCGCTGCTGATTTTGGGACGAGCCTGCAGCTGCCCGTCGGTGAACGCAAACGAACACACGGACATGTTAATGCGCGATGCTTTTGTGGCAGGTATGCAATCCTCCCAAATCCGCCAAAGACTTCTAGAAAAAGAGTCGCTAGGACTCTCAGAGGCACGGGCCCTAGCAGCCTCCCTAGACGTGGCCGCTCGTAATACCCGCGCCTACGGCCCCGACCGCGCGGCAACCCATTGGGCCCCGTACGTACCCGTCGCGGCAAACCCCCTACCCCCCCCCCCCCCCACAGGCTTGCGCGGTCCAATCGCCGAGTCGCACCGGGGGCACCCGCTGTTATTTCTGCGGCCAGGCGAAACACCCCCGGCAGCGCTGCCCGGCCCGCGCAGCTATCTGCAAAAGCTGCGGGAAAAAGGGCCATTATGCGGTTGTGTGCCGGTCCCGCGAGGTCGCCGCTGTCCCGGGAGCACAGGGAGCCCTGCAAGCAGTTTACGCGCCCCAACCCCCCCAGCACGCCATGTACGACCCGCGGGCGCAGCCGCTCTGGGTCCCAACCACCGCGGTCCCGGGAGAACTGGGTGCTCTGCACGCCACCTACGCTCCCCAACCCCCCTCCCCGCAGCCCATGTATGACCCGCCGCCGGCGCTACCGCTTTGGGTCCCGGCCAACACTCTCCACGGAGAGGAGGCAGTTTTCAGCGTCCCTAACGCCCCCCTAACACCCACCCCGCGCCCCACGCCTGACCCGCCGGCGCCACCTACTTGGGCCCCGACCACCGCTGTCCCCGGTGAGGGAGCTCCGCACGGTCCTAGCGCTCGCGGCCCCACGCCTGACCCGCCGGCGCCGCCGATTTGGGCCCCGACAACCGCTGTCCCCGGTGAGGGAGCTCCGCGCGATCCTAGCGCTCCCCAGCCCCCGCAGCACACCATGTGCGACCCGCAGACGCCGCCATTTTGGGTCCCGGCCACGGCGAGGGGAGGAGGGGCGCCGATGTGCGACCCGCAGACGCCGCCATTTTGGGTCCCGGCCACCACGAGGGGAGGAGGGGCGCCGCCATCTTGGACCGCCCCAGACCTGTACGATGCGTGGGGGCGGCCATTTTGTCCACCCCTGCCGCCATCTTGTGACCCCCCAGCCACGTGCGATGTATGGGGGCGGCCATTTTGTTCATCCCCGACACCATCTTGGACGGCAACAACGGACCCCACTCCACTACTACAACCACGGCTCGCTTCGATTACGCTCGATCAAGCTCGGCCCCGGACACTCCAGACGACGACGACAATGGTACTAATAAACGGCCACGAGACGCCATGCCTAGTCGACTCCGGGAGCACGGAAAGCTTTATACACCCGACACGGTAAGACGCTGTTCCTTAACCACCTATCCCAGCCCACAAAAGATTTGCCTAGCTGCAGGATCCCACTCCGTACAGATCCAGGGATTCTGCATAGTTACCCTAACGGTGCAGGGGAGGGAGTTCAAAAACTACAAACTAAACGTCCTTCCCCAACTCTGTGCCCCCACCTTGCTGGGATTAGATTTCCAATGCAATCTACAGAGCCTTACGTTCAAATTCGGCAGCCCCATACCCCCACTCACTATCTGCGGCCTCGCTACCCTCAAGGTGCAACCCCCATCCTTGTTTGCGAACCTCACCCCGGATTGCAAACACGTCGCCACTAGGAGCAGACGGTACAGCGCCCAGGTACCGGACCTTCATTCGGTCCGAAGTCCAGCGGCTACTAAAGGAGGGCATAATCCAGGCCAGCAATAGTCCCTGGAGAGCGCAGATGGTAGTAGTGAAGACAGGGGAGAAACAAAGGATGGTCATTGACTATAGCCAGACCATCAACAGGTACACACAACTAGACACGTACCCTCTCCCCCGCATATCCGACATGGTCAATCGATTTGCCCAATATAAAGTCTTCTCCACCGTGGACCTCAAGTCCGCCTACCATCAGCTCCCCATCCGCCCAAGTGACCGCAAGTACACAGCCTTCGAGGCAGACGGGCGATTATACCATTTCCTACGGGTCCCTTTTGGCGTCACAAACGGGGTCTCGGTCTTCCAACGGGAGATGGACCGAATGGTTGATCAACATGGGTTGCGGGCCACGTTCCCGTATCTCGACAATGTAACCATCTGCGGCCACGATCAGCAGGACCACGACGCCAACCTCCAAAAATTCCTCCAGACCGCCAAAGCCTTGAACCTCACGTACAACGAGGACAAGTGCGTTTTTAGCACCGACCGGCTAGCCATTCTGGGCTACGTAGTGCGCAATGGGATAATAGGCCCCGACCCCGAACGTATGCGCGCACTCATGGAATTTCCCCTCCCGCACTGCCCAAAAGCCCTGAAACGCTGCTTGGGGTTCTTTTCATACTGCGCCCAGTGGGTCCCCCAGTACGCAGACAAGGCCCGCCCCCTAATACAGACCACGACCTTCCCTCTGTCGACAGAGGCTTGCCAGGCCTTCAGCCGCATCAAAGCGGATATCGCAAAGGCCACAATTCACGCCATCGACGAGTCCCTCCCCTTCCAGGTCGAGAGCGACGCCTCCGACGTAGCTCTAGCGGCCACCCTTAACCAAGCGGGCAGACCCGTGGCCTTTTTCTCCCGGACCCTCCACGCCTCAGAAATCCGCCACTCTTCAGTAGAAAAGGAAGCCCAAGCCATAGTGGAAGCTGTGCGACATTGGAGGCATTACCTGGCCGGCAGGAGATTCACTCTCCTCACGGACCAACGGTCGGTAGCCTTCATGTTCGATAATGCACAGCGGGGCAAAATCAAAAACGACAAAATCTTAAGGTGGAGGATCGAGCTCTCCACCTTCAACTATGAGATTTTGTATCGTCCCGGAAAGCTGAACGAGCCGTCCGATGCCCTATCCCACGGCACATGTGCCAACGCACAAATTAACTGCCTCCAAACCCTCCACGAGGACCTCTGCCACCCGGGGGTCACTCGGTTTTACCACTTCATCAAGTCCCGCAATCTCCCATACTCTTTAGAGGAGGTCCATACAGTCACAAGGGACTGCCACATCTGCGCGGAATGCAAGCCGCATTTTTTCAGGCCAAATGGAACGCACCTGATTAAGGCTTCCCGCCCCTTTGAACGCCTCAGTCTCGATTTCAAAGGGCCCCTCCCCTCCACCGACCGCAACGCATATTTTCTTAATGTAGTGGACGAATACTCCCGCTTCCCTTTTGCATTCCCTGTTCTGACATGACCGCGGCCACAGTCATTAAAGCCCTGAACAGCATCTTCACACTGTTCGGTTACCCCGCATACGTCCACAGCGACAGGGGGTCCTCTTTCATGAGTGACGAGCTGCGCCAGTTCCTGCTCAGCAAGGGCATAGCCTCAAGCAGGACGACCAGCTACAACCCCCGGGGGAACGGGCAAGTAGAAAGAGAGAACGGCACGGTCTGGAAGGCCGTCCTACTGGCCCTACGGTCCAGGGACCTCCCAGTTTCACGGTGGCAGGAGGTCCTCCCGGACGCTCTCCATTCCATCCGGTCGTTATTATGTACGAGCACTAATCAAACGCCACATGAGCGTCTCCTTGTCTTCCCTAGGAGGTCCTCCTCTGAACGTCGCTGCCGACCTGGCTGGCGGCCCCAGGACCCATCCTGCTCTGAAAGCATGTGCGGGCACATAAGGCGGATCCGTTGGTCAAAAGGGTTCACCTCCTCCACGCGAACCCACAGTACGCCTGCGTGGAGTACCCCGACGGCCGACAGGACACGGTCTCCCTGCGGGATCTGGCGCCCGCCGGCAACACGCACACCCCCCCGACACCATCAACCCAACCCCCCCCTTTCTGCCACTGCCGCACCCCGCGACCGCCCCCTTCCCAGGAGGATCGGTTCCCCTCCCCTCAGCTCCGACCAAGAATCAAGCCCAAGCTGAAACCGTACGGCTCCTGGAGGCGACAACACTGGTACAAGCACCACCACCACCGCCGGGGCCGAGGCGATCGACACGGACGACCAGACCGCCCGACCGACGCGTGGCGTCAATGTAAAACAAATATGGACAGTTCACAAGAACATTTTGCTTTTCTTCCTATACCCTCTGTCAATAGTTGCAACAGGACAAAATTGTCCAATACTGTATTGCCATGTGAATGTTTTGTCCTCCCAGGACCAGCCCTGTAAACCCTTACCACCATACGAAGCATCACCCCGCCGGGTTCATTTTTGACAAGGGGTGAATGTGGTAGTATGTATTGGGGGTCATGTGGGACTGGAAGCCCTAATGTCATTGACTGACAGATCCCGGGTCCTGGTTGGCCGTTGACCTCAAGCTCCGCCCTGAAGGCGGAGTATAAGAAGTCGGAGTCTTCCCCCGCAGGCCAGTTTACTATCGAGCTGCGGGGGAACAGACACGCTTAATAAAGCCTCATCGACTTCACTCTATTCGTCTCATGGAGTCTTTGTGCGCTACACTACCCTAACCTGCTTGTCCGTGCTAAGCGTTGTCGGGTTGAACCAAAATTTGCCTACTGCGCTAATTTTGTTCGCATATTCTCCTATGTTGAGCGTTGCGGGGGCTCTTGCAGACTTTGCCATCTTCCAGACACACTGGTTGACTGGATCAAATGATAGATTGTGGGAATTCATCAAGTCTATTCCCAGAATGTGTTCTGCTGTGTGGGGCAGGTCAACTAAGATACGGGGTGCTTGATGGTGATGGTGCCGATTTGAATGGGTGCAGGGGCTGTGATGTGTCCCTGCTGTGAGTGGCCTGTAAAGCAGCTGAGGGTGATGGTGGCTGTAGTGGGCCACGTGTCTTTTTGAAACAGGGCGGAGGAATTTATTGTGGTTCGGGACCCTCCTGTGTCCCATAGAAATTCGATGGGCTGTCCCCCAATTGTCGCTGCAACTACCGGTCGTCCGGACCTATCCCAAAGGGTATCGCAGACCCAACTGGGGAAGCCCGTACACCGTCAGTCCGTTCCGGTCAGATCCGTCTGATCTGAACGGGCGCTAACACTATGAATGGGCTCTGTCTTCTTCTTACTCAGAGTGCCCGTCTGCTGGGCTCCCTGTGGCTTTCGTGGGGCATTGCACTCTCTTGCGAAGTGTCCCAACTGTCGACAGTTGTAACACTCCTGTGACTTGGGTGGGGGGCTGTTCCTTCCTTCATTTACCCATGCGGGGTTGTGGTGTGTTGTCACTGCCTGTATATCTGCGTCGGCCTGCTTTTCCTTGGGATTTTTAACTGCGGGTTTGCTTTGTACAGACTGCTCTCAGGTGCAGGACAATCTTTTTACTACCCACTTCTCGTTATGAGCCTCCTCTGAGGGATCATAATTGGCGCAAGCTTTTTGTCCTGATCTGTGGCATGGGAGATAAGGGTGCGGGTCGATTTGGCCATGTCGTCTGGGGACAAATGGGCGCGGTCTAAGTCTCCAAAGACTGCTGCAAAGTGCATCCACAGGCATCCAGCGAACGCTGTGGGGTGCTCGATTTTCTTTTGCCTGCATTTGTTGAGGCCATCTACGGGGTCACCCCGGTTATACCTGATCGCACCCAGGATCGCGGTATGCATTTCTGCAAGGGTGCCTCCTCCTACATTCTGTGGGTCAGGAAAGGCTGCTGCTACTGAAGGGTCTAAACTTAAAACTGTGAGCTTTACGTGCTCTCGCTCATCCAGGCCATACATGGTCACCTGCTGCTTTACTGTGGCAAAGAAATGGCGGGGGTCTGAGGTGGGGAGGAACGGTGTGATCTTCTTGCACGCGTCCCGTAATTGGGTCACTGTTAAGGGGGTGGTGGATAGAAATTCCATGTCGTCTGCTGTGGCTGTGCGATGGTTGGTTACTGGGTTCATTGGAGCCTGAACTACCTGCTCTGTGGGGGGTTGGGGCGCTTTTCTCTTCTGTGACTTTCCGTGCGCACATGTTCCCTGAACATATCTCTGCGCTGTCTCGTTTAATTCTTCCCAATCAGGGCCGTCTTCCTCTTCTAACTTTGCTCCAAAGGTTTCCTGGAATCCTTTTTGAACTGAAAGCAGAGATTGCAGCTCTGCAATCTGCTTCCGGCACTTTGCGTGGTCTAGTGAGCTTTGTCTTTGCTCCGTGGTGGCAGCATGGAGTGCTCTTAATGCTGCCTTCAGGTCACTACACTGCCTCTGCAATGCCTCTACCTGCTTCTCGGTTTCTTCTCGTACCAGGACTGCACATTGCGTGTCCTGATAGGCCTTTTCATATTGGGACTGGAAGCTGCTTAAGTGCGCCAGACAAGACTCGTGAGCCCTTTTGGCATCCTCCACCTCTCTATCTTTTGCTGCCAACTTCCTCCTTAACTCTAAGTTCGCTTTTTCTACCTCGCTTACATCGACCTTGCTCATTCGATGTATGCCTTCTACTTCTTTCTGGAGCGTCCTAACAACCTCCTCTGTGCCTCGCAACTGTGCCAAGCAGGACACGATTGCCATTGGCTTGCGAGCTTTCCCTAAACTCTTCTTGTGGATCTCGCTCAGGGTCTCCACCAAGTATGTCCTATACTCCCGGGACCTGATTCCTCGTTGTCACAAAATTCACTCCAAAGGGGCCATCCCTTCCCTTTGAGATATTTCCTGATTTCTTCCTCCGATACGGGACACTGTCCTACTCTACTGCTGCTGGTCGCTGCGACCGCAAATTCCTCGGGATTCATGAGGCGTTGCATTGCCTGCACTGCCATCTTTCCTATCTGAATGCTGCTCTTCAAATTTGGGACAGGGGTATTAAGGCGGTGCTGTAAATACTGGTACGGCTTTCGCTACTTTCCGAAATACAAACTCCCGACAGTTTTGTCGCAACAAAAACACTATCAGTTTTACCTTCTCGCCCTGTTAGTTAAGCATGCATACACACACTTCCGAATTATGATTATTGATCAGAACTGCTTGAACGCTTGTGGTTTTCTGTTCCCAATTGGATCTCTAATTCAAATTCTTGGGTTCTCCCGGAGTGGTTATGCCACTTTGAGATCGGGTCCTGTTAGATGTCGCCAAATAATGTTGCTAACTTTTCAGTTGGTTCAATTGCTCTGTTTTATTACCTTTGCCCTCGAGTCGCCAGGTATCTTTATGATACCGCCACAAGGTTCAAGTCCAAGTAATGATCAATAACTCAATACACCGATTCGTAAGATTCAAATCAAAGCACATTTATTATACACAATAATCGCTACTCATGCACAAATTCTACGTCTAAGCTACGTCTACAACTACCAGGCCTATACTTAACTTCGGATTGTCCCACCAGGTCAGGGGAACAAATGGCCTTTTGTTCAGGTTCTGAGTCTGCGGGATTCGAAGTTGGTGCGGATTGGTAGCTAGGAGCGCCTATCTCGTAGCGAGCGTTGAATTAAGACTTACGTTGTTCGGGGGTCACTGCACCGGTCACGGTCAATGTTGGTTCGTGTTGCTGGGTGACCCGGGCAGGACGCAGAGGTGAAGAGAGCAATTTGAACTTGGGGCTCAACTCTTATAGTCCCCAGGGGCTTCCCGCCTTTCGGGGCAGACCCTGTACCTGGTTCTAGGTGATCGGACTTCATTCCAATCGCTTGGTTTGATTTCTCCAATACTGGAGCGGTTCCCTGATCGATAGGGGGTCTTGAGGTGTTCGTTAACCTCTTTTGTGTTGGCTCCTGCTGGCGCCGGGGAGTCTGGCTTAGTTTTGCGTGTCCCAAATGTTGCCATTGTTCCTGGGGATTGCTCATAGGTATGTAGATGGCTGCTACATTGTTATGCTGATGGTCGCTGGTATCGATGTTGTCTGGCCTTTTGTAGAGTTAAATACACAGTAAACCTGCACCTGCTGGTTTCTGCCTGTGTTGGCTGACTTTCCCATCAGCCTTTGCCGTTCACCATTTTAAATCGGGAGCTGGCCAATTTAGGTGGCTACAGTATCCCCCATCCAACCTACCCGGAGCAAATCTGTGGTTATTCCGTATCGGGGTCCACACCGAGGCTCCCTCCTCTCCCCTGTGTCTCCTGCACTGCCCCCAGATCCTCAGTGCCGCCGTCACCACCGGACTAGTGGTGAACGGCAGCGGAGCCGTAACAAGTGCCCCTAGACTGCCCTTAGTGTTGGGTGGAGTTATTGGGTTGTGGGGATAGGGTGGAGGTGTTGACCTTGGGTAGGGTGCTTTTTCCAAGAGCCGGTGCAGACCCGATGGGCCGAATGGCCTCCTTCTGCACTGTAAATTCTATGATCTATGATCTATGATTTGTGGTGCCTCTATACGACGCCGCCTCCAACCGCCCCCACGCTGCCCCCTCCTCCATCATCCATTTCCTGATCATGGCCACATTGGCCGCCCAGTAATAACCGCAGAAGTTCGCCCCCCCTCCGGCTATGCTCCAAGAATACCCTTTTGACCCGCGGGGTTTTATTCGCCCACACAAATCCCGTAACAATCCTATTCACCCGCTTGAAAAAGGACTTGGGGATAAAAATGGGTAGGCACTGAAACACAAAGAGGAACCTGGGGAGAACCGTCATCTTCACAGTCTGCACCCGTCCTGCCAAGGAAAGCGGGAGCATATCCCACTTTTTAAACTCTCCCTCCATCTGCTCCACTAGCCGGGTTAAGTTGAGCCTGTGCAGGGCATCCCAGTTCCTGGCCACTTGTATCCCCAAGTACCGAAAGCTCCTCTCCACTATCCTGAGCGGGAGCTCCCTCAGTCTCTCCTCCTGGCCCCTACCGTGGACCACGAACAGCTCACTCTTCCCCGTGTTCAACTTATACCCCGAGAACCTCCCGAAGTCCCCCAGGATCCGCATGACCTCCCCCATCCCCTCTAACGGGTCCGAAATATACAACAGCAGGTCATCCGCGTAGAGGGAGACCCGGTGTTCCTCCCCCCCCCCCGCGCACCAGTCCCCTCCAATCCCCCGAAGCCCTGAGCGCAATGGCCAACGGCTCGATTGCCAGGGCAAACAGCAACGGGGACAGGGGACTGCCCTGCCTCATCCCCCGGTGCAGCCTGAAATATCCCGACCTTAGCCGGTTTGTGGACACACTCGCTACAGGGGCCTGATACAGCAGCTTGACCCACCCTATAAATCCCTCCCCAAATCCAAACCTGCCTAGCGCCTCCCATAGATACTCCCACTCCACCCTGTCAAAGGCCTTCTCCGCGTCCATCGCAGCCACCACCTCCACCCCACCCCCCCTCCGAGGGCACCATGATAATATTCAGGAGCCTCCTCACATTCGCGTTCAGCTGCCTGCTCTTAACAAAACCCGTCTGGTCCTCCCCAATCACCCCCGGGACACAGTCCTCTATTCTGGTGGCCAGAATTTTTGCCAACAGCTTGGCATCCACGTTCAGGAGCGATATCAGCCTGTAGGACCCACACTGAAGCAGATCCTTCTCCTTCTTCAGGATAAGCGAGATCAATGCCGGCGACATTGTCGGAGGGAGGATCCCTTTCTCCTTTGCCTCATTGAAGGTTCTCATCAGGAGCGGGCTCAGCAGCTCCGAGAACTTCTTATAAAATTCTACATGGAAGCCGTCCAGGCCCGGGGCCTTGCCCGTCTGCATGCCTGCCGGCCCCCTGACTACCTCCTCCAACCCAATCGGGGCCCCCAGTCCCTCCACCCGCTCTGCTTCCACCCTTGGGAACCTCAACCGGTCCATGAACCGCCTCATCCCTTCCCCCTCCCCGGGGAGCTCCGACTCGTATAACCTTCCGTAGAACTCCCTGAAGACTTCATTGACCCTCTCTGGGCTCAGCACCATGTTGCCTTCCCTATCCCGCACTCCCCCAATCTCTCTGGCCGCCTCCCTCCTGCGCAGCTGGTGCGCCAGCATCCTACTCGCCTTCTCCCCATACTCATAAACTGCCCCCTTCGCTTTCCTCAGCTGCGCCTCCACCTTCCCCGTGAAAAGCAGGTCAAACTCCACCTGTAATTTCCGGCGCTCGTTCAACAGCCCCCTCCTATCTACCCTGAGTATCTCTCCCACCGTCTCTCCCTCTCCGCCCTCTCCTTCTTGCCCCAGACTTGCGGGGTACCGGACAGCCTTCTTCGAGGCAATGTCCAAAGTGGTGGGGATGAGGGTGGAGCCATGCCCGAAAGTGGCGGTCTTTGGGGTATCAGACCAGGCAGATCTATTCCTGGGGAGGAGGGCGGACGCCCTTGCCTTTGCCTCCCTGATCGCCCGCCGTAGAATCCTGTTCGGCTGGCGGTCAGCAGCACCAGCCAAAGCTGCAGACTGGCTGTCCGACCTCTCAGAATCTCTCCAAATGGAGAAAATCAAATTCGCTATCCGAGAGTCAGACGACGTCTTTCACAAAACATGGGAGCCATTCACCCAATTGTTTCGGGACCTGCTTGTGGCCAACGAACAAGCAGAAAAATAGCCAGGTAGCCAAGAATCAGGGGAAAGTAGCCGAGGCAGGGGAGGGAGGGATAGACCGGGGGAGCGGGGGGTGGATAGCAGCTACACCTAAGAGAAAAGAAAGGCAAACCACAGGAGAAGGGGAGGGAGGGGGAGGGGATGGGAGAGGGAGGAGACAGGGAATAATAGAGCGGATCCAGTGAGGTGGGGGGGAGGCAAGGGAATGACAGGCGGGAGGAGGGCACGGGAAACAATAACAAACTTGACATCTACAGGAGCAGAGAACAAGGAAAATCCGGGCGAAAGACGGGACGAACGGCTGAAGCGGAGGTGATCGCGAGACGACAACGGCAGCGGAAACCATCCGGGAGAAGCAAGCGACAACACCAACACCAGATCCATTCACGTATCGCCCTCTGTAATTGTTCTGTATTTGTTTCCCCGGCACCCAAATGTATATGTACCCCCCCCCCCAAACAGACGCCTACTTATGTGCTAAAAACAATACTGCCAATTGTACAGAGCTGCTGTTGTTGAGCTAGCACATAATACACTACCAGTTATTTTATTCTCTTTTTTTTTGTTTGTTTGTTTTGTTTTTTGTGCGTGTTCCCTTCGTTTCTATGTACATGTATATATATGTATTCTATTTTGTGTACATAAAGGTAAATATACTTTATTCAAAAACCCAATAAAAGACATTTATTTTTTTTAAATATTGTTGTTTGGGAGTTTGGTGGGAAGATGGGACTGTTGTTGTTGATAAGGGGATTGACAATGTATTCGTTACTGTTTATTGTTTGTTGGTGGGTGTAAATTTTAAAGAAAATGTGAAAAAGGAGGAGAATAAATGTTTTTTTTTTAAATACTAAATAACTCTCGTGGAACTACTGCAAATATTTTTATCTCCCAGCACGATCAACTCCCAACTCTCAGATCACATGGTAATGTGATGAGTTTACAATGCCAACTAGTGGTCGGAGGTCGTGCATAACATTATGTACAAACTTACATTATGCATATCATCACATCCCCTTTCCTTTGTAAAAGAAAATTATTTACAAGCCTGAAATAACTTTTTATATTTTATCATGATATGCATAATCATATACAAGTGACCTTGTACACAGTTCATTATGGACAGCATGGTAGTACAGTGGTTAGCACTGTTGCGTCACAGTGCCAGGGTCCCAGGGTCGATTCACGGCTTGGATCACTGTCTGGGGGGAGTCTGCACTTTCTCCCAGTGTCTGCGTGGTTTCCTCCGGGTGCTCCGGTTTCCTCCCACACGTTCCGAAAGACATGGTGTTTGGTGAATTGGACATTCTGAATTCTCCCTCTGTGTACTCGAACAGTGTGGCGACAAGGGGATTTTCACAGTCACTTTATTGCAGTGTTAATATAAGCCTACTTGTGGCAATAAGGATTATTATTATTATTACACGTTCAGACTTTCAGGTTAATACCATCTTTTGGTTGTTCTCCTGAGAATCGACCGAATTTGTGATCTGGGGCGGGATTCTCCGCAATCGGCACGATGTCCGCCTACCGGCGCCAAAAGCAGCGCGATGCCGGACTGATTCGCTCCGCACCTTGAGGGGCTGAGCCCTCACCTTGAGGGGCTAGGCCCGTGCCAGAGTGATTTCCGCCCCGCCGACTGGCAGGAAAGGACTTTGGTGCCCCGCCAGCTGGCACGGAAATTACTTTGCCGTGCGACGCATGCGCGGGAGCGTCAGCGGCCGCCCACGGCATCCCCGCGCATACGCAGTGGAGGGGGTCTCTTCCGCCTCCGCCATAGTGAAGGCCATGGCGAAGGCGGAAGGAAAAGAATGCCCCCACGGCACAGGCCCGCCCACCGTTCAAAAGGTGGTTCAATCCATGCCGGCTGGCATGGGTTGACAGCGGCGGGACTTCGGCCCATCGCGGAACGGAGAATCGCCGGGGGTGGGCCCGCCGACCGGCACGATTTCCGCCGACCGACGCGGCGCGATTCCCACCCCCGCCGAATCCCTGTTGGCGGAGAATTCGGGACACGGCGGGGGCGGGATTCACGCCAGCCCCCGGTGATTCTCCGACCCGGTGGGGGGTTGGAGAATCGCGCCCCTTGTTTCTTTCTCCAGAAGACAGGTTTTCTTTCTGGGCTTTGAGCAATCACCAACTCTCACCTTTCTTTCAGCCTTTCGAAATGACGCTTTTTCCTTCTCCTTTTCTTCCTGGCTTTAGTGCCATCAACTCTGAAATTGGTATGCTCCACACCCACATCTGCCTGTCCAACCAGAGCATCATTCTTGTTATTGGTCACGGCCAAGGAAGTAGCTGTTCGTATCTTCTGCAATTAAAACTTTTTGGAGCCTTTGCTGGATTGAGGAGTTTTGGCTGATCCATGGTGCTTGCACTCGAACGCTGTGCTATACGCTCATCAACTGATGATGCATCTAATGTCGACATGCCTTTGGACGCGTTTGAAGTTGCAGGCAAGTGTGCGACTTCAGGAATGATCTGTAAACCCTCACATTCTGGTATTTTAGCTCGATCAATGTCCTGTACATCAGACATTACTTCTTCACTTTGTGGTTTAACCTCAATTAGTGTTTCATCCTCATCTGATATAATGATACATGCACATGCTTCGTCTTTTGTTGGAGAACTGCACAAAGATGTATCCATCTGTTCTTCCTGACGGTTCTTTGATGGACTGGTCTTGAGTACTTGAGAACCCACTGCAGGAATGAGTCTGTGGGCATAGGATAATTCATTGTACTTCTCTGGAGCCAATTTCTGAAAAATGGGGATTATTTCTGCTGTTCCCAGTTGGCTGATCACAGTTGAAGTGCTGTCAACTGATTTGTCTGCTGTTACACTCTCATTTTCAGCCTCTGCGCAGTTCAGCTTAGAACCTCCACACTCATCGTTGTCCTGCATAGATTGGATGCTGCTTGCTATCAGCTCGTTACTAATGCCAAATAAACTGAATAAACTTTCATAGTCTTTCTCTTCAGGCTCATCGTCTAATTCTTCCTCTTTTTGCTCTTCCTCCAGCTTGACTTTTCCTTTCATTTCATCTGATAGCTCCTCACTTCATCTCTTTGCCATTTGCATTCATCCTTTGTCGTGGCACTGTCTGGAATGTACAGCCGCTGAACTAGCTCCAGTGCCTCACATTGTCCCGCTCCTGTGGTGGACCCTCGTGCCGTCCACAATGGAAAATGGTATGGTGCAAAGTCTGTTGTGTACCCATGCTTCTAACTCATATGCGCCTAACGTCGAGATTTCGTTACCATTATAATCTCTTAATTGTACTGTTTCGGTAACTATTTTCGGCTGAATTTGCAGCTTTTTTACATCAGACAGGTTGATGAAGGTGACCCTTGCACCAGCTTGGCTTTTATTACTGTGCCATTTATTTCTAAATTATCCATATAATTATCGACCTTCAAGTCACTATTGCTGCAGATTGGTACAAATATACTTCTGTTTGATATACCTTGAGTCTCCTTGTCTTTGCTGGAGATCATGTCGACAAATAAAGTGTTTTCTAGACACACCTCAACAATGGCACTGATACTCTTTGTTCAGGCCTTTTTCTTGTACAACATTGGGTGGCAGAATAGGGTGGAGCTGTGGGCTTACGTCGGGTGCTCTTTCCAAGGGCTGGTGCATACTCGATGGGCCGAATGGCCTCCTTCTGCACTGTACATACTATGATTCCTGCCATTAGAGATGGAACACGTTTTTCCATCAGCAGCGGACTGCGTGGCATATGCCATTTGCCACATCACGGATACAAAATGGAGGATTGGGTCGGCAGCTCAAAATGGCTGGGAGCACATTTCTTATTAGGCTGTGTCACCAAATTAATGGTGTCTGCCACCTTCGTGCCCAAACTACAGAGATTCAGCGTGTCGAGCTGCTTTGCAGCCAGCTCACTAGCATGACATATTTGAATGGCACTTTCAAGTTTCTACTTCATAGTAGCCACTCACATGCTTTATTAGCAGAGAATCCAAAAACTATCTGGTCTCTTATCATTGACAACTGGAGTGTTCTGAAGTTGCACAACTGTGCCTTCAATCGCACGTCAGTGAGGAAGTTATCGAATGCCTCACCCGCGTTCTGGATGCGCGTACGGAATTTATAGCACCCAAAGGTTTCAGGTTTGTTTGGAGAGCAATGCTGATCGAATCTTTTAAGCACTTCTTCAAAGCTTTTGCCGTCAGCCTCGTCTTCAAATGTAAACGTGTTGAAAATTGCGCCTCTCATCAGGCTGTG
The DNA here is from genome assembly GCF_047496885.1 of Scyliorhinus torazame. Lineage (NCBI taxonomy): Eukaryota > Metazoa > Chordata > Chondrichthyes > Carcharhiniformes > Scyliorhinidae > Scyliorhinus > Scyliorhinus torazame. The sequence goes on along the minus strand of NC_092718.1, from coordinate 105,169,626 downwards.
CCTGCAGACCAAGAGCTGCAACATATAGTTTAAACTGCTGCTTAAACACCCTCCAATCTTTGTCTACATTACCGGTAAACCGAAGCTGTTGAGGTGCCTTGATACCTTCCATTCCAGGCTTTGAAATTTTACCACGCGTTGAGCTCAAGATGCCAGTAGCTTGCAAGATGAGTCACAAAGATTTGTCTCCTTTCTTACCCTGCAGAGTTATCTTCAGTCGTTTGAATTTTCTTGCCCAGAATCTTCAAGTTTCTGGTTAAATCATTACTCTTGGTACCATGTCATGTTCTGTAGAATGGCTAAAGTGAACGATGAACTACAAAACATGTAGTTTATAAAATAATAAATAATTAATTAATAAATAAGTAGTTAATAAATAAAATAAAATAAATTATAAAATAATTTATTATAGGATAAACTTTGTGGTAATATAACGTGGATGAAAATTAACTAACAAACAACTAACACTGCACAACTCTCGTGGAACTACTGCAAATACGTCTATCTCCCACCACAACTAACTCCCAACTCCCAGATCACATGGTGACGTGGTGAGTTTACAATGCCACCTAGTTGTCAGAGGTCATGCATAAGATTATGTACAAACTTACATTATGCATATCATCACAGTCTCCACAAATGGGGACCGGATGGAACGGCACTTGTGGGAGTCTCCAAGGGAATCGGAGACCCCCAGCTGCATGTCCTTTGGGCAGGGTGGTGCCCTATCACTGTTGGTGCCACCTGGTACTCTGGCAGTGCCAGCCTGGCACCTTGGCAGCGCTACCTGGGTGTCAGTCTGGCACTGGCAAGGTACCCAGATGGCATTGCCAGCTGCCATGGGCACTGCCAGGATGCCATGTTGACACTGCCAAAGTGTCAAGCTGGCATTTTTTGCACATGTGCGATTGGGCTGCGGTTGCCCACATGCCAGAGGCAGTAGTAGAGGCGAGTACAATTTTGTCTTTTAAAAAGCATTTAGACAGTCATATGAGAAAGATGGGTATCAAGGGATATGGGCCAAATGCGGGCAATTGGGACTAGCTTAGTGGCGAAAACTGGACAGCGTGGACAAGGTGGACCGAAGGGCCTGTTTCCATGCTGTAAACCTCTATGACTCCATGTATACACACACATAGACACAGTAATGCACAGATTAACACACATACAGTCATCCACACATGCACACACACAGCAATGCAGACAAAAGCAGCAAAACATGGAATGGCCGGTGAGAGGCACAATCTACAAAGTAAGGCCTTTTGTAATTTGTTCCCTTCTCAATCAACAGGTACTGAGGTCAATGAGAAACTCCACTGTGAGCTGCGGGTGAGAAGGACAAACAGACTGCAACATTGCACCTGGCTCTGTGCTGAAAGGTAGAATTCAGACCCCCACATTGGCAGACACTATTATCACTAGCTCCCTGAGGGCAGTCGGAAGTGGCTGAGTTAGATGCCTGTCATGATTCTGAGGCTGATAAAGAAAGACAGCTGCTGTAAAAGAGGACGTGAAACTAAAGTATGAAGGAGATCGGAGCCCCCACCCACCCACCCACCCCCCGCACCCCCCCCCCACCCCCCCCCCCCCCACCCCACCCACCCACCCACACACACACACATACACACGCACACACCAAAACTGGTTAATGTTTTGTCACCTACGGGGAAAAGAACAAAATTCCAAGTCCGGCTGGATGAGCAGTTGCCACATCAAAAATTATTCTAAGTGTGGATGGTTAACCTGTTGCCACCAAAAATAAATCAGTCTGGCTGGATAACCAGTTGTCAGCAAAAATAATTCAGTCAGCTCACATGTTAGCACTGTCACCTCTGAGTTAGAAAGGCAGATTCCAGCCCAACTCCAGTCCCAAAATTCAGGCTAACACTTCTACTACCAGCACTGAGGGAGCACTGCACTGTCAGAGGGTCAGTACTGAAGGAGCGCTGCACTGTCAGAGGGTCAGTACTGAGGGAGTGCTGCACTGTCAGAGGGTCAGTACTGAGGGGCTGCTGCACTGTCAGAGGGTCAGTACTGAGGGAGAGCTGCACTGTCAGGGAGTCAGTACTGAGAGAGCGCTGCACTGTCAGAGGGTCAGTACTGAGGGAGTGCTGCACTGTCAGAGGGCCAGTACTGAGGGAGTGCTGCACTGTCAGAGGGTCAGTACTGAGAGAGCGCTGCACTGTCAGAGGGTCAGTACTGAGGGAGTGCTGCACTGTCAGAGGGCCAGTACTGAGGGAGTGCTGCACTGTCAGAGGGTCAGTACTGAGGGAGTGCTGCACTGTCAGAGGGTCAGTACTGAGGGAGTGCTGCACTGTCAGAGCGTCAGTATTGAGGGAGTGCTGCACTGTCAGAGGGTCAGGACTGAGGGAGTGCTGCACTGTCAGAGGGCCAGTACTAAGGGAGTGCTGCACTGTCAGAGGGTAAGGACTGAGGGAGTGCTGCACTGTCAGAGGGTCAGTACTGAGGGAGTGCTGCACTGTCAGAGGGTCAGTACTGAGGGAGAGCTGCACTGTCAGAGAGTCAGTACTGAGAGAGCGCTGCACTGTCAGAGGGTCAGTACTGAGGGAGTGCTGCACTGTCAGAGGGCCAGTACTGAGGGAGTGCTGCACTGTCAGAGGGTCAGTACTGAGGGAGTGCTGCACTGTCAGAGGGTTAGTATTGAGGGAGTGCTGCATTGTCAGAGGGTCAGTACTGAGGGAGTGCTGCACTGTCAGATAGTCAGTACTGAGGGAGTGCTGCACTGCCAGTGCTGCTGTATTCCAGGGGAGGCGTACAACTTTCTCTGAAGCCACTGTTTATCTTTTTTTAAAACAGGGACTGGAACTGTGGACAGCCCTCCAACTGTGGTCTATGCACAGTTTCTGGAGTCGCGAACTCTGCACAGTGTTCCAAGTGTGGCCTAAGCAAGGTTCATGGAGATCAGAAGTGCAGACACTCCCTCAACTGTGATTAACAAGGAATAGTCGAATATAGTCGAATCAAGATTTTGCAGAAGATGGGAATTGAGCCGAGCCACTGAGTTCCTTCAAAGTCTGCGACCATCGTGTTGCGACATTGATTTTTCGACTTGTCTTTTATCATTGGGTTTGGCTTTACAGGCCAGAGAGCTCAGTGAACGCAACCGTGCTCCTTATCCAAACCAGTGTGCTGTCGACCACACTGACTGCTGCCAGGACCCTTTGCTTGATCCTCGGTCACAAACCCCTTCCCTCACACTCACCATTGACAATCATCGCCATCAGCAGGAGACAATCCATCGGGATTCGCATAGTGGGACTCGGCAACCTGATCCGACCCGGAGCAAACGTAGGCACAGTTTTGATCTGCCGGTCGCAGCTGGTCTGCAGCGGGCTGTCAGAGAGCCTGCAAGCAGCAGTGCGCCCTCCCATGGGACGTAGTGTGTGACATGTTTGTCTGTTCCGCGCAGTCACGGCACACTGCTCGACTCAGATGTTTGCTGACTTCCTCATTCCTTCGTTAGTCGAGCGGAAAGAAGCTGGCACAACCTGTCCTGGGAGCAGCCGCCAAACACCCGCTGTGGGGATGGTCACCCAACTCACAGCTGCCCCAGGAGCGACACAGACCACTGTGCAGAGAGAGCTTTACTCTGTATCTGTCCCCGTGCTGTACCTGTCCTGGGAGTGTTTGATGGGGACAGTGTAGAGGGAGCTTTACTCTGTATCTAACCCCGTGCTGTACCTGTCCTGGGTGTGTTTGATGGGGACAGTGTAGAGGGAGCTTTACTCTGTATCTGTCCCCGTGCTGTACCTGTCCTGGGAGTGTTTGATGGGGGCAGTGTAGAGGGAGCTTTACTCTGTATCTAACCCCGTGCTGTACCTGTCCTGGGAGTGTTTGATGGGGACAGTGCAGAGGGAGCTTTACTCTGTATCTAACCCTGTGTTGTCCCTGTCCTGGGAGTGTTTGATGGGGACAGTGTAGAGGGAGCTTTAATCTGTATCTATCCCTGTGCTGTACCTGTCCTGGGAGTGTTTGATGGGGACAGTGTAGAGGGAGCTTTACTCTGTATCTAACGCCGTGCTGTACCTGTCCTGGGAGTGTTTGATGGGGACAGTGCAGAGGGAGCTTTACTCTGTATCTAACCCTGTGTTGTCCCTGTCCTGGGAGTGTTTGATGGGGACAGTGTAGAGGGAGCTTTACTCTGTATCTAACCCTGTACTGTACCTGTCCTGACAGTGTTTGATGGGGACAGTGTAGAGGGAGCTTTACTCTGTATCTAACGCCGTGCGGTATCTGTCCTGGGAGTGTTTGATGGGGACAGTGTAGAGGGAGCTTTACTCTGTATCTAACCCGTGCTGTACCTGTCCTGGGAGTGTTTGATGGGGACAGTGTAGAGGGAGCTTTACTCTGTATCTGTCCCCGTGCAGTCCCTGCCCTGGGAGTGTTTGATGGGGACAGTGTAGAGGGAGCTTTACTCTGTATCTAACCCCGTGCTGTCCCTGTCCTGGGAGTGTTTGATGGGGACAGTGTAGAGGGAGCTTTACTCTGTATCTGTCCCCGTGCAGTCCCTGTCCTGGGATTGTTTGATGGGAACAGTGTAGAGGGAGCTTTACTCTGTATCTAACCCCCTGCTGTACCTGTCCTGGGAGTGTTTGATGGGGACAGTGTAGAGGGAGCTTTACTCTGTATCTGTCCCCGTGCAGTCCCTGCCCTGGGAGTGTTTGATGGGGACAGTGTAGAGGGAGCTTTACTCTGTATCTAACCCCGTGCTGTACCTGTCCTGGGAGTGTTTGATGGGGACAGTGCAGAGGGAGCTTTACTCTGTATCTAACCCTGTGTTGTCCCTGTCCTGGGAGTGTTTGATGGGGACAGTGTAGAGGGAGCTTTAATCTGTATCTATCCCTGTGCTGTACCTGTCCTGGGAGTGTTTGATGGGGACAGTGTAGAGGGAGCTTTACTCTGTATCTAACGCCGTGCTGTACCTGTCCTGGGAGTGTTTGATGGGGACAGTGCAGAGGGAGCTTTACTCTGTATCTAACCCTGTGTTGTCCCTGTCCTGGGAGTGTTTGATGGGGACAGTGTAGAGGGAGCTTTACTCTGTATCTGTCCCCGTGCAGTCCCTGCCCTGGGAGTGTTTGATGGGGACAGTGTAGAGGGAGCTTTACTCTGTATCTAACCCCGTGCTGTCCCTGTCCTGGGAGTGTTTGATGGGGACAGTGTAGAGGGAGCTTTACTCTGTATCTGTCCCCGTGCAGTCCCTATCCTGGGATTGTTTGATGGGAACAGTGTAGAGGGAGCTTTACTCTGTATCTAACCCCGTGCTGTACCTGTCCTGGGAGTGTTTGATGGGGACAGTGTAGAGGGAGCTTTACTCTGTATCTAACCCCGTGCTGTCCCTGCCCTGGGAGTGTTTGATGGGGACAGTGCAGAGAGAGCTTTACTCTGTATCTGTCCCCGTGCTGTCCCTGTCCTGGGAGTGTTTGATGGGGGCAGTGCGGAGGGAGCTTTACTCAGTATATAACCCCGTGCTGTACCTGTCCTGGGAGTGTTTGATGGGGACAGTGTAGAGGGAGCTTTACTCTGTATCTAACCCCGTGCTGTACCTGTCCTGGGAGTGTTTGATGGGGACAGTGTAGAGGGAGCTTTACTCTGTATCTGTCCCCGTGCTGTCCCTGTCCTGGGAGTGTTTGATGGGGACAGTGTAGAGGGAGCTTTACTCTGTATCTAACCCCGTGCTGTCCCTGTCCTGGAAGTGTTTGATGGGGACAGTGCGGAGGGAGCTTTACTCTGTATCTAACCCCGTGTTGTACCTGTCCTGGGAGTGTTTGATGGGGACAGTGCAGAGAGAGCTTTACTCTGTCTCTAACCCCGTGCTGTACCTGTCCTGGGAGTGTTTGATGCAGACAGTGTAGAGCGAGCTTTACTCTGTCTCTAACTCCGTGCTGTACCTGTCCTGGGACTGTTTGATGGGGACAGTATAGAGGGAGCTTTACTCTGTATCTAACCCCATGCTGTACCTGTCCTGGGAATATTTGATGGGGACAGTGCAGAGAGAGCTTTACTCTGTATCTAACACCATGTTGTACCTGTCCTGGGAGTGTTTGATGGGGACAATGTAGAGGGAGCTTAACTCTGTATCTAACCCCGTGCTGTCCCTGTCCTGGTAGTGTTTGATGGGGACAGTGTAGAGGGAGCTTTACTCTGTATCTAACCCCGTGCTGTCCCTGTCCTGGGAGTGTTTGATGGGGACAGTGTAGAGGGAGCTTTACTCTGTATCTAACCCCATGCTGTCCCTGTCCTGGGAGTGTTTGATGGGGACAGTGTAGAGGGAGCTTTACTCTGTATCTAACCCCGTGCTGTACCTGTCCCGGGCGTGTTTAATGAGGACAGTGTAGAGGGAGATTTATTCTGTGTCTAACTCCGTGCTGTACCTGGCCTGGGACTGTTTGATAGGGACAGTGTAGAGGGAGCTTTACTCTGTATCTAACCCCATGCTGTACCTGTCCTGGGAATATTTGATGGGGGCAGTGTAGAGGGAGCTTTACTCTGTATCTAACCCCGTGCTGTCCCTGTCCTGGGAGTGTTTGATGGGGACAGTGTAGAGGGAGCTTTATTCTGTGTCTAACTCCGTGCTGTACCTGGCCTGGGACTGTTTGATAGGGACAGTGTAGAGGGAGCTTTACTCTGTATCTAACCCCATGCTGTACCTGTCCTGGGAATATTTGATGGGGGCAGTGTAGAGGGAGCTTTACTCTGTATCTAACCCCATGCTGTACCTGTCCTGGGAGTGTTTGATGGGGACAGTGCAGAGAGAGCTTTACTCTGTCTCTAACCCCGTGCTGTACCTGTCCTGGGAGTGTTTGATGCAGACAGTGTAGAGCGAGCTTTACTCTGTCTCTAACCCCGTGCTGTCCCTGTCCTGGGAGTGTTTGATGGAGACAGTGTAGAGCGAGCTTTACTCTGTATCTAACCCCGTGCTGTACCCGTCCCGGGAGTGTTTGATGGAGACAGTGTAGAGCGAGCTTTACTCTGTATCTAACCCCGTGCTGTACCTGTCCCGGGCGTGTTTAATGAGGACAGTGTAGAGGGAGCTTTATTCTGTGTCTAACTCCGTGCTGTACCTGTCCTGAGACTGTTTGATGCGGACAGTGTAGAGGGAGCTTTACTCTGTATCTAACCCCATGCTGTACCTGTCCTGGGAATATTTGATGGGGGACAGTGTGCAAAGAACATAGAACATACAGCACAGAAGGAGGCCATTCGGCCCATCGAGCCTGCACTGACCCACTTGAGCCCTCACTTCCATCCTATCCCCATAACCCAATAACCCCTCCTCACCTTTTTGATCACTAAGAGCAATTTATCATGGCCAATCCACCTAACATGCACGTCTTTGGGCTGTGGGAGGAAACCGGAGCACCCGGAGGAAACCCACGGAGATACGGGGAGAATGTGCAGACTCTGCACAGACAGTGACCCAGCGGGGAATCAAACCTGGGACCCTGGCGCTGTGAAGCCACAGTGCTATCCACTTGTGCTACCGTGCTGCCCTAAGCACTGTAGAGGGAGCTTTACTCTATATCTAACCCCGTGCTGTATCTGTTGTTGCTAACTTTTGGTTAGTTCTTAATTTGGCTCTACCTAATCACATTTGCTCAAGAGTCGGCAGGTATCTTTCGACACCGCCACAAGGTTCAGAACCGAATACTGATCAATGACTCGATACACCAGTTAGTAAGTTCAAAAGCAAAGCTCTTTTATTTACACACAGTCAAATCTACTCATGCAAAAACTCTACAAACTAAACTACCACTATTACTAAAGCCTATCCATAGCTTTGGGCGCCCACTCAGTCAGAGGAACAATGGCCATTGCTCGGTTCTGAGGCTGCTGGGTTGAGCTGTTTACAGCGTAGCAACTGTCGTTTTGGGTGTTCTGGTTCACAAACAAGCCAACAATGCTGGAAGTGGTGTAACGCTATTTTATTAACTGTTCAACTATGCTAACATACTGTAAACGTGGTAAACAGCTTAACTGTGGACCCTTTCCTATCACTAGCTATGGTGAGGCACTCAGCTCATGGTGAATGTCTGTGATGCAGGCTGTGAGCTCTGTGCTCTGAGCTGGCTGCTGCTAGAATGAGCAGGAACTCTCCTGTCCCCTATCTTTATAGTGCTTGTGCTCTCACTGGTGATTGGCTGCGGTGTTATGTATGCTGGTTGGTCCTACTGCATGTCCATCAGTGTGTGTATGTGATTGCACCATAATGTACGGATGTATATTATGACATCCCCTCTTTTTTACAAAGAACATGTGCCTATGTGAGAATAAATGACGTGTAATGAGTGTATCTGACCATGTGTGTGCAGTATTTACATAACTATGTACATGAGGCTAGTCTATATACACGGGAAGGTGCCTGGTGCAGAGAAAAGAACAACAACAAAACTAATAATGAATGCTATAAACAAACTAGTGAAATGCTGAAACAGGAAGAAAGAACAAAGCATTGAGTCCAACATTGTAAGGCTCATAAGTCAAGTCTCTGAGGTGGGCGACGAATTCGGGTTGACCGCCTCAAGGGTGGGTCAGGAGCCACCGGCTGCGGATCGGTCCTGCCACGGCCAAGTGAGGAGGATGCAGAGTATCCGGAAGCTCTACATCGTCCACATTGGGGACAACAGGAGGGCGTGGCACCGGTGGAGGATCGCATAGCGAGCGTGGAACCAGACGAAGGGCACGCCGATTGCAGCGACGACTGGAGCCATCGGCAGACAAACCAGGAATGAGTGGGGAGACACCTGCCGAAGAACCACAGCAGTCGCAGACCAGCAACCCTCCAGAAGATGGATTTGGACGTTGTCACCTGGCGCCAGAGCAGGAAGATCAGTCGCTCGAGCGTCATGCGCCGCCTTGTACTGCGTACGAGACTGTTGCATCCGCTGAAGGACCGGAGCATGGTCGAGGTCTGGGACGTGAATGGACGGTACAGTGGTCCTGAGGGTGCGACCCATCAGCAGCTGGGCTGGCGACAGGCCCGTGGACAGTGGAGCCGAGCGATAGGCCAGCAAGGCGAGGCAGAAGTCGGATCCTGCGTCAGCAGCCTTGCAGAGGAGCCTCTTTATGATGTGGACGCCCTTTTCTGCTTTGCCATTTGACTGGGGGTGCAGGGGACTGGATGTCACATGTACAAAGTTGTACCTGCTGGCAAAGTTAGACCATTCCTGGCTCGCGAAGCAGGGGCCATTGTCCGACATCACAGTGAGTGGGATGCCGTGACGAGCAAAGGTCTCTTTGCAGGCACGGATAACAGCCGATGACGTGATGTCGTGTAGGCGTACAACCTCGGGATAGCTGGAAAAATAATCAACTATGAGAACATAGTCCCTGCCGAGCGCATGGAACAGGTCCACGCCTACCTTAGACCAAGGGGACATGACCAACTCATGGGGTTCAAGGGTCTCCCGTGGTTGGGCTGGCTGGAACCGCTGACAGGTGGGGCAATTGAGCACAGTTTTGGCAATGTCCTCATTTATGCCAGGCCAGTAGACAGCCTCTCGGGCCCTCCGTCGGCACTTCTCTATGCCGAGATGGCCCTCATGCAGCTGCTCTAAAACCAGGTGATGCATGCTGTGAGGGATCACGATGCGGTCCAGCATCAGGAGGACGCCACCAATGACTGCCAGATCGTCTTGAATATTATAGAACTGCGGGCATTGTCCCTTGAGCCATCCGTCAGTCATGTGGCGCATCACACGTTGTAGCACAGGGTCAGCCGCAGTCTCACGGCGAATGTGGGTTAGGCGTTCATCCGTGGCCGGCAGATTGGCGGCCGTGAAGGCCACATGGGCGTTGACTTGGCAAACTAACCCCTCTGGGTCGGACGGAGTGGTGTCTGCCCTGGACAGAACGTCGGCTATGATCAGGTCCTTACCCGGTGTGTACACTAGCTGGAAATCGTATCTCCGGAGCTTGAGCAGAATGCGTTGTAGGCGAGGGGTCATGTCATTGAGGTCTTTTTGGATGATGCCGACCAGCGGGCGATGGTCGGTCTCCACAGTGAACTGGGGAAGGCCATACACGTAGTCATGGAACTTGTCGACACCGGTCAACAGGCCGAGGCACTCCTTCTCGATTTGCGCATAGCGCTGCTCTGTGGGGGTCATGGCCCGTGACGCATAGGCAACAGGGGCCCATGACAAGGCGTCATCTCGTTGCAGGAGCACCGCCCCTATTCCAGATTGGCGCGCGTCCGTTGATATTTTTGTCTCCCTTGCAGGATCGAAAAACGCCAATACCGGGGCGGTGGTCAGCATGACCTTGAGCTCCTCCCATTCACGCTGTTGGGCGGGAAGCCACTGGAAGTCCGTCATCTTCCTAACTAGGTTGCGGAGAGCCGTGGTGTGGGGAGCGAGGTTAGGGATGAACCTTCCTAGGAAGTTGACCATTCCTAAGAGCCGGAGCCCCGCCTTCTTACCCGCCGGCTTCTGCATAGCCGTGATGGCTGCCACCTTGTCCGCATCCGGCCGCACACCCAACCAGGAGATGTGGCCTCCTAAAAACTTGAGTTCGGTCTGGCCGAAAGAACATTTGGCTCTGTTGAGGCGCAGGCCTTGGTCCCGTATTCGCTTAAAAACGCATTTGAGGCGACTGATATGCTCCTGCGAGGTGGTGGACCAGATGATGATGTCGTCCACATAGACGCGCACACCCTCGATGCCTCAACATAATCTGCTCCATGATGCGGTGGTACACTTCAGATGCTGATGTGATTCCAAATGGCATTCTATTGTAGCAGTACCTGCCAAATGGAGTGTTGAAAGTACACAGCTTTCTGCTGGACTTGTCCAATTGAATCTGCCAGAAGCACTTTGATGCATCCAGCATGGTGAATATGTTGGCTCAAGCCATCTCGCACGCAATCTCCTCACGCTTGGGGATAGAGTAATGCTCCCGCATTATGTTACGATTTAAATCCTTCGGGTCGATACAGATCCGGATCTCGCCGGAAGGCTTCTTTACGCACACCATGGAACTGACCCAGTCGGTTGGTTCCGTCACTCTGGAAAGCACTCCTTGGTCCTGGAAGTCCTGCAGCTGCTGCTTGAGGCGGTCCTTGAGGGGTGCTGGGACTCTGCGAGGTGCATGAACCACAGGCGTGGTGTCCTGTTTGAGCAGGATTTTGTATGTGTAGGGAAGTGTGCCCATGCCTTCGAAGACATCTCGGTGTTGAGTGATGATGGCACTTAGTTGCGCCCTGAAGTCCGCATCTTGGAAGTCAGACGTGTCCTCTGGAGAGAGGGAATGGGCGCGCTGCACGGGGTTGAGGAGCTTGCACGCCTGTGCGCCTCGCAGGGAGTCCTTTGAGGAGCCCACGATCTCGAAGGGTAGGGTGACTTTTCGCAAGTTGTGCGTCACCTCGAGTTGGCATGACCCAGTGGCGGGGATGACGTTACCATTATAGTCGACCAGTTGGCAATTGGATGGAAGAATTGTTGGTTTGACCCCCAGGGTTTGAAATGGTGACCATGCGAGGAGATTGGCGGAAGCACCAGTGTCCAGACGGAATCTGATCTGGGATCGGTTGACCGTCAGGGTGGCACACCACTCGTTGTCTGGATCAATGCTGTGCACCAACAGCGGCTGGTGCTTTTGATTCGGGGACAGCCTGTTCTTGGTTATGACAGCGTCTCGAAAAGGCTCCCTGTCCTTGGTGTCACTGGTCTGCATGAAGTCAGGATCAGACTCGGCGAAGGTGGGTTGGATTGCCCGAACATTCCTGCGAGGCTGGTTAAATCATTGCGAGTTGGCAGGCTGGGCTGCTCGACAGCAGGCAGCATAGTGGCCAAGCCTGCCACAGTGTAGGCACTGTCGCAATTTTGCAGGGCATTGCCGCTTTAAGTGGGCGGAGCCACAGTTGCCACACGTCGTGATGTCAGTGCGTTCATTGCACCACCGCGCATGCGCAGTACAGTCTTGCGGGGTGCGAGCCTGCGCATCGCGTTCCTCCACGTCACCGTCCCCTCGTTTGGCGTGTACAAGCGCGGGAGGCCTCGGAAAGCTCGCAAAATGGCCACCCTCCTCCAGACTGCGGCCCGGGAGGTGTTCGATCGTTTGGACCCGTTCCGCATCATGGGGCCCTTGCCGCACCGTTTCAGCTGCCTATATGGAGGAGTACCGGCTGGTGGCATTCTCATGCAGGACACTGGTCTCGATGGCAGTCGCTAGGGTGAGTTGCTTAACTTTAAGGAGCTGCTGACGCAGGGTGTCCGACATGACCCCAAAAACAATCTGGTCGCGTATCATGGAGTTGGAGGTGGGCCCGTAGCCGCAGGATTACGCGAGGATGCGGAGGTGTGTTAAATAGGATTAGAAAGGCTCGTCGGAACCCTGCAAGCGCTGCTGGAACAGGTACCTTTCGAAGCTTTTGTTGACTTCAACACTGAAGTGTGTGTCGAATTTGAGGAGCACTGTCTTGTACTTGGTCTTGTCCTCGTCGTCCGCGAATGTCAGGGAGTTAAAGATTTGAATGGCATGTTGCCCAGCCGTGGAGAGAAGAAGGGCTATCTTCCTGGTGTCCGATACATTCTCCCTGTCCGTGGCCTCGAGGAAGAGCTGGAAGCGCTGTTAAATATCTTCCAATTTACCCCGAGATTGCCAGCGATGCGGAGCGGCGGCAGCAGGTTGATGTTCTCCATGCTGTAGGATGCCGGAATGCTGAGAAGTTGCAGGTAGGTCTCACAAGTGCTAGATTGCGGCCACTCCTTGTACCATGACGTGTTGGGTGTTCTGGTTCACAAACAAGCCAACAATGCTGGAAGTGGTGTAACGCTATTTTATTAACTGTTCAACTATGCTAACATACTGTAAACGTGCGTATAAGCAATACCAAGTTAACTGTGGACCCTTTCCTATCACTAGCTATGGTGAGGCACTCAGCACATGGTGAATGTCTGTGATGCAGGCTGTGAGCTCTGTGCTCTGGGCTGGCTGCTGCTAGAATGAGCAGGAACTCTCCTGTCCCCTGTCTTGATAGTGCTTGTGCTCTCACTGGTGATTGGCTGCGGTGTTATGTATGCTGGTTGGTCCTACTGCATGTCCATCAGTGTGTGTATGTGCTTGCACCATAATTGCACCCTACTCTTCGAGATCGTGGGCTCCTCAAAGGAATCCCTGCGAGGCGCACAGGCGTGCAAGCTCCTCAACCTCGTGCAGCGCGTACATTCCCTCTCTCCAGAGGACACGTCTGACTTCCGAGATGCGGACTTCAGGGCGCAACTAAGTGCCATAATGCAACTAGGAGCGTCTATCTCGTAGCGTGCGTTGACTTGGGACTTACTTGGTCTGATGCAGCTGCTAGGCAGGTCTCTCTCTTCAGTGAGCGCCAAAGCCAAAGGAGGAAGATTCTCCCTTGGGTGATACCTCTCACACTGCAAAGGGCTTCGCGCTCTTTTGGGCGGGCCTTGAACTTGGCCTCAACTAATTGGGTCTTTCCCAATCATCCGTATCGAATTTCCTCCAATAGAGGGATGGTTCCCTGATGCTGGGCGTGTTCCTGTGACTGTCAGTCTGCTTTGTCTTAGCTTCTTCTGGCGCCGGGGAGTCTGTCCTGACATTGTGTATCTAAATGTTTCCCTTTTGTCCCCGGAGATGGCTCATTAGTAAGTAAATTGTTTGGTAGTTTCTGTCCTGTCTGAGAGTTTAAGGTTCTAATCAACAGACAGAGCTTGCACCTGCTTGTTTCTTAGTATTGTCCAATTTTCCCTGCATTCTTTGCGGGTGTCCATTTTGTAATCGGGACGTGGCCATCCCAGATGGCGACACTGTTCTGGGAACATTTGATCGGGACAGTGTGGAGAGAGCTTTACTCTGTATCAAACCCTGTGCTTTACCTGTCCTGGGAGTGTTTGAGGGGGACAGTGTAGAGGGAGCTTTGCTCTGTATCTAACCCCGTACTGTACCTGTCCTGGGAGTGTTTGATGGGGACAGTGAAGAGGGAGCTTTACTCTGTATCTAACCCCGTGCTGTACATGTCCGGTGAGTGTTTGATGGGGACAGTGTAGAGGGAGCTTTACACTGTATTTAACACCGTGCTGTACCTGTCCTGGGAGTGTTTGATGGGTACAGTGTAGAGAGAGATTCACTCTGTCTCTAACCCCGAGTTGTCCCTGTCCTGGGAGTGTTTGATGGGGACACTGTAGAGGGAGCTTTTCTCTGTCTCTAAGCCCGTGCTGTACCTGTCCTGGGAGTGTTTGATTGGGACAGTGTAGAGGGAGCTTTAGTCTGTATCTAACCCCCTGCTGTCCCTGCCCTGAGAGTGTTTGATGGGGACAGTGTAGTGGGACCTTTACACTGTATCTAACGCCGAGCTGTCCATGTCCTGGGAGTGTTTGATGGGGACAGTGTAGAGGGACTTTACCCTGTATTTAACCGCGTGCTGTTCATGTCCTGTGAGTGTTTGATGGGGACAGTGTAGAGGGAGCTTTACTCTGTATCTAACCCCGTGCTGTCCCTGTCCTGGGAGTGTTTGACGGGACAGTGTAGAGGGAGCTTTACTCTGTATCTAACCCCGTGCTGTCCCTGTCCTGGGTGTGTTTGATGGGGACAGTGTAGAGGGAGCTTTACATTGTATCTCACCCCAAGCTGTTCCTGTCCTGGGAGTGTGTGATGGGGAGAGTGTAGAGGGAGCTTTACTCTGTATCTAACCCCATGCAGTACCTGTCCTGGGTGTGTTTGATGGGGACAGTGTAGAGGGAGCTTTACTCTGTACCTAACCCCGTGCTGTACCTGTCCTGGGAATGTTTGATGGGGACAGTGTAGAGGGAGCTTTACTCTGTATTTAACCCTGTGCTGTACCTGTCCTGGGAGTGTTTGATGGGGACAGTGTAGAGGGAGCTTTACTCTGTATCTAACCCCGTGCTGTCCCTGTCCTGGGTGTGTTTGATGGGGACAGTGTAGAGGGAGCTTTACTTTGTATCTCACCCCAAGCTGTTCCTGTCCTGGGAGTGTGTGATGGGGAGAGTGTAGAGGGAGCTTTACTCTGTATCTAACCCCATGCTGTACCTTTCCTGGGACTGTTTGATGGGCACAGTGTGGGGGGAGCTTTACTCTGTATCTAACCCTGTGTTGTACCTTTCCTGGGAGTGTTTGATGGGGACAGTGTAGAGGGAGCTTTACTCTGTATCTAACCCCTTGCTGTCCCTGTCCTGGGAGTGTTTGACGGAGACAGTGTAGACAGAGCTTTACTCTGTATCTAACCCCGTGCTGTGACTGTCCTGGGTGTGTTTGATGGGGACAGTGTAGAGGGAGCTTTACATTGTATCTCACCCCGTGCTGTCCCTGTACTGGGTGTGTTTGATGGGGACAGTGTAGAGGGAGCTTTACTTTGTATCTCACCCCGAGCTGTAGCTTTCCTGGGAGTGTTTGATGGGGACAGTGTGGAGGGAGATTTACTATGTATCTAACCCGTGTTGTACCTTTCCTGGGAGTGTTTAATGGGGTCAGTGTAGAGGGAGCTTTACTCTATATCTAACCCCCTGCAGTATCTGCCCTGGGAGTGTTTATGGGGACAGTGTAGTGGGAGCTTTACTCTGTATCGAACCCCGTGCTGTACCTGTCCTGGGAGTGTTTGATGGAGGCAGTGTAGAGGGAGCTTTACTCTGTATTTAACGCCGTGCTGTACCTGTCCTGGGAGTGTTGAATGGGGACAGTGTAGAGGGAGCTTTACTCTGTATCTAACCCCGTGCTGTATCTGCCCTGGGAGTGTTTAATGGGGTCAGTGTAGAGGGAACTTTACTCACTATCTAACCCTGTGCTGTACCTGCCCTGGGAGTGTTTAATGGGGACAGTGTAGTGGGAGCTTTACTCTGTATCCAACCCCCTCTGTACCTGTCCTGAGAGTGTTTGATTGGGACAGTGTAATGGATGCTTTACTCTGTATCTAACCCCATGCTGTACCTGTCCCGGGAGTGTTTGATGGGGCAGTGTAGAGGGAGCTTTACTCTGCATCTAACACCATGCTTTGTCTGTCCTGGGAGTGTTTGATGAGGACAGTGTAGAGGGAGCTTTACTCTGTATCTAACCCTGTGCTGTCCCTGTCCTGGGAGTGTTTGATAGGGACAGTGTAGAGGGAGCGTTACTCTGTATCTAACCCTGTGCTGTCCCTGTCCTGGGAGTGTTTGATGGGGACAGTGTAGAGGGAGCTTTACTCTGTATCTAACCCCGTGCTGTACATGTCCTGTGAGTGTTTGATGGGGCAGTGTAGAGGGAGCTTTACTCTGTATCTAACACCATGCTGTCCCTGAGCTGGGAGTGTTTGACGGGGACAGTGTAGACAGAGCTTTACTCTGTATCTAACCCCGTGCTGTGACTGTCCTGGGAGTGTTTGATTGGTACAGTGTAGAGGGAGCTTTACTCTATCTGCCCCCGTGCTGTACATGTCCTGGGAGTGTTTGACGGGGACAGTGTAGAGGGAGCTTTATTCTGTATCTAACCCCGTGCTGTCCCTGTCCTGGGAGTGTTTGACGGGGACAGTGTAGAGGGAGCTTTACTCTGTATCTAACCCCATGCTGTCCCTGTCCTGGGTGTGTTTGATGGGGACAGTGTAGAGGGAGCTTTACTTTGTATCTCACCACGAGCTGTTCCTGTCCTGGGAGTGGTGATGGGGACAGTGCAGAGGGAGCTTTACTCTGTATCTAACCCCGTGCTGTACCTGTCCTGTGAGTGTTTGATGGGGACAGTGTGGAGGGAGCTTTATTCTGTATCTAACCCTGTGTTGTACCTTTCCTGGGAGTGTTTTATGGAGACAGTGTAGAGGGAGCTTTACTCTGTATCTAACCCCGTGCTGTATCTGTCCTGGGTGTGTTTGATGGGGACAGTGCAGAGGGAGCTGTACTCTGTAGCTAACGCCATGTTGTACCTGTCCTGGGTGTGTTTGATGGGGAGAGTGTAGAGGGAGCTTTACTCTGTATCTAAGCCCGTGCTGTACCTGTCCTGGGTGTGTTTGATGGGGACAGTGCAGAGGGAGCTTTACTCTGTATCTAGCCCCGTGCTCTACCTGCCCTGGGAGTGTTGAATGGGGTCAGTGTAGAGGGAGCTTCACTCTATATCTAACCCCCTGCTGTACCTGTCCTGGGTGTGTTTGATGGGGACAGTGCAGAGGGAGCTTTACTCTGTATCTAACCCCGTGCTGTATCTGCCCTGGGATTGTTTAATGGGGTCAGTGTAGAGTGAACTTTACTCTCTATCTAACCCTGTGCTGTACCTGCCCTGGGAGTGTTTAATGGGGACAGTGTAGTGGGAGCTTTACTCTGTATCCAACCCCCTGCTGTACCTGTCCTGAGAGTGTTTGATTGGGACAGAGTAATGGATGCTTTACTCTGTATCTACCCCATGCTGTACCTGTCCCGGGAGTGTTTGATGGGGCAGTGTAGAGGGAGCTTTACTCTGCATCTAACCCCATGCTGTATCTGTCCTGGGAGTGTTAGATGAGGACAGTGTAGAGGGAGCTTTACTCTGTATCTAACCCTGTGCTGTCCCTGTCCTGGGAGTGTTTGATGGGGACAGTGTAGAGGGAGCGTTACTCTGTATCTAACCCTGTGCTGTCCCTGTCCTGGGAGTGTTTGATGGGGACAGTGTAGAGGGAGCTTTACTCTGTATCTAACCCCGTGCTGTACATGTCCTGTGAGTGTTTGATGGGGCAGTGTAGAGGGAGCTTTACTCTGTATCTAACCCCATGCTGTATCTGTCCTGGGAGTGTTTGATGAGGACAGTGCAGAGGGAGCTTTACTCTGTATCTAACCCCGTGCTGTCCCTGTCCTGGGAGTGTTTGACGGGGACAGTGTAGAGGGAGCTTTACTCTGTGTCTAACCCCATGCTGTCCCTGTCCTGGGTGTGTTTGCTGGGGACAGTGTAGAGGGAGCTTTACTTTGTATCTCACCCCGAGCTGTTCCTGTCCTGGGAATGGTGATGGGGACAGTGCAGAGGGAGCTTTACTCTGTATCTAACCCTGTGCTGTACCTGTCCTGTGAGTGTTTGATGGGGACAGTGTGGAGGGAGCTTTACTCTGTATCTAACCCTGTGTTGTACCTTTCCTGGGAGTGTTTTGTGGGGACAGTGTAGAGGGAGCTTTACTCTGTATCTAACCCCGTGCTGTATCTGTCCTGGGTGTGTTTGGTGGGGACAGTGCAGAGGGAGCTGTACTCTGTAGCTAACCCCATGTTGTACCTGTCCTCGGTGTGTTTGATGGGGACAGTGTAGAGGGAGCTTTACTCTGTATCTAACCCCGTGCTGTACCTGTCCTGGGTGTGTTTGATGGGGACAGTGCAGAGGGAGCTTTACTCTGTATCTAACCCCGTGCTCTACCTGCCCTGGGAGTGTTTAATGGGGTCAGTGTAGAGGGAGCTTTACTCTATATCTAACCCCCTGCTGTATCTGTACTGGGAGTGTTTAATGGGGAGAGTGTAGTGGGAGCTTTACTCTGTATCTAACCCCGTGCTGTACCTTTCCTGGGAGTGTTTGATGTCAACAGTGTAGAGGGAGCTTTACTCTGTATTTAACGCCGTGCTGTACCTGTCCTGGGAGTGTTGAATGGGTACAGTGTAGAGGGAGCTTTACTCTGTATCTAACCCCGTGCTGTATCTGCCCTGCGAGTGTTTAATGGGGTCAGTGTGGAGGGAACTTTACTCTATGTCTAACCCTCTGCTGTACCTGCCCTGGGACTGTTTAATGGGGACAGTGTAGTGGGAGCTTTACTCTGTATCTAACCCCCTGCTGTACCTGTCCTGAGAGTGTTTGATTGGCACAGTGTAATGGATGCTTTACTCTGTATCTAACCCGATGCTGTACCTGTCCCGGGAGTGTTTGATGGGGCAGTGTAGAGGGAGCTTTACTCTGTATCTAACCCCATGCTGTATCTGTCCTGGGAGTCTTTGATGAGGACAGTGCAGAGGGAGCGTTATTCTGTATCTAACCCTGTGCT
Source organism: Scyliorhinus torazame (assembly GCF_047496885.1). NCBI lineage: Eukaryota > Metazoa > Chordata > Chondrichthyes > Carcharhiniformes > Scyliorhinidae > Scyliorhinus > Scyliorhinus torazame. The sequence goes on along the minus strand of NC_092718.1, from coordinate 105,150,686 downwards.
GTACCTGTCCTGGGAGTGTCTGATAGGGACAGTGTAGAGCGAGCTTTACTCTGTATCTAACCCCGTGCTGTACATGTCCTGTGAGTGTTTGATGGGGACAGTGTAGAGGGAGCGTTACTCTGTATCTAACCCTGTGCTGTCCCTCTCCTGGGAGTGTTTGATGGGGACAGTGTAGAGGGAGCTTTACTCTGTATCTAACCCCGTGCTGTACATGTCCTGTGAGTGTTTGATGGGGACAGTGTAGAGGGAGCTTTACTCTGTATCTAACCCCGTGCTGTCCCTGTCCTGGGAGTGTTTGACGGGGACAGTGCAGAGGGAGCTTTACTCTGTATCTAACCCCGTGCTGTACATGTCCTGTGAGTGTTTGATGGGGACAGTGTAGAGGGAGCTTTACTCTGTATCTAACCCCGTGCTGTACATGTCCTGTGAGTGTTTGATGGGGACAGTGTAGAGGGAGCTTTACTCTGTATCTAACCCTGTGCTGTCCCTCTCCTGGGAGTGTTTGATGGGGACAGTGCAGAGGGAGCTTTACTCTGTATCTAACCCCGTGCTGTACATGTCCTGTGAGTGTTTGATGGGGACAGTGTAGAGGGAGCTTTACTCTGTATCTAACCCCGTGCTGTCCCTGTCCTGGGAGTGTTTGACGGGGACAGTGCAGAGGGAGCTTTACTCTGTATCTTACCCCGTGCTGTCCCTGTCCTGGGTGTGTTTGATGGCGACAATGTAGAGGGAGCTTTACTTTGTATCTCACCCCGAGCTGTTCCTGTCCTGGGAGTGGTGATGGGGACAGTGTAGAGGCAGCTTTACTCTGTATCTACCCCCGTGCTGTACCTTTCCTGGGAGTGTTTGATGGGGACAGTGTGGAGGGAGCTTTACTTTTTATCTAACACTGTGTTGTACCTTTCCTGGGAGTGTTTGATGGATACAGTGTAGAGGGAGCTTTTCACTGTATCTAACCCCGTGCTGTACCTGTCCTGGGTGTGTTTGATGGGGACAGTGTAGACGGAGCTTTACTCTGTATCTAACCCCGTGTTGTACCTGTGCTGGGTGGGTTTGATGGGGACAGTGTCGAGGGAGCTTTACTCTGTATCTAACCCCGTGTGTACATGCCCTGGGAGTGTTTAATGGGGTCAGTGTAGAGGGAGCTTTACTCTATATCTAACCCCCTGCTGTATCTGCCCTGGGAGTGTTTAATGGGGACAGTGTAGAGGGAGCTTCACTCTGTATCTAACCCCGTGCTGTACCTGTCCTGGGAGTGTTTGATGGAGACAGTGTAGAGGGAGCTTTACTCTGTATCTAACCCCGTGCTGTACCTGTCCTGGGCGTGTTTGATGGAGACAGTGTAGAGGGAGCTTTACTCTGTGTTTAACGCCGTGCTGTACCTGTCCTGGGAGAGTTGAATGGGGACAGTGTAGAGGGAGCTTTACTCTGTATCTAACCCCGTGCTGTACCTGCCCTGGGAGTGTTTAATGGGGTCAGTGTAGAGGGAGCTTTACTCTATATCTAACCCCCTGCTGTATCTGCCCTGGGAGTGTTTAAAGGGGACAGTGTCGTGGGAGCTTTACTCTGTATCTAACCCCGTGCTGTACCTGTCCTGGGAGTGTTTGATGGAGACAGTGTCGAGGGAGCTTCACTCTATATTAAACGCCGTGCTGTACCTGTCCTGGGAGTGTTGAATGGGGACAGTGTGGAGGGAGCGTTACTCTGTATCTAACCCCGTGCTGTATCTGCCCTGGGAGTGTTTAATGGGGACAGTGCAGAGGGAGCGTTACTCTGTATCTAACCCTGTGCTGTACCTGTCCTGGGAGTGTCTGATAGGGGCAGTGTAATGGATGCTTTACTCTGTATCTAACCCCATGCTGTACCTGTCCTGGGAGTGTTTGATGGGGTTAGTGTAGAGGGAGCTTTACTCTGTTTCTAACCCCATGCTGTATCTGTCCTGGGAGTGTTTGATGAGGACAGTGCAGAGGGAGTGTTTCTCTGTATCTAACCCTGTGCTGTACCTGTCCTGGGAGTGTCTGATAGGGGCAGTGTAGAGGGAGCTTTACTCTGTATCTAACCCTGTGCTGTCCCTGTCCTGGGAGTGTTTGATGGGGACAGTGTAGAGGGAGCTTTACTCTGTATCTAACCCTGTCCTGTCCCTGTCCTGGGAGTGTTTGATGGGGACAGTGTAGAGGGAGCTTTACTCTGTATCTAACCCCGTGCTGTACCTGTCCTGGGTGTGTTTCATGGGGACAGTGTGGAGGGAGCTTTACTCTGTATCGAACCCCATGCTGTACCTGTCCTGAGAGTGTTTGATGGGGACAGTGTAGAGGGAGCTTTACTCTGTATCTAACCCTGTCCTGTCCCTGTCCTGGGAGTGTTTGATGGGGACAGTGTAGAGGGAGCTTTACTCTGTATCTAACCCCGTGCTGTACCTGTCCTGGGTGTGTTTCATGGGGACAGTGTGGAGGGAGCTTTACTCTGTATCTAACCCTGTGTTGTACCTTTCCTGGGAGTGTTTGATGGGGACAGTGCGGAGGGAGCGTTACTGTGTATCTAACCCTGTGCTGTACCTGTCCTGGGAGTGTTTGATGGGGACAGTGTAGAGGGAGCTTTACTCTGTATCTAACCCCGTGCTGTACCTGTCCTGAGAGTGTTTGATGGGGACAGTGCAATGTGCGCTTTACTCTGTATCTCTTCAAAGTTGTTTATTTCAACCTATAAATATAATGGTTTTTGACTGCATAACTCAGAGTGCAGTGCCTTGGATTTGCAGCTAGAACACTCTCCACAAGTATATTTGTGTAAATAAATTTCCTTTAATCGAACCTCGAGGAATTTGTCTTTATTATGATTTCCACGACACCCCTTAATCGGCATTGTTGCCTTTTTTACCTGCTATAAATATGGCAATCAATAAGGCCCTTCTTCCTTTGGATATCGATATTATATTGCACAGAGTCAGCAGGTATCAAATGATACCACCACATGGTTAAACCGGATATCGATCAAAGAGCCAAACACCAATTAGTTAGTTCAAGATCAAGGGTACTTTATTTACACACACAATTAGTCATACAACATAAACACTACTAGTTAAACTACAACTATCAACTACGACAACCTGTACTTAACTTCAGGCACCCGGCTTAGGTCTTTGAGAAATGAGCATTTTATGTTGTTTTCCCATGAATAACTCTGGCTCACAAATAATAGTGCTTGATGGGAAATAGGATGTCAAGTGGAGTTTTGTGTAAACTGCAGTGCCAAAGCTTTGTAACTGTGTACGTGACTGACCTTCGGGATGAACATAACTTGCAATAACAAGATGCAGGTGGGGATAGGTTCCTCATTCTAAAACATAACAAGTTCCAAATAAGGAATAACTGATAAGGAAACTGCCAGCAAGGCAGAGGGCGGGGTGTGTTTAGAGATTGAATATATGGACTAATGCTGTGTCTGCTCGGTGTGCCTGCTAATGGTGACAGGCGGCACCCGTTCTTGCAAGATCGACTGAATAAAATACTTCTTCAGAATTTGGCTAAGTGTAAATTATTATCAAGTGAGCGGTGTTTCTCACAGGTCAGAGGAACAGTGGCCGCTGTTCGATTCTGGATCAATCGGGTCTGGAGAAGTAACTGCTGCTCAGCTAGGCTCATCCGTCTGGTAGCGGGCGTTGAACTTGAACTTGCTTCTGGTGGAGCTGCAATTGGAGGTAGACGTTGCCGGAGCACCAGGTCCAAGAGAGCTCAAACGCATGGCAGTCTCTCTCTTTATCCTTGGGGAGTTTCGCACTTTTTTGGGCGGTCCTTCGGTTTGGACCCCATTAATTGGGTCATTCTTGATCACTGGATTTGATTTGAGCCAATAAAGGGACGGGTGCCTTGATGTCCGGACGTGTCCTTAGCGATCATTGACTCTGTTGTTGATGCTTCCCGAGTACAGGGAGTGGCGCCAAAATGTCTGGGACTGTATCGGTTGCTCGAGTATCAGTCCTTTGTCTTACGGAGATGGGCCATCAAAATGCTAATCGGTTGGGGGTTTCGATGCTGTCTGGATTCTTCACTCACAAATATACATTCAGGCTCTGAGCCTGCCTGAACCTTACATTGTCCATCTTTCCCGTTATGCTTTGCGACCGTCTGTTTATTTTGTACTGTAATATAAGTTCCCTAATACAACACATAGCTCTAAAAATTCTTTTTTTTAAAAATATATTTATTCAAATTTTTCAACAAATTTTCAACAAACCTCCCCCCCCCCAACAAGAAAAAGCAACAAAAACACAACAAGCAGAAATTATACATTGGATTTCCCCCAAATACAATAACCTCCCATATAACAGGAGAAAACACAAAGAGGGAAGCCCCCCACCTTAACCCAAACGCCACCCCAGAAGAAACCCCCCCCCTTCCCCCACCCCACCGCCCCCCCCCCCGCCCCGCCCCTGGGTTGCTGCTGCTGACCTCCTCCTAACGCTCCGCGAGATAGTCTAGGAACGGTTGCCACCGCCTGAAAAACCCTTGCACAGACCCTCGCAAGGCAAACTTTATCCTCTCCAGCTTGATGAACCCTGCCATGTCATTGATCCAAGCTTCCACACTAGGGGGCTTCGCATCTTTCCACAGTAACAAAATCCTCCGCCGGGCTACCAGGGACGCAAAGGCCATAAAAGCGGCCTCTTTCGCCTCCAGCACTCCCGGCTCGTCCGATACCCCAAAGAATGCCAACCCCCAGCTCGGCTTGACTCGGGCGTTCACCACCTTGGACATAGTCCTCGCAAAACCCCACCAAAACCCATCCAGCGCCGGGCACGACCAGAACATATGGGTGTGATTTGCTGGGCTCCACACAGCCCAAAGATGTGCAGGTTAGGTGGATTGGCCATGATAAATTGCCCTTAGTGTCCAAAATTGCCCTTAGTGTTGGGTGGGGTTACTGGGTTATGGGGATAGGGTGGGGGTGTTGACCTTGGGTAGGGTGCTCTTTCCAAGAGCTGGTGCAGACTCGACGGGCCGAATGGCCTCCTTCTGCACTGTAAATTCTATGATCTAATCTGTCCTCCACCCCAAAGAACCTACACAATCTCGCCCCTGTCATATGCGCTCTGTGAATAACTTTAAACTGTATTAGACTGAGCCTGGCGCAAGAGGAGGAAGAATTAACCCTACACAGGGCATCAGCCCACAGACCCTCATCTATCTCGTCCCCAAGCTCCTCCTCCCACTTGCCCTTTAACTCCTCCACCGAGGCCTCCTCCTCTTCCTGCAGCTATGGGGATAGGGTGGGGGTGTTGACCTTGGGTAGGGTGCTCTTTCCAAGAGCTGGTGCAGACTCGACGGGCCGAATGGCCTCCTTCTGCACTGTAAATTCTATGATCTAATCTGTCCTCCACCCCAAAGAACCTACTCAATCTCGCCCCTGTCATATGCGCTCTGTGAATAACTTTAAACTGTATTAGACTGAGCCTGGCGCAAGAGGAGGAAGAATTAACCCTACACAGGGCATCAGCCCACAGACCCTCATCTATCTCGTCCCCAAGCTCCTCCTCCCACTTGCCCTTTAACTCCTCCACCGAGGCCTCCTCCTCTTCCTGCAGCTCCTGGTAAATCGCCGAAACCTTGCCTTCTCCAACCCATACCTCCGAGATCACCCTGTCCTGAATCCTACATGCTGGAAGCAGCGGGAATTCCCTCACCTGCCGCCTCACTTGCATGTCCCTGAAAACGTTTCCCGGGGGTAGCCCAAACGTCTCCTCCAGCGCCCCTAGGCTTGCAAACGTCCCATCGATGAACAGGTCCCCCATTCTTCTAATCCCTGCCCGATGCCAGCTCCGAAACCCCCCCTCCATCCTTCCCGGGAAGAACCAATGATTCTCCCGAATCGGGGACCAAACCGAGGCTCCCACCTCGCCCCTGTGTCGCCTCCACTGCCCCCAGATCTTCGGCGTCGCCGCCACCACCGGACTCGTGGTATACCTTGTCGGCGAGTGCGGCAGCGGTGCCTTCACCAGCGCCCTCAGGTTCGTGCTCACACAGGACGCCATCTCTAGCCTCTTCCACACCGCCCCCTCTCCCTCCATTACCCACTTACGGATCATCGCCACATTGGCTGCCCAATAATAGCCACACAAATTCGGCAGTGCCACCCCCCCCCCCCGGTCCCTGCTACGCTCCAGAAACACCCTCTTCACCCTCGGGGTCTTATTCGCCCACACAAATCCCATGATGCTCCTACTTACCCGTTTGAAAAAGGCCTTGGGGATCAAAATGGGAAGGCACTGGAACACAAAGAGAAACCTCGGGAGGACCGTCATTTTGATTGACTGCACCCTAACCGCTAGTGAGATTGGTCGCCCCAACTCCTAGCTACCTGGATCCCCAGGTACCGAAAGCTCCTTTCCGCCCTCTTCAGCGGTAGCTCGTCTATCCCCCTCCCCTGTCCCCTGAATGCACGACAAAGAGCTCACTCTTCCCTACGTTGAGTTTATACCCCGAAAAGTCCCCAAACTCCCTAAGGATCCGCATGACCCCCGCCATCCCCTCCACTGGGTCCACAACACACAACAACAGGTCATCGGCATACAACGACACCCGGTGTTCCTCTCCCCCCCGAACCAATCCCCTCCATTTCCTGGACTCCCTCAGTGCCATGGCCAGCGGCTCAATTGCCAGTGCAAACAACAAGGGGGATAAGGGACACCCCTGCCTCGTCCCCCGGTACAGCCGAAGGTACTCCGACCTCCGCCGGTTCGTAGCCACACTCGCCACAGGGGCTCTATATAGCAGCCTGACCCAACTGATGAACCCCTCCCCGAACCCAAACCTCCGCAACACTTCCCAAAGATACTCCCACTCCACCCGATCAAAGGCCTTCTCCGCGTCCATTGCTGCCACTACTTCCGCTTCCCCCTCCACCGGGGGCATCATAATCACATTGAGGAGCCTCCGCACTTTAGTATTCAGCTGCCTACCCTTCACAAATCCCGTCTGGTCCTCATGAATCACCCCTGGGACACAGTCCTCAATTCTCGTAGCCAGCACCTTCACCAGCAACTTAGCGTCAACATTGAGGAGCGAGATCGGTCTATACGACCCACATTGTAATGGATCCTTGTCCCGCTTCAAAATCAAAGAAATCAGCGCCCTGGACATTGTCGGGGGCAAGGTCCCCTCCTCCCTCGTCTCATTAAAAGTTCTCACTAGCAACGGGCCCAGCAGGTCCACGTATGTCCTGTAAAATGCAACCGGGAACCCATCCGGCCCTGGGGCCTTCCCCGCCTGCATGCTCCCCAATCCTTTAACCAGCTCCTCCAGCCCAATCGGCGCCCCCAGCCTAACCACCTGCTCCTCCTCCACCCTCAGGAACCTCAGCTGATCTAGGAATCGTCGCATCCCCTCCTCCCCCGCCGGGGGCTCAGACCTGTACAGATCCCCATAGAAGTCCCTGAATACCTTGTTTATTCTCACCGCACTCCGCACCATATTCCCCCCTCTATCTCTAACTCCACCAATCTCCCTCGCTGCCTCCCTCTTACGAAGCTGATGTGCCAGCATCCGACTCGCTTTCTCCCCATACTCATGCTCCGCCCCCTGCGCTTTCCTCCACTGTGCCTCTGCTTTCCCCGTGGTCAACATGTCGAATTCCGCCTGGAGGTTCCGTCACTCCCTAAGTAGCCCCTCCTCGGGGGCCTCTGCATAACTCCTGTCCACCCTTAAAATCTCCCCCACCAACCTCTCCCTCTCCCTCCTCTCTCTCTTCTCCTTATGGGCCATAATGGAGATTAGCTCTCCCCTGACCCCCGCCTTCAGCGCCTCCCAGACTACCCCCACCTGCACCTCCCCATTGTCGTTGGCCTCCAAGTATCTTTCCGTACACCCCCGCACCCGCCCGCACACCCCCTCATCCGCCAACAGTCCCACATCGAGGCACCACAGCGGGCACTGGTCCCTCTCCTCTCGCCAACTCCAGCTCCACCCAATGCGGGGCGTGGTCCGAGATGACTATGGCCGAATACTCCGTTCCCTCCACTTTCGGGATTAGCGCCCTACTCCAAATGAAAAACTCTATCCGGGATTAGGCTCTATGGACGTGGGAAAAGAAGGAAAATTCCCTGGCCAGCGGCCTGGCAAACCTCCATAGATCCACTCCCCCCATCTGGTCCATAAACCCCCTGAGCACCTTGGCTGCAGCCGGCCTCTTACCCGTCCTGGACCTAGAACGGTCCAGTGCTGGCTCCCCCCCCATTATCAAGCTTCCTACCTCCAGATCCGGAATCCGACCCAGCATGCGCTTCATAAATCCGGCATCATCCCAATTCGGGGCATATACGTTCACCAGTACCACCCGCACCCCCTGCAACCTACCACTCACCATCACGTATCGACCTCCATTATCCACTACAATAGTTATTGCCTCAAACGACACCCGCTTCCCCACCAGTATTGCAACCCCTCTGTTCTTCGAATCCAGCCCTGAATGGAATACCTGTCCTACCCATCCCTTTCTAAGTCTAACCTGATCTGCCCCCTTCAGGTGTGTCTCCTGGAGCATAACCACGTCCGCCTTCAGTCCCTTTAAGTGCGCGAACACCCGGGCCCACTTGACCGGCCCGTTCAGGCCCCTCACATTCCAAGTTATCAGCCGGATCAGGTGGCTACCCACCCCCTCTCCCCCAAAACGAAAAGAACATTCCCCAAATGCAGTAAACACCGTAAACCCCCCCCCCGCGACAAACCCTCAGTTTGAGTCCCACGCCTCATCAGCTGTCTCAAAATAGTGGTGCCGATCTTGGAACGTGACCCACAATCGCGCTGGCTGCAGCATCCCGAGCTTCACCCCTTCCGATGGAGAAGCGCCTTAGCCCGGTTAAAACCAGCTCTCTTCTTAGCCACCTCCGCACTCCAGTCCTGGTAAATACGGATCTCCGTGTTCTCCCACCTGCTGCTCCGTTCTTTTTTGGCCCATCTCAGGACACACTCTCTGTCCGTAAAGCGGTGGAACCTCACCACTACAGCCCTTGGCGGCTCGTTGGCTTTGTGTCTCCTCGCCAGGACCCGATGAGCCCCATCCAGCTCCAGGGGCCTCGGGAAAACTCCCGCGCCCATCAGCGAATTGAGCATCGTGCTCATATATGCCCCGGTATCGGGCCCCTCCACTCCTTCAGGGAGACCCAGAATCCGAAGATTCTCCCTCCTCGACCTATTCTCCAGGTCCTCAAATTTTTCCTGCCACCTCTTGTGCAGCGCCTCATGCGCCTCCACCTTCACCGTCAGGCCCAAGATCTCATCCTCGTTCTCCTAGGCTTTCTGCCGCACCTCCTGGATCGCCGCCTCTTGGGCCCTCTGGGTCGCCACAAGCTTCTCAATCGACGCCCTCATTGGCGCCAGCATTTCTGCCTTCAGCTCCGCAAAGCAGCGTTTGAGGAACTCCTGCTGCTCCTGCGACCACTGCGCCCACGCTGCTTGGTCTCCACCCCCCGCCATCTTGCTTCTCCTCCCTCACACTTTCCGCTGCACCAGGATCACTTTTTTAACCGCTTCATTCCTGGTCCAATCCATACAGTGTCGGGGGGACCTTGCTGTCACCTCCCACTGGGAGCCGTCGAACAATTGTCATTGGGGCCCCTTTAAAGAGCCCAAAAGTCCGTTCCTGGCGGGAGCTGCCGAACGTGCGACCTACCTCGGCATAGCCGCAACCGGAAGTCCATCTCTAAAAATTCTAAGGGGGCACTATAACATTCAAACATACATTTCAGTTTCTTTACACAAAAAGGGGAACCTCTAACTGTCCTGAACTAAACTACACTCATGCTGCTATCTAATAACCAAAGAACTTATATTACAGTACAAAATACACAATAGCAGCATCACATTCCTACTTAACACTTATGTCAATTTGCAGAGAAAGTAACTTTATTTTTAAAAAACTCGGAATTTATGAGGGAGGAAGGGTTCAGAAAGAGTGTGGGGTCTGCTGAAGTCTGAGAAAGGGGGCTCTGAGTGTGCATTCTGGAGCGCGGGAGGCTCTCCTTCACCATTTCCGAAGTCTGATCGTCTGGATGACACTGCAAAGTATAGCCATAACCAATAGGGCTTCTACTGTGTACGAAAGGGAATACCATGTGGGTATATCAGTGGCTGTGTCTATGTGTGGTGTAGTGTCTGGGCTAGGGGTGTCATGTTGGGTAGTCATGTTTAGGGCCTGTGTGGTGAGGGGTATAGGGGTGGGTAACGCGTGCAACTGCATTGATCCAACGATGATCATGATGCAGATCATCAGGTTCATCTTCATCTCGTCTGTGTCTTCCTCTGTCTTCTAGTATATCCGTATCTTCCTGGTGGTACAAGCATAATATCTGTTATTATCTTGTTGTTTAATATCTTGTTTGTCTGTCTGTTTCTCCTTAATGTCAATTTTCCATTTAGAATCGTCACCCATACGTGACTCCCTCATTTTTCTTTTAAAACAACCATTTGGGAGACAAGACATCCGAAAAAAAATTTGAGCACTCTCGCAGCCTGTGGTTGATGGGCTGAGTGGGCGGACAATTTCTCCGTCCAGTGCAAAATCGTTTCAACCAAGTGTTTCAATAGTAAACTGTAAATAGCAGGTGGGGGATAGCAACCGAAGGGTCGCCGGAAAGGAAACAAAAGTTGTGGCAAAGTGCATTCTTTAAACTACATTTTTTTAAAAGAACAGAAAAAGAGTTTCGAAAAGAACTTTCCGAATGGGGTGCATGTGAGCCGCGGGAGGGCAAGAATGGGTGGAATCCCCGGGTAGGGCGGTGATCAGTGTCGTTGCTCCACTACCCGAGCTTGGCTGACCTAATACATAGGGGGTCCTCGTGCAGGGCGGGGGTAAGTGCCGTTACTCCACTGCCTGAGTGACCTTCCAAGAACGGTAAGAATTTGAATATTTATGGACTTTCAGCAAAGTTGTGCCTTTAACTGCCATGTGACGTCAGAGGAGTAGTCATAACTGTATCAGAAATTTTTGTGAGATCGACAAACAAAGTCGTACAAGAGAGAGAGAACATTCAACATTAAAAATAACACACTGAAGAAGAAGGCGAACAGGTTCCATCAGGGAGTAGGACACCGCAAATCGCAATCGGTTCCTTTCTCTCATCATCTGGACACCTCAGGGTTCCATTCCGAAAAGGGTCTCAAAGGGGTTAGCATGGTGGGAGTCAGATTCGGAGTCATCACCATCTCCCGGTTGCCAAACTTGTGCCTGGGGTTTCAGTGCCAATGTGGCGTGGGTCAATGTGGGATCCATCTTGATGTTTCTTATCAGTCGATAAGAATTGTCGCGGTGCCATTGTTTCTTATCCTGTAGGGTGGTAGGGGCAAGGGGGATGTCGCTATCGTCGGGTGGTGGGTCAGGTTCTTGTAGTGGCAAATAAATTGTGTCTGAGGGGCCGAACATATCGTGGTCGGTTTCACTGGGACTGTAGTGACTGGGGTCTGGTCTGTTTTTCCATTGGTCGGGAATATCAAGGGCGTTCGTTGTGCTTTCGCTGTCGCTATCGCCAGCAGCCGAATCAAGTGTGATTGTGAAATTGGAATCTGGGGGCGGAGTCAAGGTTGTGTCTGTGGACGTGCTGTCCTGGCTGGGGGAGGGCTGGATTGGGTTGTCAGTGGGTGGGTCTTCGCTGTCTGCCATTGCCAATGAGAGGTGGTGTGAGTGGCCGCACTGTGTTCCATAAACCTTAAGCTGGTTTATATGGAACCATCCTGATTTTCCATTAGGATATGTGATCTTATAAACTGAGGGGCTTACTTTATCGGAAATTGACTAGGGTCCTGCAAATTTGGGGGAGAGGAATGATCTAGGATTGTACAGGGAGATCATGACTTGCTATCCGACTGTATATTCTATCGGATGTACTTTTTTATCAAAGCAGGCCTTCCTCTGCTTTTTCCTAGCACCTAGTCGAACAGCTGCAGCGAGATGTGCTGCTTTAATAGTCTCCATTATGTTTTGGACCGCTTTTTCGTAGGTAAGGGCGGTGACTGCAGGGCTGGCCAAATCAAGTCCAAATAAATACTCGGTACTCTTCATGGGTCGTCCGGTCATGAGGGTGTGGGGGGTGTATCCTGTCGAACTCGACACCGTTTCTAATAAACATTATTGCGAATGAGAGCACTGTGTCCCATGTCGTATTATGCTGCTGTACCATCTTCTTAAGTGTTGCCTTTAGGGTGTGATTCATGTGTTCTATAATGCCGCTGGACTGTGGGTGATAGGCACTGTGAAACTTCTGTTTTATTCCGAAAATCATCAGGACATTTTTCATGACTCTGCCTGTGAAGTGCGAACCTTGATCTGACTCAATACTACGGGGGAGTCCCCATCTAGTGAAAGTGTGCTCGGTTAGAATTTTTACCATGGCTTTGGCCGTGTTTGTTCTTGAAGGGAATGCTTCTACCCATTTTGTGAAGGTGTCGATGACGAAATACACATATTTGCATCCATATTTGCCAAAAGTGGCCATGTTGTGAGTCTGCTTTCGCTAGGGCATCTGCTTTCACGTTACCGGGTGGGGAGGACCGATGGGTGGCTTCTAACTTTTATGATTCCGTATTTTCTACCTTTCGCTGTCTGGAGAATGTGTTTGAGTAATGGCGCTGAGGGTAGGGGTTTTCCATCGGCGGATATACACCCTCTAGATTACTACAGGGGCAGGAATTCTGTCAAGCTATTGCAAACATACAAACTGTCTGAATATATGTCTGCTGGGGTCGGGAACGAATCGGGGTGCTGGACAATGTGAGCAATGGCTGCTAACTCGGCTGCCTGCAAACCTAAATGTCCAGGCAACTTTAATGAGATTTCCTCTAAAGCGCGTCCCTGCACGTCCTCTACATAAATTCCACATCCTGTGATCCTTTTTCCATCTAGAACTGTGGAGGAGCCATCTACAAAATTTTTAGAGCTTTGTCTGTGGGCTGGGTCGTCTGTGGTCGGATGCTTGTCTTTTTCGGCACCGATTTGGGAACAAAGGGGCTTGTGTTGTGCTTGGTTGCAATGATCTCGCACTCATGGGGGGTTCCTGCATAGTGTACATTGTCGGCCAGAAACGTGTGCGTCTTTGTCTTTTTTATCGTAATGTCGCGTCCTTGTCGGAGTAGGGTTCAGCGCGCTGCTCGAACTTGGCTTACTGTGCCGTCTTTTAGTCTACCATCTAATAGTAGCTGTGTCGGGGTGTGCTCAGTCAAAATGGTTACGGGGTTGAGTCCTGTTATGTATGAGAAGTATTGTACAGCCCAAAGAACTGTGAGCAAGTGCCTTTCGCAGGCTGAAAATCCCTGCTCTACGGGAACTAAAACTCGTGAGGCATAGGCTACGGGTCCTGAACGGGTGCCTTTCCTGTAGGTGTACAGCCGAAAGGGTCCGGTCGGTGGTCGCTACCTCTATTGCATATGGGGAGTGTGGATCTCGGGCCTGCAAAGCGGGGGCTGTGCTTAGGGCGCGTTTCAATGCATCTACGGCATCCGTGCGCTGTGGAAGCCATTTCCATGGGGCCTGTTTCTTAAGGAGCTCGGAAAGTGGGACTGCTTTTGTGGCGAAACCGTCTATGTGGTTCCTGCAGTAACCGACCAATCCTAAAAATGACCGGAGTGCTGTAATATTTTGGGGCAAGGGCAATTTTACAATTGAATCTATCCGATTCTGTTCTATCGCACGCTAACCATGCGTGATGACAGTACCTAAATAAGTGACCTTTTCCTGGATCATTTGGGCTTTTTGGGGGTTAATTTTGAATCCAATTTCTGTTAGGAGTCCTAATAGTTCCGAAAGAAGCGAAATGTGCCCTCCCTTGGTGTCAGTCTGTAGGAGCAAGTCGTCCACATACTGAACAAGGCATTCGGGCCGGGAATATTTTGCTAATCCGTTCGCCAGTTGTCTGTGAAAAATGAAGGGGGAGTTGTGGAAGGCATGTCCACGTGTACTGCAAAGTGAACGCAAATTTGTACTGGCACGTTTTTTCCAATGGAATGGACCAAAAGACATTGCTAATGTCCAAAACTGTGAAAAATTTCGACTGAAATCCCTGTTTTAACATGGTTTCGGGACTCATGGCAACGGTGGGGGCTGCTAACGGAGTGACTTTGTTTAATTCCCTATAGTCGATGGTCAGTCGCCATGAACCATCTGGTTTTCTTACGGGCCAAATCGGGGCATTGTTTGATTACGCTACAGGCCGAATTACGCCTTGATTCAATAAACTCTGGATTACTTTGGCTATCTCTCCCTCAGCTTGCTGTGGAAAACCGTATTGTTTCTGGGCCTTAGGATCGGGACCTGTAATGGTGACCACTCCTGGAATTTTACCGCAATCGTGCTTGCGCTGGGCGAATGATGCTTGATGTCTCTTCAAGACTTCTCTAATTGTTTTGTCCGTCGTAATGGTTTGTGGATCAAACCAGTACTCTCCCAGTGAGCTAATCCTGTGTGCGAAGTCTCCTACTGTGAGCGTGGCGGGGGCTCGTGCTGCTCTGGCCATTTTCCACACCCATTTATTTACGGGGTCGAAAGAAAGGTTATGTGAGTTCATAAAATCTATTCCCAAGATGTGTTCTGCTGTCTGGGGCAAATATACCAAAACGACTGTGTGCTTAGTTTTAATGTTACCGATCTGGATATCCACTGGGGCTGTAATATGTACCTGCTGGAGGTGCCCTGTAACGCCACTAAGAGTAATGGTGTCTGTAGTGGGCCATATATCTCGCTGGTACATCGTGGAGGAGTTAACGTGGTCCAGGACCCTCCTGTGTCCCAAAGGAACTCTACTGGGTGTCCCCGGACTGTGCCTGCAACTACCGGCCTTCCAGACTTATCCCAAAGTGTGTTGCAGACCCAAGTTGGGGAGTCTGAACACCGTCAATCGGTGCCATTTATGGCCAAATTATCTGATCGGGCGCTAGCGCTGTGGATGGGTCTAACATTGTTCCTAGGGGGGGCATTTGTGGGCTGATTCCGTTGCTGTTTCGGGGGGGGCTTGGCATTCTCATGTGTAATGTCCCTTCTGTCCACAATTGTGGCATTCCTGTGCTTTAGGGTCCTGCGTGTTACTTCTGCCTTCATTTACCCATGCGGGGTCTTGGTGTGCCCTTGCTGGATTCATGTTGGCGTCTACTCTCTCCTGCTCTGTCTTTTTCTGTAGGGACTGTTCCCAAGCTCTAGATAATCACTTCAGTACCCACACTTCATTGTGTGCCAGGTCTGAGGGGTCGTAATTCACACATGCCTTTTGTCCTGCCTCCGTGGCGTGGGAGACTAGAATACAGGTCCATTTGGCCGTATTGACTACAGATAAATGGGTGCGTGTTAAATCACCGAATACTGCGGTGAAGTGGATCCAGAGGCATCCAGCAATTGCTGTTGGATGCTCTCCCTTTTTCTGTCTGCACTGGTTGAGTCCTTCAACTGGATCTCCTCTATTGTAGCCAATGGCATCTAAGATGGCTGTTTTCATATCTTGGAGGCTACCTCCTCTTACATTTTGTGGGTCGGGAAGGGCTGAACTAACAGACGGGTCAAGGCTCATTACTATGAGTTTTACTTCTTCCTGCTCGTCCAGACCGTACGTGACAGTCTGTTGCCTAACTCATTCGAAAAAATGGTGTGGGTCTGACTTGGACTGAAAAGTTTCAATTTAATCGATGGTTATTGGGGGGGTGTACACAAAATCGGGTTGGTCTTCTGTTGTTACTCTACGCTACGTGGTGATGGGATTCATTGGGTTGGGTGCTGCCTGTGCAGTCGGTTGAGTGATGCCTACTGTGGTTGATAAGCCAGTTTAAAATCAGACAACTGAAGTGTTGAAGGACGAATATCCTGGGATTTTTCTGGATTGTGTAGTAACAAGGTCGCAAAGTCACAGGTTAAGACAAGAGGAGAAATCAAAGAGTGAAGATGAAGTGGAAGTGCAATTATCAGAAACGATTTCTGATCAGATGGTTGAAAAAGAACAAGAACAGGTGGAGGATGAGGCGGATATTTTTAGTTCAGGAAAATTGGCGGAGTTACAACAGAAGGATGTAGAAATAAAATGGATATATCAGAAAGCATATACGGAAGAGGAATCTGAGAGTATACCAGAGTGTTATTACCGTAAAAGTGATGTCTTGGTGAGAAAATGGAGGCCTGTACATATGCAGGCAGATGAAAAGTGGGCAGAAGTTCATCAAGTAGTATTGCCGGTAGCGTGTAGAAAGGAGGTGCTGCGAGTGGCACATGAGGTACCAGTGGGAGGTCATTTGGGGATAAGGAAAACTCAAGCTAAAATCCAGAAACATTTTTATTGGCCTGGACTACATAAAGATGTAGTTAAATTTTGTCAATCATGTCACACATGTCAAGTGATAGGGAAACCTCAAGCAGTGATAAAACCAACGCCCTGAATACCTATTCCAGCATTTGAGGAACCTTTACAAGGGTCCTAATTGATTGTGTGGGACCGCTTCCTAAAACAAAAAGTGGGAATCGATATCTTTTGACTATAATGGATGTGTCTACTAGGTTTCCAGAGACCATTCCAGTACGTAATACTACAGCTAAAAAGATTGTGGAGGAATTACTTACATTCTTTACTAGATATGGACTACCCACAGAAATTCAATCGGATCAAGGATCAAATTTTACCTCAAAGTTATTCAAAGAAGTTATGGATAGCTTAGGAATAAAACAATTGAAATCAACTGCGTACCATCCAGAATCGCAGGGAGCGTTGGAAAGGTGGCATCAGACATGAAAGACAATGTTGAGGGCTGATTGTCAAGATTATCCAGAGGATTGGGATAAAGGAATTCCATTCGTACTGTTTGCAATTAGGGATGCACCTAATGAGTCAACCAAATTTAGTCCTTTTGAACTAATCTTTGGTCATGAGGTAAGAGGACCACTTAAATTGATTAAGGAAAAATTGGTGGGTGAGAAATCGGAAATTACACTATTGGATTACGTGTCAAATTTTAGGGAACGATTAAATAGAGCAGGTGAATTGGCTAGACAACATTTGAAAGTTGCACAAAATGTGATTAAACGGGTCGTGGACAAGAAATCCAAAGCTCGTAGTTTTGCCAGTGGGGATAAAGTTTTAGTGTTGTTACCAGTGGTAGGTGAGCGTTTAAAATCTAGGTGTTGTGGACCTTATCAGATTGAAAGGAATTAAGTGAGGTGAAGATTGAAGGAAGACTCACTGAGTGTGTCATGTAAATATGCTTAAAAGGTACTTTGAAAGGGAAGGAGAGAAAAAGGAGGTTTTAATGATTCTAACTCAAAGTGACGAACCAAATCCAGATGACTGTGAATTTGACATACCTCAAATTAAATTGGAAAATGAGGATGTTCTTAAAAATTGGGATAAATTGTTGAGTTATCTTCCAGAGGAAAAACAAACTGACCTGAAAGAGTTATTGATATCACATGGACAAGTTTGTGGAGATAAATTGGGAAGTACTAAAATGGCTATACATGATGTAGATGTAGGAAATGCTGTTCCAATCAAACAGCATCCATCTAGACTTAACCCGTTAAAATTGGCACAGGTTAACAAAGAGATTGAGAGTATGCTTAAAAATGGCATAATTGAAGTGGGTTGCAGCCAATGGAGCTCACCCATAGTGATGGTACCTAAACCAGACGGTACCCAACGGTTGTGTGTGGACTATAGAAAGGTGAATGCAGTTACAAGAACGGACTCTTATCCTATCCCACGTTTGGAGGATTGCATTGAGAAAGTGGGACAATCCGCTTTTATTTCCAAATTGGATTTACTTAAAGGTTACTGACAGGTACCTTTATCCGAAAGGGCGAAGGAGATTTCAGCTTCTGTGACTCCAGATGGTATATATATCCATGATCTGATAGTTTTCAGCCAGACATGGAAAGAACATTTAAAACATCTGATGGAGTTATTCGATCGACTTCAGGAGGCGGGTTTGGTGATAAACCTAGCCAAACGTGAATTTGGAAAAGTCCAAGTCACTGTCCTTGGCCATACAATCGGACAGGGTAAGTTGGTCCCACGGGATGTGAAAACGAAAGTTATTGGGGAGTTTTCGATACCCGCGACACGAAGGGAAATAATGCGATTTCTTGGCATGAGTGGATTTGATCGAACCTTTGTGCAAAAGATTTGTAGCGTGATTGCTCCACTGATGGACTTGCTGAAGAAATTTCAATGGACAGCGGACTTTCAACAGGCATTTGATTGTCTGAAAACTGTGATAACCAATGCTCCTGTATTGGAGAATTGCAAGGGACTCTGTGATCAGATTGAACTAAATTATCTGACTTTAAAGAGAAATGCCAAGGTGTAGAGGAATGGATGGATCGTGCAGAGACTTTCTTGTTCAAAGAGACTGTCAATCGGGAAAGATTTCGATTGGAGGAAGAAGAACGAGATAAAATGAATTGCCTATATTATTATACCTGTTTGCGTGTGTTGTTTTTTTGAACCGGTAAAGTGTTTTTACTGTGTGCATTTCTTAATTGATGGTGCAAAGGTGAAAAATGAAACCGTCTTGAAGTTGATGTTTTTTTTTTCTTGGGGGAAGGTGTCATGTGAGAGGACCTTTAAGAAATGGATGTTTAAGCAATGTACCTTTGAGAAATGGAGCTGATCATATTACTGAAGTGATGTCAGAGGGTGGGGGGAGCTGAACTCACTTCTGCTTTTGGTTTCAGTTTGAGGAGAAAGCTGGGAGTGTCTGTGTGTTTTGCTGAGAGCTTCAGGAAGAAAACACAGAGCTGATCTGCAAATGTCTGCAAATCCAAAGACTATAAATATATTGAATGTAACCTCATGTCTGTTTTTGAAGGTTTGAAGTCTTTTGGATGTTTAAAGGAACAGTTTGAAGGATTATTTAGTGTTGTAGTCTTTTGGGGTTACCTTTGAAGTAATGGGTGTTAAGATATTCAATGTTTGTTTTTAAAAGGTTAAATTGAGTTCATAGAATAAACATTGTTTTGTTTTAAAAACCATTTGTCCATAATTGCTGTATCACATCTGGAGAGTACGCCGTGTGCTTCCCACACCACAATCTATTAAAAGCTGTGGGTCGGTTGAACTCCATGAAACACTTTGGGGTTCTGTAAACCCGGACCCATAACAGTAGGGCTGCCTTTAAATCCTCACATTGTTTTCTCAATTGTTCTGCTTGGTTTTCTGTTTCCTCTCTTACCAAAACCGCACTTTGCGTGTCCTGGTAGGCCTTATCGTATCGAATCTGAAAACTACTTAGATGAGCGAGACAAGATTGGTGTGCCCGTCTCCTTGTCCTTCGCCGCTAGCTGCTCTCGGAGTTGCTCATTTACTCTCTCACACTCGCTAACATTTCTCTCTTTACTCCTAACCTTCTACTCAAGCTGTCTACAGAGCGTCCTCACAACCTCCTCTGTGCCTCACAATTGTGCCAAGCAAGACACGATTGCCATCAGCTTAGGAACTCTATTCAAATTCTTCTTGTGGATCTCGGTCAGGTTGTCCCACCAAGTTTGTCCTATGCTACCAGGACCTGTTTCCTCATTCGCACAAAACTCAGACCATAGGGCCATCCTTTCCCCATTAGGTACTTTCTAATCTCCTTTTCCCATATGGGACACTGTTCTCTGTTGGTCACTGCGACCTCGGGTTCTTGTGGATGCATAAAGCATTCCATTGCCTTCATTGCCATGTTTCACGCAACAAAATCTATCGAGGTTACCTTATATCCCTTTGTTAGTAGGCATGCAAATTACACACTTCCGAATCTTGGAGGTTTGATCGATACTGGTCTTGCGCTTGTAGTTTATTTTATGTTCCCAATTTGGATTTCTAATTCAACCATTTTGTGGGTTCTCTCGGAGTGACAGTCACTTCTGGGTCGAGTCCCGTCAGATGTCGCCAATAACTGTTGCCTTTTTTTACCTGCTATAAATAAGGCCGTCAATACGGTTGCCCTTCTTTCTTTGGATATTGATACTATATTGCTCAGAGTCACCATGTATCGAATGATACCACCACAAGGTTCAACCGGATATCAATCAAAGAGCCAAACACCAGTTAGTTCGTTCAAGATCAAGGGTATTTTATTTACACACACAATTATCATGCAACATAAACACTACTAGTTAAACTACACCTATCAACTACGACAACCTGTACTTAACTTCAGGCACCAGGCTTAGGCCAGAGGAACAGTGGCCTTTGCTCGAATCTGGATCAATCGGGTCTGGAGAAGTAACTGCTGCTCAGCTAGGCTCATCCGTCTGGTAGCGGGCGTTGAACTTGAACTTGCTTCTGGTGGAGCTGCGATTGGAGGTAGACGTTGCCGGAGCACCAGGTCCAAGAGAGCTCAAACGCATGGCAGTCTCTCTCTTTATCCTTGGGGAGTTTCGCACTCTTTTGGGCGGTCCTTCGGTTTAGACCCCATTAATTGGGTCATTCTTGATCACTGGATTTGATTTGAGCCAATAAAGGGACGGGTGCCTTGATGGCCGGGCGTGTCCCAAGCGGTCATTGACTCTGTTGTTGATGCTTCCTGAGTACAGGGAGTGGCGCCGAAATGTCTGGGATTGTATCGGTTGCTCAAGTATCAGTCTTTTGTCTTACGGAGATGGGCCATCAAAATGCTAATCGGTTGGGGGTTTCGATGCTGTCTGGATTCTTCACTCACAAATATACATTCAGGCTCTGAGCCTGCCTGAACCTTACATTGTCCATCTTTCCCGTTATGCTTTGCGACCGTCCATGTTTCTTATTGTAAGTGGCCATCCCAGATGGCTACAGCATTTCCCCTGATCTGGTCCCCAGCTTAGAAATCTGCCTAAACTACCTCCAGATCTTCAATGTGGCCACCACCACCGGACTCCCCGAGCACTTTCCTGTAGCCATCGGAAGCGGTGCCATTGCCAGTGCCCACAAACCCGACCCCCTGCACCAGCCTGCTCGGGGAGTCCGGTGGATCCTCAATCCCAAGCTCCTTTGCTCTATTGTCAAGGGCTCTATGGCCAATGCAAACAGGGGGGATCTAGGGCACTCCTGTCTTGTACCCTGGTGCAGTGCAAAGTATTCCGAGTTCATGCTATTAGTGTGCACACTCACCATCGATTCTCTATGCAACGGCCGCACTCACGCCGCAAACCTAGCCCAATTCCAAATCTCTCCAATGCCGCCATCAAATAACCCCACTCTACCCAATCAAATGCATTCTCTGTGTCCAGTGCCACCGCCACCTCTGCCTCCTTTCCCTCCGCCAGAGACAGGACCACATTCAACAACCTCCTCACATTCGAGGACAGCTGCCTTCCCTTCACAAACCCCATCTGATCCTCCCCAATAGCCTTCAGGAGACATCCCTCCAACCTTGATGCCAACACCTTTGCCAATATCTTGGCATCTACATTCAGTCGAGATATGGGCTTGTACGACCCATATTCTTTTTCTTTAAATTTAGAGTACCCAATTCATTTTTTCCAATTAAGGGGCAATTTAGCGTGGCCAATCCACCTAGCCTGCACATCTTTGGGTTGTGGGGGGAAACCCACGCAGGCACGGGGAGAATGTGCAAACTCCACATGGACAGTGACCCTGGGCCGGGATCGAACCTGGGACCACGGAGCCGTGAGGCAACAGTGCTTACCACTGAGCCACCATGCTGTCCTTTATGAACCATATTCCACCAGGTCCTTATCCTTCTTTATCGGCAACAAAATAGAAGCTTGCCCCATCATTTGTGGCAAGACACCCCTACCTATCGCAACCTCAATCATTCCCACCATCAGCGGCGCCAACCTGGCATTAAATTACTTATAAACTTCAACTGGGAACCGATCAGGCCCTGCTGCCTTCCCTGCCTGCATCCTCCCAATCACCACCTTCACCTCCTGCTCCCTCACCGGCCCCTCCTGCCCTGCTCTATCCTCCTCACCCAGCCTCGGATACTACCATCCATCCAGGAACTCCCTTATCCCCCGCTCCTCCCCCAGTGGCTCTGATCTACATAGATAAACACCTCAAATATTTTATTGATCTGCTCCAGGACCACCACTTATCCCGTACCCGAACTATGTCCCTCGCCGCCGCCTCCCTCCGGAGCAGGCTGGCCAGCATACACCCTGCCTTCTCCCTGTACTCATAGACCGCCCCCTCCCCGTTCTTAACTGGCGTACCGCTTTCCCTGTGGACATCTGGTCGAACCTCGCTTGCAACTCCTTCCTCTTGGCCAAGAGACCCGGGTCCAGGGCCCTGCACACCTCCCATCCACCTTCAGAATCTCCCCTATCAGTTTGTGGCGCTCCTCTCTCTCCTCCTTGTCCACCATAACTTTGAACAAAATCACCTCATCCCTCACTACTGCCTTCTTCAGAGCCTCCCATGCCACGGGAAACATCTCCTGTGCAATTAAACCCCACATATTCCTCAATCACCTTCCCAATCTAGTCACAAAAGCTCCGGTCCACTTACAACCCCATGTCCCTTCTCTCCCCCCCCCCCCCGGCCTCTGGGCCAGCCCCTTCCCCAAATAAACATCGAACCAATGCGGAGCATGGTCCAAGATCACAATTGCTGAGTACTCTGACCTCCTAGCCCCAGCCAATTGTGCCTTCTCCACCATGAAAAAGTCTATCCTTGAGTACACATTGTGTCCCGGGGAGAAAAGCGAATACTCCCGCTCCCTCGATGCAAGAACCTACATGGGTCCACTCCTCCCTTCTCCCTCATAAGCCCAGCCAGCGATTTCACACACCCCCATCTCCCTACCCCAACTGGGCCAGCGAGCGCGGCTGAGACCTGTCCACCTTCAGTTCCTGCACCATATTCCAACCGCGCCCCCTCCCCCCTCACTATCAACTCGTGGACCCAGCACCCTCTTCACAAACCCTACATCATCCCAGTTGGGACCATATACGCTCGTCAATGATACCAACGGTCCCCTGTCTTTATCACATACCTGTCCCCCTCGGTCCACCACCACCTTCTCCACCTGAAACCTCATCCTCTTGCCCACCAATACCGCTTCCCCTCAAGCCCTGCTATCGAACCCTGTAGCCACCTAAATTGGCCAACTCCCGATTTAAAATGGCGAATGACAAAGGCTGATGGGAAGGTCAGCCAACATAGACAGAAACCAGCAGCTGCAGGTTTGCTGTGTATTTACCTCTGCAAAAACCAGACAACATCGATACCAGCGACCATCAGCATAACAAAGTAGCAGCCATCTGCATACTGATGAGCAATCCCCGGGAACAATAAGTAACATTTTGGACACACAAAGCAAAGCCAGACTCCTCGGCACCAGCAGGAGCCAACACAAAGGAGGTGAACGAGCACCTCAAGACCGCCCATCGATCAGGGAACCGCTCCAGTATTGGAGAAAATTGAACCAAGCGATTGGGACAAAGTCCAATCACTTGGGACCAGGTACAGGGTCCGCCCCGAAAGGCGGGAAGCCCCTGGGGACAAGAAGAGTTGAGCCCCAAGTTCAAATCGCTCTCTTCACCTCTCTTCACCTCTGCGCCCTGCCCGGGTCACCTAGCAACACGAACCAACATTGACCGTGACCGGTGCAGTGACCCCCGAACAACGTAAGTCTTAATTCAACGCTTACTATGGGATAGGCGCTCCTAGCTACCAATCCGTACCAACTTCGAATCCCGCAGACTCAGAACCCGAACGAAAGGCCATTTGTTTCCCTGACCTGGTGGGCCAGTCCGAAGTTAAATATAGGCCTGTTAGTTGTAGAAGTAGCTTAGACGTAGAATTTGTGCATGAGTAGCGATTACTGTGTATAATAAATGTGCTTTGATTTGAATCTTACTAATTGGTGTATTGGGTTATTGATCATTACTTGGACTTGAACCTCGTGGTTCAAGCGGGAGAATCCAGCTAAGAAGGTCGTGCAGTGCTGGTCCGAGGAGACAGAAGAGCTTTTACGTGACTGCTTAGAGACAGTGGACTGGTCCATAGTTAAGAACTCAGCGACCAACTTAAATGAGTATGCCACCACCGTCACAGATTTCATCAGCAAATGTGTGGACGATTGCGTGCCAAAGAAAGCAGTACGTACATTCCCCAACCTATACAAGAAATCCAGGTCGCACTGCTGCAAAGCCATCCGAGATGCCAATAGAGAATATCAAACCAAGCTAGAGTCACAGACAGACTCTCGGCAGTTGTGGCAAGGACTAAACAACATAACGGGCTACAAAGCGGAGCCGAGCAGTATCTCCGGCAGCAGCGCACCCCTCCCCGATGAACTCAATGCATTCTATGCTCGGTTTGAGCAGGAAACCAACAATCCGCTGTCGAGTGCCCCAGCAGCCCAAAACACCCATACCCACCATCACAGCTTCCGAAGTCAGATTGTCCTTCCTGAAAGTGAACCCTCAGAAGGCGACGGGCCCGGACGGGATCCCTGGTCGTGCACTCAGAGCCTGCGTGGACCAGCTGGCAGAGGTATTCACGGACATCTTTAACCTACTCCACTCCGAGGTCCCCACCTGCTTCAAGAAGACCACCGTCATACCGGTGCCAAAGAAGAACCAGGCAACGTGCCTCAATGACTACCGCCTGGTGGCCCTGATTTCAGTCATAATGAAGTACTTCGAGAGGTTGGTCATGAAGCGCATCACCTCCATACTCCCAGAACGCCTTGATCCACTGCAATTCGCATACCGTCGCAAACGGTCCACTGGTGACGCCATTTCCCTCGCCCTACACTCATCCCCGACAACAAGGACTCCTACATCAGACTCCCATTTATTGACTACAGCTCCGCCTTCAACACCATAATCCCAGTCAAGCTCATATCAAAGCTCCAAAACCTAGGACTTGGCTCCCCACTCTGCAACTGGATCCTCGATTTTCTGACCCACAGACCACAATCAGTAAGAATGAACAACAACACCTCCTCCACAATAATCCTCAATACCGGGGCTCCGCATGGCTGCATACTTAGCCTCCTCTATACTCCCTGTACACACGACTGCGTGGCAAAATTTGGTTCCAACTCCATCTACAAGTTGGCTGACGATACGTCCATAGTGGGCCGGATCTCGAATAACGACGAGTCCGAATACAGGAGGGAGATAGAGAACCAAGTGGAGTGGTGCAGCAACAACAATCTCTTCCTCAATGCCAGCAAAACTAAAGAGCTGGTCATTGACTTCAGGAAGCAAAGTACTGTACACACCCGTGTCAGCATCAACGGGGCCGAGATGGAGATGGTTTGCAGTTTCAAATTCCTAGGGGTGCACATCTCCAAAAATCTGTCCTGGTCCACCCACGTCGACGCTACCACCAAGAAAGCACAACAGCGCCTATACTTCCTCAGGAAACTAAGGAAATTCGGCATGTCCACATTAACCCTTACCAACTTTTACAGATGCACCATAGAAAGCATCCTATCAGGCCTCATCACAGCCTGGTATGGCAACTGCTCGGCCCAGGACCGCAAGAAACTGCAGAGAGTCGTGAACACCGCCCAGTCCAACACACGAACCTGCTTCCCATCCATTGACTCCATCTACACCTCCCGCTGCCTGGGGAAAGCGGGCTGCATAATCAAAGAGCCCTCCTGATGTGTTGGGTAGGCTGGGTCGATGTGGACTGCACTTGATGCAGCGAGAGACAAACCTCCAACACGTGATAAGATGCAACACGATTTTATTTAACATCTAAACTATTATACATGTTCAACTGTGGGTTGACACTATGCTGACTTGACTCGAGACCGGATACTAGCCTAACCAGACTTACTAGCTACAACATGGTGTTTGCACTGGCCAGCTCACTAACTCTGACTGTCTCAGAGGCTGGGTCCCGAGAGAACGGGAAAATTGGTGCCCTCTGGCCTTATAGTGGTCGTGTCCTGTCTGGTTATTGGCTGCTCTATTCTGTGTGCTTGCTGGTCATCCTGTGTGTCAATCACTGCCTGTCTGCACTCCATTGTATACATAGATGTATATTATGACATCTTAGCCCCCTTTTCTTTCTTCTTTTTTTTGTTCTGTATTGTGTGTGTTGAGATAATAAATATTAAGGTGCATGTGCGTGTGGATGTGTATATGTGCGTGACTATATACAGAATGTGCTAAAATGACCTTATGTACACAGGAAGGTGTGTTGCTGCTAACTTTAGCCTTAGTTTAATTGCTCTGTTCTATCACCTTTGCTCTTGAGACGCCAGGTATCTTTCTGATACCGCCACCTGGTTCAAGTCCGAGTAATGATCAATAATCCAACACACCGCTTAGTAAGAGTTAAATCAACGTACATTTATTATATACAGTAATCAATACTCATGCATAAATTCTACATCTAAGCTACTTCCTACAACTAACAGGCCAATACTTAACTTGGAAATGGCCCACCAGGTCAGGGAAACGAATGGCCTTTCGTTTGGGTTCTGAGCCTGCGGGATTCAAAGCTGGTACAGATCGATAGCTAGGAGCGTCTATCTCGTAGCGAGCGTTGAAGTAAGACTTACGATTTGAGCGGCTGTTGCAGAAGGCTAGCAGAAGGGTCGCAGGAGGGTGCAGAAGGGGTAGCAGAAGGGTCGATTTGAACTTGGACTCTATTCTTATAGTCCCCAGGGCTTCCCGCCTTTTGGGGCGGACCCTGTACCTGGTTCCAAGTGATTGGACTTTGTCCCAATCACTTGGTTCGATATTCTCCAATGCTGGAATGATTCCTTGATCGATGGGCAGTCTTGGGGTGATCGTTCACCTCCCTTTGTGTAGGCTCCTGTTGGCGCCGAAGAGTCTGGGTTGGCTTTGTGTGTCTAAATTGTTGCACGTTGTTCCCGGGGATTGCTCATTAGTATTCAGGTGGCTGGTGTTTTGTTGTGCTGATGGCTGCAGGTATCGATCTTGTCTGGCCTTCCCAGTTTACCTGCAGCTGCTTGTTTTAGCCCTGTTGGCTGATTTTCCCATCAGCCTTTTCCGTTCGCCATTTTAAATCGGGGTTAGCCATTCTAAATCGGGAGTTAGCCATTTTAACTGGCTACAGGTGTCGCTAGTGCAGATATAAGGCAGATGAAATGGTAACAACGATATTTACAGAGGTCAAAACGATAAGGTAACACAGTTGTGCAAAAGTTCAGTCTATAGGTTTAGTCTCTGCGGCAGGCGACGAATTCTGGTTGACCGCCTCAAGGGTGGATCAGGGGCCGCCTGCCCTTGGATAGGCGGGACCGCCGCCCATGCGGTGGTCGCAGAGGTCGGCAGGATTGCTGGTAGATTGGTGACCTCGTGATAGGGCACGTCCGGAGGAAGCATTGTGTGAGGCGGGACATCATGGTTAGGTGGCGGGCGTGGAACTCTGCGCAGCGCCCGTCTGTTGCGTCGTAGGAAGGAGCCATCAGCCATGCGGACGAGGAACGACCTCGGGGCCACTTGCTTGACCACCACAGCTGTGGCGGACCAGCCACCGCCAGGCAACTGCACACGAGCATGATCAGTTGGGACATGCTCGGGGAGATCCGTGGCATGAGCGTCGTATGCTGATTTCTGTTGGGCCGAGACTGCTGCATCTTTTGTATGACCGTGAGGTGGTCAAGGTCTGGAACATGGATGGCTGGAACCGTGGTTCACAGAATGCGATTCATGAACATCTGCGCGGGAGACAACCCAGTGGACAGCGGAGATGCTCTGTTTGCCAGCAGCGCCAGGTTGAAGTCGGAGCCTGAGTCTGCAGCCTTGCATAGTAATCTCTTGATGATATGGACGCCTTTTTCGGTCTTCCCGTTTGACTGCGGGTACTGGGGGCTGGAGGTTACGTGATGAAAGTTGTATAGGCGGGCAAAATCAGACCATTCCTGGCTGTAAAAACAGGGACCGTTGTCACTCATCACCATGAGCGGTATCCCATGCCTGGCAAACGTTTCTTTGCATGCTTTAATCACCGCCTTCGACGTGAGGTCGGACAGTTTCACCACTTCAGGGTTATTGGAGAAGTAGTCGACCAGGAGGACATAGCCACTCCCCTTGGCGTGGAAAAGGTCGACACCGACTTTGGACCATGGGGAGGTCACTATCTCATGTTGCTGCAGAGTTTCTTTGGGTTGAGCTGGCTGATATTTCTGACATGTGGGGCAGTTGAGGACTGTGTTGGCAGCGTCCTGGCTGATGCCCGGCCAATAGACTGCATCGACATTTCTCGACCCCCCCAGGTGACCCTCATGGAGTTGGCCGAGCACCATAGCTCGCATGCTCTGCGGAATCACAATCCTATCGAGCTTCATGAGGATGCCGTCCACCACCGTCAGGTCATCCTTGACGTTGTAAAACTGGGGACACAGTCCCTTCTGCCAGCCATTCGTGAGGTGCTGCATCACACGCTGTAGCAGAGGATCCTTGGCCGTTTCCTCACGAATTTGGATGACCCTCTCATCAGTGGCCGGAAGATTGGAGGCACACAATTGCACCTGCGCATCGATTTGGCAGACAAAGTCAGTGTGGTGATAGACCTGGAAAGGGCATCTGCAACAATGAGTTCTTTGCCTGGCGTGTAGACAAGTTCAAAGTCATAGCGGCGTAACTTGAGAAGGATTCGTTGTAACCGAGGCGTCATGTCATTCAAATCCTTCTGGATTATGTGGACTAGTGGCCTGTGGTCCGTCTCAACCGTGAATTTTGGGAGGCCATGCACATAGTCGTGAAATTTGTTGATTCCCATTAGGAGGCCCAGGCATTCCTTCTCGATCTGAGCGTACCGTTGCTCAGTGGGCGTCATGGCTCTGGAGGCATACGCAACTGGGGCCCATGAGGAGGAATCATCCCGTTGGAGGAGCACCGCCCCAATACCGTCCTGGCTCGCGTCAGTGGATATTTTGGTCTCTTCGGTAGGGTCGAAGAACGCCAGAACCAGGGCTGTGGTGAGTTTTGCCCTGAGCTTACGCCATTCGTTCTCATGAGCGGGCAGCCACTGGAATTCCGTTGACTTTTTGACCAGATGGCGAAGGGCTGTGGTGTGTGCCGCCATGTTGGGAATCAACTTCCAGAGGAAGTTGACCATCCCTAGAAAGCGGAGGACCACCTTCTTGTCCTCTGGGGTCTTCATGGCTTTGATCGCCGAGACCTTGTCAGCATCTGGCCGCCCGCCTTGCTGCGAGATGTGGTCACCAAGGAATTTGATTTCTGATTGACCGAACGAGCACTTGGCTCTGTTGAGTCGGAGGCCATGCTCATGGATTCTGTGGAATACCTCCTCTCGTTTTGGTATCGGGTAATGTTCCCTCATGATGTCGCGGTTTAAATCCTTGGGGTTGATGCAGATTCGAAGCTCCCCTGACGGCTTGTTGACGCAGACCATGGAGCTGACCCAGTCCGTGGGTTCTGTGACCTTTGATATGATGCTCTGGTCCTGGAGGTCCTGTAGCTGCTGCTTGAGGCGGTCCTTGAGGGGTGCCGGCACCCGACGTGGTGCGTGGATCACAGGGGTGGCGTTTGGTTTGAGCAGGATTTTGTATCGGTCTGGGAGTGTGCCCATTCCGTCGAACACTCTGTGGTACTGCGGTGTTGATGTCATCAATTTCAGCCTGGAAGTTCTCATCAGGTGAGGCCGTCGCCTGTGAGGATGACATGGTGTGGACTCGCTGAACCAAGTTCAGGAGTTTTCAGGCCCGAACACCGAGCAGGGATACTCTGTCAGGTCCCACGATCTCAAATCGCAGTGTCGCTTTAAATGACTTATTGGAAACTCCGAGTTGGCATGAGCCACTGGCAGCTATGGCGTTGCCATTGTAGTCAAGGAGCTGGCAGGCCGGTGGAAGAATGCTTGGTTTCGCGCGGATGGTGTCGAGATCGGATTTGGAGATGAGGTTCGCTGATGCGCCGGTGTCCAGTTTGAACCGGATGCGAGCCTTGTTGACTGTGAGGACAGCACACCACTCATCGTCGGGATCCACGCTGAGGATCAGGAGGTGCTTCGCTGTCTTGGAGAAAGGCAGCGCATGCTTCGTAATGATGCCCACCCGGTATGGAGATTTGAGGTACTCAGCATCAGGATCTGTTGGACTGTGGGGTCGGAGTCTGGCATGGCCTGCTGTATTGAATGGACGCTTCTGCACCGCAGCTGGGATCGCTGGATGCTGGGCAGTGGAGCAGATCTGCAAAGGGCTGCGTAGTGGCCAAGCTTGCCACACTGTAGACACCGTCGTGATTTTGCCGGACATTGCCGCTTTAAATGGGCGGAGCCACAATTCAGACAAGTCATGACGCCAACGTTAACACGTTCCTTGTGCCATCGTGCATGCGCAGTGCGGTCGAGCGATGTACGCACCTGCGCAGTCTGGTCGTCGATCTTGCCGTCCCCTCAGTCATGGCGCGCATGCGCAGGGACCCGGGAAAAGCGTGCAAAATGGCCACTCTCGTCGATAGTTAGGCCCTGCATTTGTGCGGTGGCCTGCACCCATTCCGCCTCGTGGGAGGTTAGCTTTGCCGATTCTGCCGCCCTGATGTGGGAGTACCGATTGTTAGCATGTTCGTGGAGAACGCGCGTTTCGATGGCGATGGTGAGGGTGAGCTGCTTGACTTTCAGGAGTTGCTGGCGAAGGGAGTCGGAGTGGACCCCGAAAACAATCTGATCCCGGATCATGGAATCAGTGGTCGAGTCATAGTTACATGACTGCGCGAGGATGCGGAGATGAGTCAGAAAGGATTGAAAAGGTTCATCCTCACCCTGAAGCCTCTGCTGGAAAACGTACCGTTCAAAGCTCTCATTCACCTCAATGTCGCAGTGGCTGTCGAATTTCAGTAGGACTGTTTTAAATTTCATCTTGTCTTCACCTTCAGCGAATGTAAGGGAGTTGTAGATGTGAATGGCGTGGTCCCCGGCTGTGGAGAGGAATAGTGCGATCTTCCTGGCGTCCGATGCGACCCCGAGGTCGGTGGCTTCTAGATAGAGTTGGGACTTTTATTTGAAGATCTTCCAATTTGCACCGAGGTTGCCGGCGATGCGGAGCTGCGGAGGAGGGCGGACGTTTTCCATGTCACCGGATGGCTGTTTGCTGGTCAACTCTGATTCACGCAAGGTAGGTCCGTCTATTTGCTGGTCAACGCTGATTCACTCAAGGTAGGTACTTCAATTTTCAGCATCACTTACTGGTACCATGATGTGTTGGGTAGGCTGGGTCGATGTGGACTGCACTTGATGCAGTGTAGCGAGAGACAAACCTCCAACACTTGATAAGATGCAACACGATTTTATTTAACATCTAAACTATTATACATGTTCAACTGTGGGTTGACACTATGCTGACTTGACTGGAGACCTGATACTAGCCTAACCAGACTTACTAGCTACCACATGGTGTTTGCACTGGCCAGCTCACTAACTCTGACTGTCTCAGAGGCTGGGTCCCGAGAGAACGGGAAAACTGGTGCCCTCTGGCTTTATAGTGGTCGTGTCCTGTCTGGTGATTGGCTGCTCTGTTCTGTGTGCTTACTGGTCATCCTGTGTGTCAATCACTGCCTGTCTGCACTGCATTGTATACATAGTTGTATATTATGACACCTCCCACCCGGCTTACTCACTCTTCCAACTTCTTCCATCGGGCAGGAGATACAGAAGTCTGAGAACACGCACGAACAGACTCAAAAACAGCTTCTTCCCCGCTGTTACCAGAATCCTAAATGACCCTCTTATGGACTGACCTCATTAACACTACACCCTGTATGCTTCATCCGATGCCGGTGTTTATGTATACCTTGTGTTGCCCTATTATGTATTTTCTTTTATTCCCTTTTCTTCCCATGTTCAGCTGCTCGCAGAAAAATACTTTTCACTGTAGCTCGGTACACTTGACAATAAACAAATCCAATCCAATCCAATCTCTTCACTGGCCTAAACCCCTCACGCTCCACGTCACTATTCTGACCAGGAGTCACCCACACCCCCCCACACCCCCTCCTAGCCGCCATCATCATAGCCCCATCCGTTCGAACCCCTCACCCCACCGAGAATCTGCCCATCCACTTCCTCTTGCAAACACTTCTCCCAGTATCGATCCCATCCCCCCAACCTTCACACCTCCTAGGCCCATTGAAACCTGTTCGACCAGGTTCCAACAACCGCGGCCCCTCCCCCCTCCCCCTACCACCACATTCCCGTTCACGAGCGAACCTTCCCTTGCTAATGTGGAGGCCCCTGCCCAGGCCTCCCTCCGCCCAATCCCCTCCCCCATGTCCCAGTCCCTGAAAACAAAAACAAACAAACATAACCACGCCTGAGAAAACCGCCATAATCCCAAAGCCCAATACGATTGGAACCAACTGTTGACTGTAAACAAAGGTAAACTACCCTCCCCTGTTCCATCATCCCAAAAACTCAGCTGTTCCCCCACAGAATACAGAACAAGGAACAACTAAAAAGAGAGATAAAAGCTAATGTGATTAGCCCCATCCCCTCAGTCCAATTCACAATTTCAGTCCCATCTCTCATTTCAGCCCCAGTCCTTCAGCCTTCACGAAGCCTCCGCTGCTTCCACTGTCTCGAAGTAGAAGTCCTTTGACTTGTAGGTCACCCTCATCTTCACCGGTAGACCACACCGTTGCTGTAGAGTGTCACCCTTACCTGTCCGAAGGCCGCTCACCTCCTCGCCAGTTCCACCGTCAAATCTTGGTATATCCAAATACCAACGCCTTCCCACTTTATCTCACGTCTTTGCTTCACCCAACTCAGGACCTTGTCCTTAACGTCAAACTTGTGGAAGCATATTATAACTGCCCTTGGTGGCTCGTTTGCTTTTGGCTTGGGCCTGAGCAACTGATGAGCCCTGTCCAATCCCAGATAGGAGCAGACCCGAAGAGCCAAAAGGCTTCCTCCTGCTCCTATCTTCTGTGCCCACCCAGCTCATGCCTTCCTCCTCCCCCAATAGCTCTGCCAACATCTTCGCAAAGTACTCAGTCAACCTCAGGCCTTCCACCCCCTCAGGCAGGCCCACAATTTGTAAATTCTACCGCCTCGACCTGTTCTCCAGGTCCTCCACCTTGGCTCTGAGCCCTTGGTAGCCTCCGCCACCCTCCGCAGCTCCTCACCCATCGAGGTGAACTGGTCACTGAGCTACGACAGAGCTTCCTCCACCCCCTTCAACTTTCTTTCCTTGCTCCCATACCTCATCTGATGTCTTCAACACTGCCACCTTCAGCCAGGCAATCGCCTCCTCTACCCACTCCTTCATCAGAGCCATCATCTCCTTCCGCAGAACCTCCATGTGCTTAGTGAACTGCCTCTCGAATTCTCCGGCCATCACCTCGGTCAGAGTTCCCACTGTGAGGGGAGTGGCTTCACCCAGCAATCCAGCCTCCATCATCTTTCCTACTGCTCGCCCCCTTCTTTCCAGCGGCTTTTTTGGGGGTCTTTTGGGTCTTCAACATCCCCCACCTTCCTTATGCTTTCCTGCACCAGCTTGTTCAAGAACTGCCCTTAAAACCGGAAAATCCCAAAACCATAGCCTCGGGCAGGAGCCACCGGCAACTTCCACCTTCATGCCGCCACCGGAAGTCCTCGAAACGAACGTTCCTTGAGTTACTTGCCCATCTAAAGATCCTTGACTGTTAGTTTTGCTCTACTATGTCAGATGTCTCCTCTGGCAAGAGTAAATCAAGTTAGTCCTCAGCTTCCTTTTCATCAACTACAAAGCTGCTGAACTTTGTATTCTGCGCTAAAGTATATGTCGCTAAAAACCTGTTCACACTGCGATGAAGTGAACGTTGGTCCTTGAAAGCTTTCAGTGCATGCTTCAATGAT
The DNA here is from genome assembly GCF_047496885.1 of Scyliorhinus torazame. Taxonomy (NCBI): domain Eukaryota; kingdom Metazoa; phylum Chordata; class Chondrichthyes; order Carcharhiniformes; family Scyliorhinidae; genus Scyliorhinus; species Scyliorhinus torazame. The sequence goes on along the minus strand of NC_092718.1, from coordinate 105,116,959 downwards.
TGAGCAAACCTTTTGGTTAATACAGCCATGAATGGGGTGGTAAGACGTTGACTTAATATTTTGAAGTCCACATATTTTTCAGTTGTCTTCAAAATGCTGATCTGTAAACTGTGGCTTATTGTCGCTCACAATCTGTTCTGGTTTTCCGAATTTCTCAAAGATGTCATCGAGTTTCTCAATCGTTTGTTCTGCAGTGGCTGTCTTAATAATAGAGTCCCTATAGTGCAGAAGGAGACCATTCGGCCCATCGGATCTGCACTGACCCTCTGAAAGAGCACCTTACCTAGGCCCATTACCTTACTCCCTATCCCCGTAACCACACCCTAACCTCCCCATCCCTGGACACGGAGGAGTAATTTAGTATGGCCAATCCACCTAACCTGCACATCTTTAGCCACTAAGGAGTAATTTAGCATGGCCAATCCACCTGACCTGCACATTTTAGGACTGTGGGAGGAAACAGGAGCACCCGGAGGAAACCTACGCAAACACGGGGAGAACGTGCAGACTCCGCACAGTCACCTTAGGCTGGAATTAAACCCGGGTCCCTGGTGCTGTGAAGCAGCAGTGCTAACCACTGTGCCTCTGTGCCCACCCATTAAGACCACCTCAGGCTACTTTGAGTGTGTGTCTACAAAGACCATGAACATAGTCCATCGAATGAACCAGCAAAACCACTGTGCAGATGTTGCCACAGCATTTTAGGTTTTAGGCAACTCCTGTGGATGTAATGGGCACAGTGGCGGTACATTCCTTACCCGGCACATGACTGGCACAGTTCTGCCTTTTCTTCTATTTGGGCATCAATTCCTGGCACCAAAAGTAACTTTGTGCTAGTTCCTTCATTCAAACTATACCTGGGTGTCCTTGATGTAATTGGTCCAATACGCAGTCGCAGATTTGGAGGAATAATTACTCTCATCCCCCACAACAGACATCCGCTCTGTAGTTTTAATTTGAGTCTCCTGTAAATAGATTGTTTTAATTCAGGATGTTATCCTGCTGCCCTCCCCTCTAATGTCATTTCCAGTACCTTCCCCATCACAGGATCACTTCTGGTATGTCTTTGGCCTTGAGCAGTAGTCACTGGAATATTCTCAATCTGTGCACAATTTAAAAATATTATCATGATGAGGTGGTAAAGGTAAATGTGATAATGCACTCACATGATTTCAGACTGACAGTATTTGATCTCGTGCAGATCATATTAAAGACCATTGGAGTTTACTTTCTTGCTAACTTTTGGTTGGTTCAATTGGCTCTGTTTTATAACCGTTGCACGCGAGTCGCCAGGTATCTTTATGATACCGCCACGAGGTTTAAGTCCAAGTAATGATCAATAACTCAATACACCGATTAGTAAGATTCAAATCAAAGCACATTTATTATACACAGTAATCGCTACTCATGCACAAATTCTACTTCTACAACTAACAGGCCTATACTTAGCTTCGGACTGGCCCACCAGGTCAGGGGAACAAATGGCCTTTCGTTCGGGTTCTGAGTCTGCGGGATTCAAAGTTGGTACGGATTGGTAGCGAGGAGCTCCTATCTCGTAGCGAGCGTTGACTTAAGACTTACTGGATATCGGCGGCAGTTGAACCGGTCATGGTCAAGGTTGGTGCGCGTTGCTGGGTGACCGGTCAAGAAGAACGATTTGAGCTTGGGGGCTTAACTTTATAGTCCCCAGGGGCTTCCCGCCTTTCGGGGCGGACCCTGTACCTGGTTCTAGGTGATTGGACTTTGTTCCAATCGCTTGGTTCGATTTCTCCAATACTGGAGCGGTTCCCTAATCGATGGGCGGTCTTGAGGTGTCTGTTAACCTCTTTTGTGTTGGCTCCTGCTGGCACCGGGGAGTCTGGCTTAGTTTTGTTTGTCCCAAATGTTGCGATTGTTCCTGGGGATCGCTCATCAGTATGTAGATGGCTGCTACATTATTATGCAGATGGCTGCTTGTATCAATGCTGTCTGGGCTTTTGCAGAGTTTAATACACAGTAAACTTGCACCGGCTGGTTTCTGCCTGTGTTGGCTGAATTTCCCTGCAGCCTTTGCTGTTCTCCATTTTACATCGGGAGTTGGCCAACCCAGGTGGCTACAACTTGCAGCCAATTATGGAAACATTTGTGTTGCCCAATAATAGCTGTTAAGGGCCTGTGGTCCATCAGCAATGTCAAGTGTTATGGGCCAGGGTTTAGAAAACTCCAAAGTATATTATGGTGTTCACCTGACCTATAACTGTTTATTGAATTTGGCTAGGATAAGCACAGGAGCCTGCCTTTCAGGTGTTATTCAAGATTTCTTAGGTGCTTTTAATCAAAAAAACAAGTTTTATTCTACAAATTTAGTTAACATTTGTATAAACGCACACAATCAGAATTTTTATCAATTACAAACATACAGACCCCACACAGCTACAGTAGTCTATGTATAACCCTTAATGAATTCCCCCTTAACTGTTCCAATTCAATAACAAAATCCAAGTAAAACCAGAAACCCCTTTTCAAAGGCATGGCCCAGCACATGGCATTCTTACTGGTATAAGACTTGTCATTAATACTCTGTTCCCCTTTTCAAACAGCAGGTTTGAATTCCTTCCAGAAAGCAATTATCACTTTTACGTTACCAAGCATTCTGGAAACAGCTTTTAAAATGAAGATAGAGAGACACTTCTTTCAACCTGTGCAGTTCAAACCCAGTCCAAACTTAAAGCAAAAGTAAAAACTCACAGAGCCACAGCCCAGCTCCACCCACACAATGACATCACTAAAGCCATGTGATAAGACAAAAACATTTCTTAAAGGGACACTCCCATGACAGAAGCTACGACCATACAGGTACTGGTGGAATTTCCGTACATCAAATATAATACTCAGTGCCTCCTTCTCCAACTGAGCGTGGTTAAATTCTGAACTTGTTCACATACAAGATGCAAACGCTATTGGTCTTTCTTTCCCTGAAGGTAATATATATGTCACACCACTGCTCCAAAACCGTGTGGCAAAACATCACAGGCAAGTTACAATGATAACTTCTGGTTGAAATGTACCAACACTGCTGACTTTTTCAGTGCTTCTTTTGCAGATTGATGTACCTTTTCACATTCTGGTGTCCACTGTCATGCCTGTTTTGTGCACAACAAGGTATGTAACGGTTTCAATCGGGTTGCCAGATTCTGGACAAATTTTCCATGGTAGTTGTTAAACCCTAGGAATGACCTAAGCTGAGTTACATTCATTGGTGGTGGAGCTTCTATAGTAGTTTCCATCTTTTTAGGTGCTTTATATAGATCCTTACTGTCAATTACTATCCTAGATATTGTATGGATGTCTGAAATAAATCACATTTATCTTTCCTGACGTGAAGCCCGTGTATCTGAAGGCGCTTCAGTGTAGCTTCTAAGTGTCATAAATGTTCTTGTTCATTTGTGATGTAACCACTCAGAGGCACTATTTCCTCAGTATACATCCTTAAGATCAACTTTACTGGTTTCAAAGGCAGGTGATTAAGTTTCCCTTCATAGATGGTCTCAGGAATTAGGGGGACGGCAGTCCTTGTATTGACCTCCATTTTGATAGCTTTGGGACTATCCAAAATTGATGTAAACCACCCTGGACTGAGAGGATGTTCAGCTTCAGTTCTTCTTCAGAATGAAGTGCCACATGTGGTTGTTGTTCTTTTCTTTCACATTTTGAATTTGCTCCGTTTAAATCATTTTGTTTCTTCCTTTAAATGAGTTCTGTGTCTTCCTTTGAGCGTTCTTCTTTGGGGAAGTTATTTTGCTCCAGCAAGATCTTGCTGTATGGCCAGTTCGGTCACAATTTTAACATTGGCTGCCCTTGCTCCAGCAATCAACCTGTGAATGAATGGCCTGTTTTAGCACAGTGATGACACGTCTGATGCTGGGTAGACTTCTCCTATGTAGCAGCCAGTTAATGGATCCTCGTACTTGCTCCCAGCTGAGAAGCCTCCTTAGCCACGAGCTCCATTGACACGGCAATGTCTAATATAGTCTTCATACTTAGATTTTGTTCTGTTAATAATCTTCAATGAGTGGCCTCATTTTTCAAACCACCCACCAAACAATCTTTTATTTTACAAAAACATTTTATTAAAGGCGTTTATAACTTTATAATAACAGTAATCAGTACAAATACAAATATAAACATATTGCAAAGATCGCCTCCCTCCCTCACAAGTCCCACCTCCTCTAAACAATAATCTAATCCCCCGTCCCCCCCCCCCCCCCACCTCTACTGACAGTTAGTTTTCACTAAAGAAGTCGACAAACGGCTGCTGCCTCCGGACGAACCCTAGCATTGACCCTCTTCGAGCGAACTTTATTTTCTCAGGTCTGAGAAACCAGGCCATGTTACTAAGCCAGATCTCTGAATTTGGGGACTTCGAGTCGCTCCACGCTAACAATATCCATCTCTGGGCTACAAAGGAGGCAAAGCCTCTCTCACCCCCTGGACTACCGGATCTTCCGACATCCGAAAATCGGCACCTCTGGACTCGACACTATCCTTGTTTTTAACACCGTGGACATGACATCTGTAAAACCCTGCCAAAATCCCGAAGCTTCGGACATGCCCAAAACTTATGGACATGGTTTGCTGGCCCTCCCACACATCCTCTATCCCAAAAAACCTGCTCATCTGGGCCACCCTCATGTGTGCCCGGTGAACGACCTGAAACTGAATCAGGCTGAGTCTGGCACATGATGAGGACGTGTTGACTCTGCTTAACGCATCCACCCAAAGACCTGCCTCTATTTCCCCCTGAACTCATCTTCCCACTTGCGCTTTAGCTCCTCTGTCTGTGTTTCCTCAATTCCATGAGTTCTTTATAAATATCTGAAACCGTCCCCTCTCCCACCCCCGTTCTGGAACCTACCCTGTCCTGTATTCCCCGTGGCAGTAGGAGCGGAAAGGTCAAAACCTGCCTTCGCAGAAAATCCCATACCTGCAGTTATCTGAGTCCATTTCCTGCTGGCAGTTCAAATTTCTCCTCTAAATTCTTCAAACAGGGGAAGCTCCCATCTATAAATAGATCCCCCATCCTCTCAATCCCTGCTCTCTACCATCTCCGAAACCCCCCATCCAGCCTTCCCGGAACCTGCCAATTGGAGCCCAGACCGATGCTCTCACCACTCTCATATGCTTCCTCCACTGCCCCCAGACTCTCAGGGCCGCCACTACCACTGGGCTTGTGGAGTACCGGGCCGGCGAGAACGGCAGAGGAGCCATTACCAATGCCCCCAAACGTATGTCCTTGCATGATGCCTCGCTCATGCAAGGACATAACGACTCGCTCTCATACCGACCCCCACCACTACCCACTTCTTAATCATCTAATCATGGCGACATTTGCCACCCAGTAATAGTTGCTGAAGTTCGGCAGCGCAACCCCACCCTCCTCCCAGCCACGCTCCAGCAACACTTTCTTCAGTCGCGGGGTTTAATCCGCCCACACAAAACCCAAAATCACCTTGTTTACTTGTTTAAAAAAGGCCTTTGGGATAAAGCTGGGGAGGCACTGAAAAACAAACAGAAACCTCGGGAGGGCCGTCATTTACACGGTCTGCTGTACTCTCCCTGCCAGTGAAAGCGGGAGCATGTCCCACCTTTGAAAGTCCTCCTTCATCTGTTCTACTAGCCGGTTCAAATTTAGTTTCTGTACCAGCCCCCAGTCCCGTGCCACCTGGATTCCCAAATAACAAAACCTCCCTCCCATTACTCTGAATGGCAATTCTCCCAATCTCCTCTCCTGCCCCTTGCCTGGATCGCAAACATCTCGCTTTTCCCCATATTCAATTTGCACCCCGAAAACCGTCCAAATTCCCCTAAAATCCTTATAATCTCTCCCATCCCCCATAACGGGTCGGAAATATACAGGAGCAGGTCGTCGGCGTATAGCGAGACCCTGTGTTCTACCCCCCCTCCCCCCCCAGACCAACCCCTTCCAGTCCCTTAAAGCTCTTAGCACCAACGCCAGTGGCTCTATGGCCAAAACGAACAGCAGTGGGGAGAGGGGGCATCCCTGCCAAGTCCCCCAGTGCAATTTAAAATAGTCCAACATCAACCGATTCATTCGGACACTCGCTACAGATGCCTGGTACAACAACCGGACCCAATCAATAAAGGCCTGCCCAAACCTGAACCGCCCCAACACCTCCCACAAATAATTCCATTCCACCCAGTCGAAGGCCTTTTCTGTGTCCATCGCGACCACTAATTCCACCTCCCTCCCCTCTGGGGACATCATGATCACATTTAAGAGCCTTCTAATGTTAGCCATTAGCTTCCTGCCTTTAACAAACCCCATTTGGTCCTCCCCTACCACCTCTGGGACACAATATTCTATCCTTGAGGCCAAGATTTTAGCCAACAGTTTGGCATCTACATTCAATGGGGAGATTGGCCTGTAGGACCCGCATAGCACGGGGCCCTTCTCCTGCTTCAGGATCAGTGAGATTGAGGCCTGTGACATGTTGGGGGAAGGACCCCCCCGCTCCCTTGCCTCATTAAATGTCCTCACCAGCAGTGGGCCCAGCATCTCAGAGAACCTTTTGTTTCATTCCACTGGGTAGCCGTCCGGTCCCGGGGCCTTACCCGACTGCATGGCCTCCATTTCCTCTGCTATTTCTTCAATCCCGATTGGGGCTCCCAGCCCATCCACCAACCCTTCCTCCACCCTTGGAGATTCCAGTCCTCCCAGAAACTGTCTCATCCTTTCCACCCCAGCTGGGGGTTCCGACTCATATAGCCGGCTCTAAAATTCCTCAAACGCCCCGTTCGCCCCTGCTGGGTCCAAGACCGTGTTCCCAGTGTCATGATATTCAAACACACACATCATGATAGACACACCAACAGACAAATCAGAACACACAACACCACAACCAATGACAGAAAGATATAAAAGCACAGACACGACCCCCGGTGGTCGGTATTAGCTGCAGAAGAGGACCAGGACAGACCTACTACACGACACACTCAGGGAGACAGCACGTGCAGAGTATCCAGAACGAACTGTATTATAAGAGTTAAAATAAAATAGAGTTGTACCACATACAACTGTGTTGGCTCATCTGTGCACCAGAGCACCCAACACCACATGGTACAGGAGTGGATCGATACCTGCCGGCATACCTCAGTGTACAGAGACAACCAGCAGTGCCCAGGCAAAATGATAGAGCTCCCGGTTCCGCAGCCGCTCCAGTGCTACGGCGATCTCCGCGAAAACTGGCGGCGATTCCGGCAAGTGTTCGAATTGTTCCTGGTGGCAGCTGAACTCCAAGACCTGGATGATAGCGAAAAAATTGAATTTCTCCTCACCATCGCTGGTGCAAGGGCAAGAGAAATATTCACAAGGTTCAGGTTCTTCAGGAGGCAGCAAAGGTACGATTACCAGGCAGTCCTGGACAAATTCTCCAAATACTGTGAAGAAAACGCAATCCAATCGGCAAGTAAAGGTAAGAAAAGCTGCAGTACTCACCTCGTGGCCGGGATCCCGGAGCCCGAATTCCCAGAGGCCGAAATCCCGGGCCTGAGAGAGGGCTGGGTCGAGGTCGGCGGCCATCTTGCTAAAGGTATCACGCTAGCACAGTTGCGCGAGCAGTGCGCAGAACCGGAAGTTTCATTTGCGCATGCGCGAGATGCTGCGCATGCGCAGTCAGGAAAACGGCCATCGGTGAAGGAACAGCGATCTGAGCATGCGCAGTCGCTTCCTACGTGCTACATACCGAGCGTCAGGATGTCAGAGGCCCCAGACTGCACCAATTTAAAGGGGAAACGTCCCAAATCCAATTTAAAAGGGAAACGTCCCAAATCAAAAAAACAAAAATCTGTTAAAGCTATAAAACAACCTTCCCTCACCTGGAATGACAGCACATTGCCGCAAATTGACCCAGGAGATGAATTTGACCTCCGAAGAACCCTCCGACAAGCAGTTACCTACGCACAAGCCGATGATTCCGACCTCGAATACTTCGATGATGATCTTTACAGTGTTTCCGGACCTCGCGAGCCCAATGACAGCTCCGTGGTCCTATACGACTATGACTCGGACGAACCTTTCGTGTTGCACATTGGCGGCCCCCACATTGAATCCGACGCAGATGCGGATTCATTTTTCGGATTTGAGGGTCTTCAATCCAGCAGATATGACGTCCCAACTTATCAGTACCGGATGATGCTGCAGCCTGACATTAACAGACAGGGAGCGGTGCAAGCACACGGAGAGTGCCCTGCTGCCACACAGAGCGTGGTCCACGACCCGCTCAACGTTCCCGACTCTATGAAAGAAGACATGCAAGACTCCAGAGCGCAGTCCTCGCATGAACCAGAAGTGACTCCAGTGTCACAAGCCTCCACAGAGAGCTCGTGGACAGCCTCCACGATAGAAGCAACGCAAGACTCCAGAGCGCAGTCCTTGCATGAACAAGAAGTGACTCCAGAGTCACAAGCCTCCACAGGGAGCTCGTGGACAGCCTCCACGATAGAAGCAACGCAAGATTCCAGAGCGCAGTCCTTGCACGAACAAGAAGTGACTCCAGTGTCACAAGCCTCCACAGAGAGCTCGTGGACAGCCTCCACGATAGAAGCAACGCAAGACTCCAATGTGCAGTCCTTGCAGGAACAAGACCATGAGGATCTAGCAACCTCTCCTGACCAACCAGCGGCAGACGATGCAAGTCTGCCATGCTCACGTGAACAGCAAGAAGGCTATAACAGCCGACCATGCTCCACTACACAGCAGCATGACCATGACGGTCTCTCATGCTACAATAAAGGGCACAGCGCTGAAGACTGTTCAAGCCCAACTGAAGACAAGCCAAAGGAATCGCCTCGTCCAAGCCCGAAGAAAAAAGGTTTATGCGCTGACCTTCAGGATCATTATAGCCGAACAGAGATTAATAATGCTGCACGGCCACAGAAGGATGCTGAGGATTTGCTAAAGAAATTAATTGAATGTTTAACTTGCAAGGAGCAGACTGAGAATTGCCAGTGTTTTAGTACGGATCGAAAAAATGGACAAGACATTGATCCTCAGGTAATGGAAATAACACAACCTGAATCATATCTACAGCAGGGACAAATGTCTCCCTTCAACACAACGCCGCAAAGTCCCAACTTCGGAGACCAGCAGTTAGTCAGTAATGACTCTTCAAACCTTGAGGGGAACATTAATTGCATTGAACCTATACACACTCCACTGATAAATGAGCAGAACATTGGAGCAAGAATCCTGAGGACACCGACATCGAGTAGCCAGATAACGAATTTAAAACCCACAGCAGTTTCAAGTGAACCAAGTGTGCTTTCCACTAATGGTGAAGATGCAGATAAGGTCGACCCGATTATCCATTGTACCACACTAACTCCAGTGATTAAGCAGTTATGTATGGGGAGTATAATGTGGGCAATTGAGAACAGTAAAAGAGAGACTGTGACCATGCCAGTCCCAACAAAATCAGACCCAGAGACCATGAAGGCATGTACATTAGACAAAGATACATATGAGGTACCTGAGAAGAAAAGTGAAACGGAATGTTCTTTGGAAAATAGTACAATGTCGATTGAAACATTGGATCCTATATTCGAGACCATACATATGGGAGAATTTGGGGGTAATAAACAAGGTTCTGCAATGTCTGGGGGAAGATTTAAAATTCCAAAGAAGAAAAGCCCAAATGAAGGACAACGGCAAGACAATGACAGTCCACCGACATGGTGTGCACCACCAGATGAAAACTCTGACAATTTACCCAACCCTAGTGAACAGCAAGCTGCTAATGAGGATCTATCCACGGGATGTGAGACGAGTGACGACAGCATCCCACTTCCCATACAAAAGGTGCAAGGTGACAGACCTCGCCTAGTGCGTACCGAGGCACTCGACGATCACGGTGGGACCACTGACGACTGCGGTGGGGACGCACCGCTTCCACCCTCGATGGCTCAAGCCTCTCCACTGGTTGGTGCATTCCTGCATGTTCCGACTCCAGAAGTGCAGCTTCAGGGAATCTCGGCTGCCTCCAGTGAACCTGTTGGGACTCCGGACGGGGGGCATCGACGGAAGGCAGACCAGATGGGGAGCAGCCAAGCGCCGACTCTGATTCGCGCACGCCAGACCTTGCTCCGGACGGGCGGTGTCGCGGCCTCGGTGATGGCACGCTCAGGGTGACGGCGGATGCCACGGCGACAGGGAATGGATCGCGTGGCAGTCCCACTGGGTCGGCAGTGGCAACCAGCACCGGCGGTCCAAGATGGACACACCAATTCGCGCCATCGCCAGACGTTGATGCGAGCAACAATTCTCTCTCCAAGGCGACATGCTTCGACGTTTCTCTGCGGAGTCGCCCTTCCGGCACAGCAGGTGGCCGGAACCAGCGTGCACGGTCTCGGCCAACTTCCACATCTGGCACAGTCATCGCCTTGCATGATATTAGTGATGGTGCTACTTCGATGGCAACGACCCATCGGCTACAAGATGCCGTCCACCATAAACATAAAAATAAAAAAGACTCCACCTTGTTCCTGGCATGCAGGGCAGATGGATTGGTGCGTAGGCGCAATCAGCGAGCTTTGCGCCACCTTCCACGCTCGCAACTGAACCGTACGCACACGCCGGATCCTCCACTGGTTCCCAAGGATGACTTCGTGGAGATGCCATGGATCATGCCCCTTCCATCGCCACCAGAACCAAACCACAGCCAAGGCAACACTAACTAAGATGTTGAATGTTATATTTGCACGAATGAAAAACCAAGCACTGCACGAAGTACAACAAATGGTAAAGTAGAGACTTCGGCAACAGCATCACCTCCAACAGTCCAAGGTGAATCAGTGTGAACCCAAATCTCCACAGCTGAACCGGCTTGAGGACCAGCCTATTCTTGAGGCGGTCAACCATTAGACTGGACTTATAACGCTGTTCATACGTTCAAAAAGTCAAACACTTCTGTATTATAACCTGTTGTTGTTTATTGTTCCAGATATCGTCTGACCGGACCACTGTTCAAGTTTTTTTTTTCTCTCGCATCCATGTTTTGTTATGGTACAACCTTGTTAGTGTGACGCACCCGACATCGCCCCATGTAAATAGTTACGTCATATACACACGCTGTACACAACACACGCACACACTCTTAGATGCACTCACAACACGATTATATTTATAACCACGTAGGCACATATTTTTTTTATTTTTATTTAACAATACAGCGCAGTACAGGCCCTTCGGCCCACGATGTTGCACCGAAACAAAAGCCATCTAACGTACACTATGCCATTATCATCCATATGTTTATCCAATAAACTTTTAAATGCCCTCAATGTTGGCGAGTTCACTACTGTAGCAGGTAGGGCATTCCACGGCCTCACTACTCTTTGCGTAAAGAACCTACCTCTGACCTCTGTCCTATATCTATTACCCCTCAGTTTAAAGTTATGTCCCCTCGTGCCAGCCATATCCATCCGCGGGAGAAGGCTCTCACTGTCCACCCTATCCAACCCCCTGATCATTTTGTATGCCTCTATTAAGTCTCCCCTTAACCTTCTTCTCTCCAACGAAAACAACCTCAAGTCCATCAGCCTTTCCTCATAAGATTTTCCCTCCATACCAGGCAACATCCTGGTAAATCTCCTCTGCACCCGCTCCAAAGCCTCCACATCCTTCCTATAATGCGGTGACCAGAACTGTACGCAATACTCCAAATGCGGCCGTACCAGAGTTCTGTACAGCTGCAACATGACCTCCCGACACCGGAACTCAATCCCTCTACCAATAAAGGCCAACACTCCATAGGCCTTCTTCACAACCCTATCAACCTGGGTGGCAACTTTCAGGGATCTATGTACATGGACACCTAGATCCCTCTGCTCATCCACACTTTCAAGAACTTTACCATTAGCCAAATATTCCGCATTCCTGTTATTCCTTCCAAAGTGAATCACCTCACACTTCTCTACATTAAACTCCATTTGCCACCTCTCAGCCCAGCTCTGCAGCTTATCTATATCCCTCTGTAACCTGCTACATCCTTCCACACTATCGACAACACCACCGACTTTAGTATCGTCTGCAAATTTACTCACCCACCCTTCTGCGCCTTCCTCTAGGTCATTGATAAAAATGACAAACAGCAACAGCCCCAGAACAGATCCTTGTGGTACTCCACTTGTGACTGTACTCCATTCTGAACATTTCCCATCAACCACCACCCTCTGTCTTCTTTCAGCTAGCCAATTTCTGATCCACATCTCTAAATCACCCTCAATCCCCAGCCTCCGTATTTTTTGCAATAGCCTACCGTGGGGAACCTTATCAAACGCTTTGCTGAAATCCATATACACCACATCAACTGCTCTACCCTCGTCTACCTGTTCAGTCACCTTCTCAAAGAACTCAATAAGGTTTGTGAGGCATGACCTACCCTTCACAAAGCCATGCTGACTATCCCTGATCATATTATTCCTATCTAGATGATTATAAATCTTGTCTCTTATAATCCCCTCCAAGACTTTACCCACTACAGACGTGAGGCTCACCGGTCTATACTTGCCGGGGTTGTCTCTGCTCCCCTTTTTGAACAAAGGGACCACATTTGCTGTCCTCCAGTCCTCTGGCACTATTCCTGTAGCCAATGATGACATAAAAATCAAAGCCAAAGGTCCAGCAATCTCTTCCCTGGCCTCCCAGAGAATCCTAGGATAAATCCCATCAGGTCCCGGGGACTTATCTATTTTCAGCCTGTCCAGAATTGCCAACACCTCTTCCCTACGTACCTCAATGCCATCTATTCTATTAGCCTGGGGCTCAGCATTCTCCTCCACAACATTATCTTTTTCCTGAGTGAATACTGACGAAAAATATTCATTTAGTATCTCGCCTATCTCTTCAGACTCCACACACAATTTCCCATCCCTGTCCTTGACTGGTCCTACTCTTTCCCTAGCCATTCGCTTATTCCTGACATACCTATAGAAAGCTTTTGGGTTTTCCTTGATCCTTCCTGCCAAATACTTCTCATGTCCCCTCCTTGCTCGTCTTAGCTCTCTCTTTAGATCCTTCCTCGCTACCTTGTAACTATCCATCGCCCCAACCGAAACTTCACACTTCATCTTCACATAGGCCTCCTTCTTCCTCTTAACAAGAGATTCCACTTCCTTGGTAAACCACGGTTCCCTCGCTCGACGGCTTCCTCCCTGTCTGACCGGTACATACTTATCAAGAACACGCAGTAGCTGATCCTTGAACAAGCCCCACTTATCCAATGTGCCCAACACTTGCAGCCTACTTCTCCACCTTATCCCCCCCAAGTCACGTCTAATGGCATCATAATTGCCCTTCCCCCAGCTATAACTCTTGCCCTGCGGTGTATACTTATCCCTTTCCATCATTAACGTAAACGTCACCGAATTGTGGTCACTGTCCCCAAAGTGCTCTCCTACCTCCAAATCCAACACCTGGCCTGGTTCATTACCCAAAACCAAATCCAACGTGGCCTCGCCTCTTGTTGGTCTGTCAACATATTGTTTCAGGAAACCCTCCTGCACACACTGTACAAAAAACGACCCATCTATTGTACTCGAACTACATCTTTTCCAGTCAATATTTGGAAAGTTAAAGTCTCCCATAATAACTACCCTGTTACTTTGTAAAAAGGGGGGATGTCATGATAGTCAAACACACACATCATGATAGACACACCAACAGACAAATCAGAACACACAACACCACAACCAATGACAGAAAGATATAAAAGCACAGACACGACCCCCGGTGGTCGGTATTAGCTGCAGAGGAGGACCAGGACAGACCTACTACACGACACACTCAGGGAGACAGCACGTGCAGAGTATCCAGAACAAACTGTATTATAAGAGTTAAAATAAAATAGAGTTGTACCACATACAACTGTGTTGGCTCATCTGTGCACCAGAGCACCCAACACCACACCCAGCTCTATTCCTCACCCTACCTATCTCCCTGGCCGTCTCCCATTTCCTTAGCTGGTGTGCAAGCATTCTGCTGGCCTTCTTCCATAACACCAAACGATCTCTAATTGTGCCTTCGAACAAGTCACCAAATTCGCAAAACTCTGCAAACCGCTTGAGGGTTGTGACAAACTGCACAATATTTTCCCCTTCTAACGGCAGCACGGTAGCATAGTGGTTAGCACAATTGCTTCACAGTTCCAGGGTCCCAGGTTCGACTCCCGGCTTGGGTCACTGTCCGTGTGTGCGTGGGTTTCCTCCGGGTGCTCCGGTTTCCTCCCACAATCCAAAGATGTGCAGGTTAGGTGGATTGGCCATGCTAAATTGCCCTTAGTGTCCAAAATTGCCCTTAGTATTGGGTGGGCTTACTGGGTTATGGGGATAGGTTGGAGGTGTGGGCTTGGGTAGTGTGCTCTTTCCAAGAACCGGTGCAGACTCGATGGGCCGAATGGCCTCCTTCTGCACTGTAAATTCTGTGAAGCTGATTCCTTTGGTGAAATCGAAACCTCTCCCCACTAATTAATGGGTTTGGTGCACAATGGCCTTCTAATATTTTAACCAATTCTTGATCATTTTTATCCCTGGGGCTCTCGAGCTGAACCAAGTATCTTAAGAAATTGTAAGTTCTGTTTCCAGTTATGCTGAGGAATGCAGGGACATGAATATCTTCCTAAATTTTATTGACCAGAATATAATAATAGAATCTTTCTGAGTATGATTTCCAGTTCTCTGAGTCAACATCAAATGAGCCAACCGCACCAAAATTTCCCATTGTTTAAAGAATAGATATTTTTATTAAAGACATTTGCATATGTACAGGCAAATATCAGAAAACCAAAAATCCACAGGAACAAAGAACACATGTCCACAACAACCATTGATACCAAGCCCACAACTCTCCCCGCCCCTTAATTTTTCTCCCCTTATCTCCCCCCCACAATGGAAACAAACTACTAAATCTCTGCGCCCCCACTGACACCTTAATTCACCTTGAAGAAATCGATAAAAGGCTTCCACCTCAGGGTGAACCCCTCCTCCTCGCAACCGTCATGTGGGCCCTATGCACCACCTTAAACTGGGTGAGGCATAACCTCGCACACGACAAGGACGCGTTCACCCTCCACAGGGCTTCCTTTCATGTCCCGGCCCTCAACTCACCATCCAACTCCTCCTCCCATTTGTCCCCTACAAACAAATCCCTGAAATACTCTATCCCCACCTCTGCCACCCCCCCAGCACCTCGCATCCAGTCCCACCGGCACAAACCTGGGATTACCACATATCAGCGTCCACAGCGACATGCCCTCCAACCCGACGTATTGTCTGCACTAGTTCCAAACATGAATGTTGAGACCACTACCGGGCTCACAGAATACCGGACCAGCAAAAATGGGAGGGACGCGAACAACAGTGTCCTCAAACGCATCCCCCTACACAACACAGCCTCCATCTGTCCTCAGACCGATCCGTCCTCCACTGCCATTTCCTAACCATTGCGATAGTCACCGCCCGGTAATAGTTTATCAAACCTGTTATATTACCTTTGGTGGTAATATGTTGTTGTTCTTCGCCTTTTGATCCAGAATGGTCTGTTGAGTTGATGACAAAGAAACCATCAATCTTTAGATTGAATCTAAACTAATTTATTGTACAACGATTAATTAAATGAAGTTCGCACATGTTTCTGAGCAATAACTAGTAATAAAGTAATATTAAATCTGTCTAGCAATAATCTATAATCTAGTAATCACGAATGATATCCTCGTGTTAACTCTCTCTAATCTAAACTACTCAGCATTCCCTGAGGTATGATATTTATACTGAGAACTGGTGGTGCCCTCTCTAGTGTTTGAATTACACTGAGATGTAATAATTAACCCTTCACTGGTGTACCTATATACATATCATTACATCCCCCTTGTTTAACATTTCCTTTCTATGTATTGTCATGTGAGAGTACCATTAAGAAATGGGTGTTTATCAGTGATGTCATAGAACATAGAACATAGAAAATACAGCACAGAACAGGCCCTTCGGCCCACGATGTTGTGCCGAACCTTTGTCCTAGATTAATCATAGATTATCATTGAAGTTACAGTGCAGAAGGAGGCCATTCGGCCCCCTGAGTCTGCACCGGCTCTTGGAAAGAGCACCCCACCCACCCAACACCAAGGGCAATTTTGGACACTAAGGGCAATTTATCATGGCCAATCCACCTACCCTGCACATCTTTGGACTGTGGGAGGAAACCGGAGCACCCGGAGGAAACCCACGCAGACACGGGGAGGACGTGCAGACTCCGCACAGACAGTGACCCAAGCCGGAATCAAACCTGGGACCCTGGAGCTGTGAAGCAATTGTGCTATCCACAATGCTACTGTGCTGCCCTTAAAAACAAATAAATCTACACTATATCATTTTACCGTAATCCATGTACCTATCCAATAGCTGCTTGAAGGTCCCTAATGTTTCCGATTCAACTACTTCCACAGGCAGTGCATTCCATGCCCCCATTACTCTCTGGGTAAAGAACCTACCTCTGATATCCCTCCTATATCTTCCACCTTTCACCTTAAAGTTATGTCCCCTTGTAATGGTTTGTTCCACCCGGGGAAAAAGTCTCTGACTGTCTACTCTATCTATTCCCCTGATCATCTTATAATCCTCTATCAAGTCGCCCCTCGTCCTTCTCTGTTCGTATGAGAAAAGGCCTAGCACCCTCAACCTTTCCTCGTAAGACCTACTCTCCATTCCAGGTAACATCCTGGTAAATCTTCTTTGCACCTTTTCCAAAGCTTCCACATCCTTCCTAAAATGAGGTGACCAGAACTGTACACAGTACTCCAAATGTGGCCTTACCAAAGTTTTGTACAGCTGCATCATCACCTCACGGCTCTTAAATTCAATCCCTCTGTTAATGAACGCGAGCACACCATAGGCCTTCTTCACAGCTCTATCCACTTGAGTGGCAACTTTCAAAGATGTATGAACATAGACCCCAAGATTTCTCTGCTCCTCCACAATGCCAAGAACTCTACCGTTAACCCTGTATTCCGCATTCATATTTGTCCTTCCAAAATGGACAACCTCACACTTTTCAGGGTTAAACTCCATCTGCCACTTCTCAGCCCAGCTCTGCATCCTATCTATGTCTCTTTGCAGCCGACAACAGCCCTCCTTACTATCCACAACTCCACCAATCTTCGTATCGTCTGCAAATTTACTGACCCACCCTTCAACTCCCTCATCCAAGTCATTAATGAAAATCACAAACAGCAGAGGACCCAGAACTGATCCCTGCGGTACGCCACTGGTAACTGGGATCCAGGCTGAATATCTGCCATCCACCACCACTCTCTGACTTCTATCGGTTAGCCAGTTCGTTATCCAACTGGCCAAATTTCCCACTATCCCATGCCTCCTTACTTTCTGCAGAAGCCTACCATGGGGAACCTTTTCAAATGCCTTACTAAAATCCATGTACACTACATCCACTGCTTTACCTTCATCCACATGCTTGGTCACCTCCTCAAAGAATTCAATAAGGTTTGTAAGGCAAGACCTACCCCTCACAAATCCGTGCTGACTATCCCTAATCAAGCAGTGTCTTTCCAGATGCTCAGAAATCCTATCCTTCAGTACCCTTTCCATTACTTTGCCTACCACCGAAGTAAGACTAACTGGCCTGTAATTCCCAGGGTTATCCCTTGTCCCTTTTTTGAACAGGGGCACGACATTCGCCACTCTCCAATCCCCTGGTACCACCCCTGTTGACAGTGAGGACGAAAAGATCATTGCCAACGGCTCTGCAATTTCATCTCTTGCTTCCCATAGAATCCTTGGATATATCCCGTCAGGCCCGGGGGACTTGTCTATCCTCAGGTTTTTCAAAATGCCCAACATATCTTCCTTCCTAACAAGTATTTCCTCGAGCTTACCAATCTGTTTCACACTGTCTTCTCCAACAATATCGCCCCTCTCATTTGTAAATACAGAAGAAAAGTACTCGTTCAAGACCTTTCCTATCTCTTCAGACTCAATACACAATCTCCCGCTACTGTCCTTGATCGGACCTACCCTCGCTCTAGTCATTCTCATATTTCTCACATATGTGTAAAAGGCCTTGGGGTTTTCCTTGATCCTACCCGCCAAAGATTGTTCATGCCCTCTCTTAGCTCTCCTAATCCCTTTCTTCAGTTCCCTCCTGGCTATCTTGTATCCCTCCAATGCCCTGTCTGAACCTTGTTTCCTCAGCCTTACATAAGTCTCCTTTTTCCTCTTAACAAGACATTCAACCTCTCTTGTCAACCATGGTTCCCTCACTCGACCATCTCTTCGCTGCCTGACAGGGACATACATATCAAGGACACGTAGTACCTGTTCCTTGAACAAGTTCCACATTTCACTTGTGTCCTTCCCTGACAGCCTATGTTCCCAACTTATGCACTTCAATTCTTGTCTGACAACATCGTATTTACCCTTCCCCCAATTGTAAACCTTGCCCTGTTGCACGCCCCTATCCCTCTCCATTACTAAAGTGAAAGTCACAGAATTGTGGTCACTATCTCCAAAATGCTCCCCCACTAACAAATCTATCACTTGCCCTGGTTCATTACCAAGTACTAAATCCAATATTGCCCCTCCTCTGGTCGGACAATCTACATACTGTGTTAGAAAAGCTTCCTGGACACACTGCACAAACACCACCCCATCCAAACTATTTGACCTAAAGAGTTTCCACTCAATGTTTGGGAAGTTAAAGTCACCCATGACTACTACCCTGTAACTTCTGCACCTTTCCAAAATCTGTTTCCCAATCTGTTCCTCCTCATCTCTGCTACTATTGGGGGGCCTATAGAAAACTCCTAACAAGGTGACTGCTCCTTTCCTATTTCTGACTTCAACCCACACTACCTCATTAGGGTGATACTCCTCGAACTGCCTTTCTGCAGCTGTTATACTATCTCTAATTAACAATGCCACACCCCCACCTCTTTTACCACCCTCCCTAATCTTATTGAAACATCTATAACCAGGGACCTCCAACAACCATTTCTGTCCCTCTTCTATCCAAGTTTCTGTGATGGCCACCACATCGTAGTCCCAAGTACCGATCCATGCCTTAAGTTCACCCACCTTATTCCTGATGCTTCTTGCGTTGAAGTATACACACTTCAACCCATCTCCGTGCCTGCAAGTACTCTCCTTTGTCAGTGTTCCCTTCCCCACTGCCTCATTACACGCTTTGGCGTCCTGAATATCGGCTACCTTAGTTGCTGGACTACAAATCCGGTTCCCATTCCCCTGCCAAATTAGTTTAAACCCTCCCGAAGAGTACTAGAAAACCTCCCTCCCAGGATATTGGTGCCCCTCTGGTTCAGATGCAACCCGTTCTGCTTGTACAGGTCCCACCTTCCCCAGAATGCGCTGCAATTATCCAAATACCTGAAGCCCTCCCTCCTACACCATTCCTGCAGCCACGTGTTCAACTGCACTCTCTCCCTATTCCTAGCCTCGCTATCACGTGGCACCGGCAACAAACCAGAGATGACAACTCTGTCTGTCCTGGCTTTTAACTTCCAGCCTAACTCCCTAAACTTGTTAATTACCTCCACACCCCTTTTCCTACCTGTGTCGTTGGTACCAATGTGCACCACGACTTCTGGCTGCTCGCCCTCCCCCTTAAGGATCCTGAAGACACGATCTGAGACATCCCTGACCCTGGCACCCGGGAGGCAACGTACCTTCCGGGAGTCTCGCTCGCGACCACAGAATCTCCTATCTATTCCCCTAACCATTGAATCTCCTACAACTATTGCTTTTCTATTCTCCCCCCTTCCCTTCTGAGCCCCAGAGCCAGACTCAGTGCCAGAGACCTGGCCGCTAGGGCCTTCCCCCGGTAGGTCATCCCCCCCAACAGCATCCAAAACGGTATACTTGTTTTGAAGGGGAATGGCCACGAGGGATCCCTGCACTGTCTGCCTGTTTGTTTTTTTCCCCCTGACGGTAACCCAGCTATTCTTGTCCTGTACCTTGGGTGTGGTTACCTCCCTGTAACTCTTCTCAATCACCCCCTCTGCCTCCCGGATGATCCGAAGTTCATCCATCTTCAGCTCCAGTTCCCTAACACGGTCTTTGAGGAGCTGAAGTTGGGTGCACTTCCCGCAGGTATAGTCAGCGGGGACACCGGTGGTATCCCTCACCACCCACATCCTACAGGAGGAGCATGCAACTGGCCTAGCCTCCAACCCCTCTTACCTGACAGAATATAGCTGCCCTGTGGACTAACTAGATCTCCGCCCTCCGACTCTGCTCCCAGTCAGCTACACTTTCTGTAAACTCCTGGCTCTCTTCTCACTCTTTGCGGAAATGTCGGAAACAAAATGAAAGCAGCACCTTACTCCCTCCTCACCTAACTCCCTCGGTCACCAAACTCTTACTATAGCACTCAAATGCACCAAATTCAGCACTCCCTCGGTCACCAAACTCTC
Organism: Scyliorhinus torazame; assembly: GCF_047496885.1. Taxonomy (NCBI): domain Eukaryota; kingdom Metazoa; phylum Chordata; class Chondrichthyes; order Carcharhiniformes; family Scyliorhinidae; genus Scyliorhinus; species Scyliorhinus torazame. The sequence continues at coordinate 105,096,467 of NC_092718.1, read as the reverse complement.
ACTATCGCACTCAAAAAGCACCAAATTCAGCACTCCCTCGGTCACCAAACTCTCACTATCGCACTCAAATGCACCAAATTCAGCACTCAGTGCAAACAAAGTCTGCACTGTAGGGGATCACTTTTATACTGTGAATCTCGCCTCTGAATACTGGCCTAATCCAATTAACTAATTAACAAGCTCCAGCTGCAAGTGCCTACAAGTAGAAGCCTGTTTAAAGCTGATTTAAAATTCACCTTCTTCTAAACCAAACAGCAACTTTTAAGTTAATTAACTAAATAAAAGAAAGACTAAACTTTAGATAAAAATGAAGCCTTATACTCCCTCGGTCACCAAACTCTTACTATAGCACTCAAAATGCACCAAATTCAGCACTCAGTGCACACATGTCAGAGTGTGGTCTGCTTTTACTTTCGCTTTGGGCTGTCTGCTACAGGGTGTGTTTAGTTTAGTTTTAGAGTTGGATAGCTGCAATCACAGCAAGAAGGTGTATTAGTCTCTCTCTCTGCAATCTAAAGACTGTCTCCAGATCCTTTGGTGATTTAAAAATAATACCTGTTTCAGTAGAGAAGTTAAACCTGATGTCTTTCTGTAAAAAGTTTTTTTTTTGTCTTATGGATGTTGCCAGCAAAGATTAAGAGTTACTTATAGAGTACTGTATTCTTTGGGGGATTTATTGGTGTTGATAGTTATTAAGATATTTACTGTGGTTTTATCAAGCGTTAACTGGTTTCAAAAATAAACATTGTTTTTATTTAAATGTACTTTAACTCTCTGTTGCACTACACCTGTAAGGTAGGCCCGTGTGCTCCCCATAACCACAATCTATTCAAAGGTACGGGTCAGGTGAACTCCATGATACACTTTGGGGTTTTCTAAACCCTGGTCCATAACAGTACAAAGGAAAAAATGTATACTATTATTACAATACATGATATGTATATAATTTTGAAACATTGTGAAAAATCAATAACAAAAAAAGTTCAACAGGAACGATTCACAAATCGAGTCTGTCCGGCTTCCTTCTTTTCCCGGTTGGCCTTCTTAAACCACGAAGAGGAGACTCAGAAGTTTTTGCTGTCCTCTGTGAATCTTCATGAACTTGAGAATTTGTCATTATATCATTGAAAATACTTTCATGGAGTTGTAGATCTGGAAAGATGTTATTGTGTTGATTGAGTTTTTGCAGTGCTCGGCGATTGCGTTGAACGATTGTTCAGCTGTCTGAATGGTACAGGAACATGGTGATGCTTGTCTAAACAACTTTTGCAGAAGCAGACCAATCTCCATCAGGAATTTTGATCCTGACAGTGTCACCTGGAAACAGTGAGTCCAGTACATTTGCATGTTGTTGTAGTTTTCCTTGCACTGTGCAGGTTGAAATTTCTGACATGTTTTGCATCCAAGTATCATATCAGTGATGTCTCGATTGATACACAGCCAGTCTTGCCCTTCTCTTGCATTTTTCAATGCCAAGGTAACCTCCATGTATCTGGTTAAGAAACATGGGTCGGAGAGACAATGGTATTACTATCCGATCAAGTCAAAGTAACAATCCATCCACAACTGTTCAATCTGCTTGAATATGGGCAGCATGGTGGCGCAGTGGTTAGCATTGCTGCCTACGGCATTGAGGACCTGGGTTCAAATCCCGGCCCAGGGTCACTGTCCGTGTGGAGTTTGCACATTCTCCCTGTGTCTGCATGGGTTTCGCCCCCCACAACCCAAAATGATGTGCAGGATAGGTGGATTGGCCATGCTAAATTACCCCTTAATTGGAAAAAAATTTGAAAAAACAATAAATCTGCTTGAATATTCCTGAACTTGGAGCAATGTCCTTTTGGCCAACTATTGTTGAGATGGTCTATGACTCTTTGAAGCATTGAATCAGTTTCACATCTGAGGCAGGAAGAGTTTCAGCTCGAAGCTGCACTTGATCTGCTATGTGCTGTATGAATTCATGAGGTTCTTCTTCTGAATCGATCAAACGTGATAAAGCGTCTGCTATTATCAAGTCCTTGCATGGGGTATAGATGAGGTATCTCCGAAGCTTCATCACGATCATATGTAATCTCGGAGTCATATCATTTAGATCCTTTTTTTCTGAAATGTACAAGTGGTCTGTGGTCAGTTTCAACAGTAAAGGTAGCAAGACCATAAACATAATCATGAAACTTTAAAACATCTGTCAGCAAACCGAGGTATTCTCTCTCAATTTGTGCATACCGTTCGGTCGGCTCTGGAGCAGAGGCAACAGGTAACCATGATGAGTTGTTATCCTTTTGCAACAGAACAGCTCCTATTCTGCTATGACCCACATCAGTCAAAATTTTTGTCTCTCTGTTCGGATCGAAGAACGAAAGAAGAGGGGCAGTCGTCAGTTGAGACTTTAAATCGAGCCATTCCTTTTGATGATTGTCTGTCCAATCAAATGTGGTCGACTTCTTGATGAGATTTCTGAGAGCGATAGTTCTGGACAGGAGGTTGGGAATGAAGTTTCCTTGAAAATTCATGACACCCGAACATCTTAAAACGGCCTTCTTGTCCTCAGGGACTTTAATTCGTTGATTGGCAGCAATCTTGTTGTTGTCAGGTCGCACACCAAGGGCGGGATTCTCCTCTACTCGGCGGGGCGGGGGGTCCCGGGGGATGGAATGGCGGGAACCACTCCGGCATCGGGCTGCCCCAAAAGTGCGGATTTCTCCACACCTTTAGGGGCCAAGCCCTCACCTTTAGGGGCTAGGCCCGCGCCGGAGTGGGTGCCAACCCACCGGCTGGCGTGGAAGGCCTTTGGCGCCACGCCAGACGGGGCCGAAGGGACTCCGCCGGCTGGCGGAGGTCCGCGCATGCGCGGGAGCGTCAGCGGCTGCTGATGTCATGCCCACGCATGCGTGGGGGGGGGTCACCTACGCATCGGCCATCGCGGAGACCAACACGGCAGACACATAGTAAAAGAGTGCCCCCACGGCACAGGCCTGCCCGTGGATCGGTGGGCCCAGATTGCGGGCCAGGCCACCGTGGGGGCACCCCACGGGGTCAGATCGGCCCGCGCCCCCCCCCAGGACACCGGAGCCCGCTCGCGCCACCTGGTCCCGCCGGTAAGGGAGGTGGTTTAATTCACGCCGGCGGGACCGGCATTACAGCAGCGGGACTTCGGCCCATCCGGTGCCGGAGAATTGGCGGGGGGGGGCCCACAGACCGGCGCGATTCTTGCCCCCGTCGAATTGTCGGTGCCGGAGAATTCGGCAGCCGGCGGAGGCGGGATTCACGCTCCCCCCCGACGATTCTCCGACCCGGCGGGGGGTCGGAGAATCCCGCCCCATGTTCTGAAAAATGGGACGGGATTCTCCGACCCCATGCCGGGTGGGAGAATCGCTGGGGGCTGGCGTGAATCCCGCCCCCACCTCCCGCCGAATTCTCCGAAGGGTCAAAAGTCGGCGGGGCGTCAATCGCGCGCCCGCCTCAGAGAATGGCAGGAACGTGCGGGAGACAATGGACTCCAGGGCTACCCATATTCTCCCTGCCGGATGGGCCGAATTCCCGCCGATGTGACCACGGGTCACGTCGGCGTAAATCAAAACACCCTTTTAACGGCGCCAACCAGTGCTGATGGTTGACGCCGTTTAGCATGATGGTGGGTCACATCCTGGGGGGTGGCCGCAGGAGAGGTGATGGCATGGCCACAGTCTGTGTGGGTGGGGGAGAGGTGTGTGTGGGTGTGTGCGCGGCGGGTGTTTAGGGTGGGGTGGGCTTCGGGGGAGTGCCGGGTACGGGGGGATGAGTGCCGGCGAAGGGGACGGGGGAATGAGTACCGGGGAGGGGGGATGAGTGCCGGGGAGGGGGAATGAGTGCCGGGTACTGGGGGGTGGGTGCCGGGTATGGGGGGATGAGTGCCGGGGACAAGGGGATGAGTCCCGGGTATGGGGGGGTTGAGTGCCGGGTACGGGGGGATGAGTGCCGGGGAGGTGGGGCTGAGTGCTGGGTACGGGGGGATGAGTGCCAGGGAGGGGGGGTTGAGTGCCGGGTACGGGGCGGTGAGTGCCAGGGAGGAGGGGATGAGTGACGGGGAGGGGGGAATGAGTGCCGGGGAGGGGGGATGAGTGCCAGGGAAGGGGGGATGAGTGCCGGGTATGGGGGGGGTGAGTGCCGGGGATGGGAGGATGAGTGCCGGGTATGGGGGGGTGAGTGCCGGGTACGGGGGGATGAGTGCCGGGTACGGGGGGATGAGTGCCGGGTACGGGGGGGTGAGTGCCGGGTACGGGGGGGTGAGTGCCGGGTACGGGGGGGATGAGTGCCGGGTACGGGGGGGATGAGTGCCGGGTAAGGGGGGGATGAGTGCCGGGTACGGGGGGGTGAGTGCCGGGTATGGGGGGGATGAGTGCCGGGTACGGGGGGGTGAGTGCCGGGGATGTGGGGGTGAATGCCGGGGAGGGGGGGGGAATGAGGGTTGGGTACGGGGGGGTGAGTGCCAGGGAAGGGGGGATGAGTGCCGGGTACGGGGGGGTGAGTGCCGGGGAGAGGGGGATGAGTGCCGGGTATGGGAGGGGTGAGTGCCGGGTATGGGGGGGATGAGTGCCGGGCATGGGGGGTTGAGTGCCGGGTACGGGGGGGGGGGATGAGTGCCGGGGAGGGGGGAGTGATGAGCGCCGGGTACGGGGGAGATGAGTGCCGGGTACGGGGGGTTAATGCCGGGGACGGGGGGATGAGTGCCGGGGAGGGGGGGATGAGTGCCGGGTACGGGGGGGTGAGTGCCGGGGACGGGGGGATGAGTGCCGGGTACGGGGGGGGGTGAGTGCCGTGGATGGGGGGGTGAGTGCCGGGTACGAGGGGGTGAGTGCCGGGGATGTGGGGGTGAGTGCCGGGGAGGGGGGGGGATGAGTGTTGGGTACGGGGGGGGTGAGTGCAAGGGAAGGGGGGATGAGTGCCGGGTACGGGGGGGGGGGGGGTGAGTTCCGGGGACGGGGGATCAGTGCCGGGAATGGGGGGGGTGAGTGCCGGGGAGGGGGGGATGAGTGCCGGGTACGGGGGGATGAGTGCTGGGTGGGGGGGGGTGAGTGCCGGGTACGGTTGGGATGAGTGCCGGGGATGGGGGGGGGTGAGTGCCGGGTACGGGGGGGTTGAATGCCGGGGACGGGGGGGTGAGTGCCGGGGCCGGGGGGGTGAGTGCCGGGTACGGGGGGGTTGAATGCCGGGGACGGGGGGGTGAGTGCCGGGGCCGGGGGGGTGAGTGCCAGGGACGGGGGGATGAGTGCCGGGTACGGGGGGATGAGTGCTGGGTGGGGGGGGGGTGAGTGCCGGGTACGGTTGGGATGAGTGCCGGGGATGGGGGGGGGGTGAGTGCCGGGTACGGGGGGGGTTGAATGCCGGGGACGGGGGGGTGAGTGCCGGGGCCGGGGTGGTGAGTGCCGGGGCCGGGGGGGTGAGTGCCAGGGACGGGGGGATGAGTGCCGGGTACGGGGGGGTGAGTGCCGGGGATGGGGGGGGGGGGGTGAGTGCCGGGTACGGGGGGGTTGAATGCCGGGGACGGGGGGTGAGTGCCGGGGCCGGGGGGGGTGAGTGCCGGGGCCGGGTCGGGTGAGTGCCGGGGAGGAGGATGGGGGGGATGAGTGCCGGGGACAGGGGTTGCGAGGGCAAGCGCGTTTGTCCGCCTGGCCAGGTGCCATCCTCCAACATGCCCTTGCAGCCCATATCACCTGGCTGGGGGGAGGGGGGTTACGGGCAATGATGACATGTCATCGTTTCCCCCCCGCCCCCGCAGGCCGTCATGTTTTTTGATCAGCCAGCGATGTTGGCTGCCGTGGAGGTAGCCGCTATTCTCAATGCTGCCCTGGAGGAGGAGGAGGAGCATGCCAGAGAGGCGGCGCAGTCTGCCGCAGAGGAGCATGCCGCAGAGAGGCAGGCGGCAGCCGCCCAGGCTGGAGGGACACCTGACCAACAGGACGAGGAGGAGGAGCAGATGGAACACTAGGAGGGGAGGAGCACGTCGCGGCGCCACGGCAACGGAGGCACCCGAGGAGCCACGGACCGGGAATGCAGGAGGAGACTCCGGATGAACCGGGAAACCGTGGCACACATCTGCCACATGCTGGCACATCTGGCACCGCATGGCACTTGGGGGGGGACCCTCTCCCCGTGTCCGTCAAGGTTACGGTGGCCCTGAACTTTTATGCCACGGGGTCATTCCAGACGCCAGGTGGGGACCTGTCCGGCATCTCGCAGACATCGGTGCACTGGTGCATCCGGCCATTGTGGACCATTACATTCGCTTCCCTGTGGACCAGGCCAGCCAGGATGCCCGGGCCGTGGGCTTCTCTGCCATGGCCGGATTTCCCATGGTCCAGGGTGCGATTGATGGGATGCACGTCGCCGTGCGGCCACCTGCGGATAACAGGGCCGTGTTCACCAATAGGAAGGGGACCTATTCCATGAACATCCAGGTGGTCTGCGATCACCTCATGATTATCCTGCACGTCTGCGCCCGGTACCCGGGAAGTGTACATGACTCATACGTGTTGTCGCGGTCTTACATCCCCGGCATGTACGAGGGGCGCTACCCCCGGCTGAGGGGCTGGTTGCTGGGCTACCCGTTGCGGTCGTGGCTGATGACGCCTATACGGAGGCCACAGAATGACGCGGCGAACAGCTACAATGATGCCCATGCAGCGACAAGGGGTGTGATAGTGAGGTGCTTTGGCGAGCTCAAAATGCGTTTCAGGTGCCTGGACCTCTCTGGGGGCGCCCTCGAGTATCCGTCAGATAGGGTCGGCCGCATCATTGTGGTGTGCTGCGTCCTGCACAATATAGCCCAGCAGAGGGGCGATGTGCCGCAGGCAGAGGAGGGCGGAGTGGAGGAGCAGCAGGAAGAGGCGCAGTCCTCCCCAGATGAGCGGGATGGGGGCAATGGTCAGGGCAGACAGGCTAGACATGGGCGGGTGGCTGTCCACCGTTACCGGCTGGGCCAGCGGGCACGGGACAGACTGATAGCCGCCCGCTTCACTGACTAGGGGGCGTGGGAATCGGCGAGTATGGCCACATTCTGCACACCATGGCAACATCCGAACACCCTCACCCCTCCCCCACCCAGCCATCCACCCAGCACCCTCACCCCCTCCACACCCACCCCACCCGCATGCACACCACCCCTCCATTGCAGATCCACCTGTGGCACGACAGCCGGGCTCTCATGGGCGCCGGTGGATGCGTGTCTATTGCAGGCCATGGAGGATGATGACAACCCGCCCTGCGATGAGCTCCTGGTTCCACATCGTTGGACGATGTCTGACCCATGGCCACAGTGCCACCATCCACCCGGACCATCCCTGCATTCGGCTGTGACACTACAGCGCACGGTCCCGTCCTCTGCCCGGGGGATGTTGATGGCGGCCCAGGGGGAAGGCCCAGACTCACCTGAGGCTGACGTAAGACCACCCCTCACACACACACTGGCGCTCAACGTACATGACTCCTCCGCTTCGGACAGAGCACAAAGGCAGCTTCTGTAGGTGTTAAAGTGATTTTAATAACAAACAGTGCATACACGTGTCCTCGCCCCTAAAACTCGTCTGTGCCCTGCACCCGTGCCAACTTACTCAGTGTCTAATTGTTTGGCCTTACGGGCCCTTTGACTACGTCTACGTGGTTCCCCAGACGGTACAGCAGAACTGGAGGTGGACTCCTGTGATTCCTGTCCTCTGTCTCGGGATCCCTTTGGCGGCCGTTTCCGGGGCGTCCTGGCCTAGATAGGCCAGGCTACAGCCCGGGCGACTGGGATGTCGAGCTGCCAGCCTGTCCTGACGTTGCCCACCCGATGCACCTGGGACGGAAGGGGGGGGGAGTCCGAGGTGCTGCAGTGTTCCTGGACCTCCCCTACAGGGGGACCAGGGACGGGCACCAGCAACTCCTCCTCCCTTGGAATGGCCCCCAGGCCTCTACATGGGTCGGGGGTGTGAACGGAACGGCCATCCGACGCCCCTCCAACATCTGGCGCTGCCAGTCCTGGAGGCCCGTGCTGGTATCGACAAGGGTCTGCAGGTTTGCAGCCATGGAGCTCAGGGAGTTGGCCATCCCTGTCTGTGAATGTGCGACGCCGGCTAGCACATGGGCAATGGCGCCGATGCCCTCAGCGATGGCCTGTTGAGATTGGGCCATGGCCTGCAGGGACTGGGCCATTGCCTGCTGAGACAGGGCCACGGCGTTGAGCGCCTCTGCCATCTGCCGCTGGCGCTGGCTCATGGCCTCCGGTGAGAGGGAAGCCATGTCCTGGGCCACACACGCCGCCTTCACGGAAAGCCCAAGGCCTCGCATCCTGCTCCCCAAGTCTGACACCATTGCACCCATTGCCTCCACCGCGGACGCCACCCGTGCGGTTTCGTCCTGGGTGGCACGCATGACCATCACCACTCCCAGCTCCTGGACGTGGGTGGACTCCTCCACCTGCGACTGCAGCCGCCGCAAGCCGGCCGTCACCCTCTTCGCTCGTCCCAGGTTCGGTGGTTGCATCGGATCTATGTGTGGGTGTGGTAACTGCAGGAACCCGGGATCCATCTGGGCGGCAGATGTTCGCTTGGGCTGGGCTGCCCTCCGACCGCCCGGCCCCTCTGCTGCTCCTACCTCCACCTGCTGTACCGGGACGGCTGTGTTGTGCGCACCAGTGAGTGTACCAGACGCCTCATCACTAAAGTGCCCAACCGAGGTGAGTGTTTCTGCGATGGTGGAGGGTGTTGGTGACAGCAGTGGCGTTGTGTCATGCGCATCGTCCGACTCTGAATCCATGGTACTTTGTGGTGGCGGTTCGTCTCCACCCATCCAATCTGTGTCACTGTCCTGTATTTCGGTTTCCTTGGTAGGGGTGTCCTGGGTAGGGGTGTCCTGGGTAGGGGTGTCCTGGGTAGGGGTGTCCTGGGTAGGGGTGTCCTGTGTAGGAGTCTCCTGGATAGGGGTGTCCTGTGTAGGGATGTCCTGTGTAGGGGTCTCCTGGGTAGAGGTGTCCTGTGTAGGGGTGACCTGGTTAGGGGTGTCCTGGGTAGGGGTGTCCTGGGTAGGGGTGTCCTGGGGAGGGGTGACCTGGGTAGGGGTGTCCTGGGTAGTGGTGTCATGGGTAGGGGTGTCCTGGGTAGAGTTGTCGTGGGTAGGGGTGCCCTGGGTAGGGGTGTGCTGGGTAAGGGTGCCCTGTGTAGGGGTCTCCTGGGTAGGGGTGTCCTGTGTAGGGATGTCCTGTGGAGGGGTCTCCTGGGTAGAGGTGTCCTGTGTAGGGGTGACCTGGATACGGGTGTCCTGGGTAGTGGTGTCGTGGGTAGGGGTGTCCTGGGTAGTGTTGTCGTGGGTAGGGGTGTCCTGGGTAGTGGTGTCGTGGGTAGGGGTGTCCTGGGTAGTGTTGTCGTGGGTAGGGGTGTCCTGGGTAGAGTTGTCGTGGGTAGGGGTGTCCTGGGTAGGGGTGTGCTGGGTAAGGGTGCCCTGTGTAGGGGTCTCCTGGGTAGGGGTGTCCTGTGTAGGGATGTCCTGTGGAGGGGTCTCCTGGGTAGAGGTGTCCTGTGTAGGGGTGACCTGGATACGGGTGTCCTGGGTAGTGGTGTCGTGGGTAGGGGTGTCCTGGGTAGTGTTGTCGTGGGTAGGGGTGTCCTGGGTAGTGGTTTCGTGGCTCGGCTGCGACGGGGGCCTGTTGCTGCCCCGCTCGTCGCTGGGTGGCACACGCCTGCGTCGCCGCCCCCGCACGAGACGGGGGCATCGTCTCCCTATTGCTCCAGGTCTCTCCGTCCCCCGTGGTCGTCCTAGCGCATCATGCAGGCGTCGCGTGCCAGAGGGTCCGGGTCTCTCCGTATCCCGTGGTCGCCCTGGGGCATCTTGCGGGCGTCGCGTGCCAGAGGGTCCGGGTCTCTCCGTATCCCGTGGTCGCCTTGGGACATCCTGCGGGCGTCGTGTGCCAGAGGGTCTGGGTCTCTCCGTATCCCGTGGTCATGCTGGGGCATCCTGCAGGCGGTCGGCATCTGCGGGGATGGGTGCCTGGACGTTTGCTCCTGCGATACACAATGAAACATGCATGGTTAGACACGCAGGCGGTGATCAGATGATATGGGGAAGGGGGGATATGGGGGATATTGAGGAGGGGGGATATGGGGGTAGGGGGATTTGGGGGATATGGGGGAAGGGGGATGTGGGGAAAGGGGGATGTGGGGGATATGGGGAGGGGGGATATGGGGGAGGGGGGATTTGGGGGAAAGGGGATATGGGGACGGGCTGTCGGTGGCTCACTTGCTGGTGGGCCCCCGACCTCTGCATCGGCAACCTCCCAGTCCTCAGGCCTGCCAGCCAGTTCCAGGGCCCTTTCCTCATGTACGGTGAGTGGCCTCTCATCAGCTGGGCCCCTCCAGTCCTCTCATGCTCCCTATTGTTGTGTGTGCGCTTCTCCTGTGGGGGGCGGCTGGGTGGCAGGGGTAAAGGGCAACAGTGTTAGACAGGTATATGAATGCACGCTATCGGTTGCGCGTATAGTGCAGAGGCTAGGGTTAGGGTTGGTTTCACCTGGGGGGGTGCCGCACATCGGGCAGGGGGAGTGGGGGGGGGACTCACCCTGGCTGCTCTGACGAGGTTGTTCACCTTCTTGTGGCACTGGGTGCCTGTCCGTGGTGTCAGAGCCACAGCACTGACGGCCTCTGCCACCTCCCTGCACAGACGCCGGCTGAGGGGTGGGGCGACCCTGCGGCCGTGTCCGGGATACAGGGACTCCCTCCTCTCCTCCACTGCGTCCAGGAGCGCCTCGATGTCGCGGTCCTGGAACCTCGGCGCTGTGCGGCGGGCAGCCATCCTGTCGGGTCTTCCGGGGGTGGGGGGGGCGCGTCTTTTGAGCCGTCACGCCATTTGGCGTCAATGACGCCGCAAGGCGTCACCATCCACGTCGGGTGACGCCATCGTGAATGGCGTCACGCCGCTGCTAGCCCATTCGGGGCCGGAGAATTTCCGTTGTTTGGGGGGGCCCGACGTCGGAGTGATCTGCGCCGTTTTTGGCACCGGGTCCCGGACATCGCGCCAGTTTTCGGAGAATCCCGCCCCAGGTCTCCAAGGAATTTCAGAACCGAAATACCAAAACTACATTTGGTTCTGTTCAGTTTCAAACCAAACTTATGTACTCTTTGAAATACCGGTAATAATCTTGAGTTGTGTTTTTCTCTTGTAGATGACCAAATGATTATATCATCCACATTTACACGAACACCTTCAATACCTGCAGTCATCTGTTCCATCACATGATGAAAAATCTCAGATGCTGAGATAATCCCAAATGTTAAAACAGTACCTACCAAAAGCCTATAACTTTCCACTGGATTCATCAAGTTGCATTTGCCAAAATCCAATTTGGAAATAGCTAGATTTAGCCATCTCGCTAGTGATTTCTTCTCTCTTGGGAATGGGATAGTGCTCTCTCGTAATGTTCTTATTAAGATCTTTAGGGTCAATGCACATCCTCAGATCACCAGAAGGTTTCTTCACACAAACCATGGAGCTGACCCAGTCAATCGGTTCTGTGATTCTTGATATAATGCCTTGATTTTGGAATCTTGCCAGTTCAAGTTTCAATCTCTCTCAAAGTGGTGCAGGAACTCTTCTTGGCGGGTGTACCACAGGTTTGGCATCCGGTCGTAATAGAATTTTGTAACGGTAGGGAAGAGTACCCATGCCTTCGAAGATGTCTGGAAATCGATCCAGAATCCCTTGAATGTCGTCTTCAATCATTGGTTGAGATGAACTCGCATTGCAAATCCTCTGAATTAGGTGTAAATCCTTGCAGGCTTGCGCACCTAAGAGTGAAGATTTGTTTGAATCAACAATCTCAAATCCTAGCGAAATCACTATGTCATTACTGATAACTAACAAGTAGCAAGATCCCATTGAAGTGATGACATTGCCATTGTAGTCACGTAGTTGACAAGTTGATTGATCAATTTTCGGAGTTTGCTTCAGTTTGCTTGCCAGAAGCGTCAGTATCAAGCTTAAAATTGATTGGAGAATGATTAACGATCAATGACTACTAAAGCGAGGTTGTAGTCCAACTGAAGGCTTTAATAAGCTAGAGTTTCCCCCAGCAGCTCAGGTACAGAATGAAGGCTGCTGGGGTGGCACGGACTCTTATACCCTGCCCAGCAGGGCGGAGCTGCCATACATCCCAACCAATAGAAAGCATACAGTTTCCACCAATGGTGCTCCAGCCTATCAGGTACCGTAATACCTCTAATACCATATTCACCCCATGTTAAAAAAAGTCCGGCGGGGATGGTGGCCTGATACTACAAACATGGCAACGTGGTAGAATTAGTTATGGAGGTACCGTAATATCTCCGTACAGCGTTTTGTAACTATTTACAATTCTGATAGCTATGTACAAGTGGTGATTTAAATTTACAGATTATAGTTTAAAATGAAGCAATCAGTCGATCGGGTGCCCTGGTCATCCTTTGTGATCGTCGGAGCTTCGGTGGTGACTCCGGTGGAGGCTCGGGCGTCTGTGACTCCGGGAGTGTGGCTTTGATCTCCATGGCAGCTTCGGCACCCCTAGACGGCGCAGGTGGGGAAAACGGTTGACCTGGGAAGGGAGCGCCTGCGGGGTGCGTCGGTGAGTGGGGGGGCCTAGACGGGGCCGGCGGAAGGACCGATCCCCCTGTAAGGTGCACTGGTGGGAGGGAGGGTGGGACTGGTGGTTGGGTTTTGCGTGGGGCTCCGGCGGGCGCCAGGTCTCGTAGGGAGACCGTATCTTGTCGGCCGTCGGGGTACGCCACATAGGCGTACTGGGGGTTAGCATGGAGCAGATGGACCCCCTCGACCAACGGGTCCGACTTGTGCGCCCGCACGTGTTTTCGGAGCAGGATGGGTCCGGGTGCTGCCAGCCAGGTCGGGAGCGAGGTCCCAGAGGAGGACTTCCTGGGGAAGACAAGGAGACGTTCGTGAGGTGTCTGGTTGGTGGTGGTACACAGCAGTGACTGGATGGAGTGGAGGGCATCCGGGAGGACTTCCTGCCAGCGGGAGACTGGGAGGTTCCTGGACCGTAGGGCCAGTAGGACAGTCTTCCAGACCGTTCCGTTCTCCCTCTCTACCTGTCCGTTACCCCGGGGGTTGTAACTGGTCGTCCTGCTCGAGGCAAAGCCCTACTGAGCAGGAATTGACGCAGTTCGTCGCTCATAAAAGAGGACCCCCTATCACTATGTATGTAAGCGGGGAACCCGAACAGTGCAAAGATGCTATGGAGGGCCTTGATGACAGTGGTTGCGGTCATGTCGGGGCAGGGGATGGCGAATGGGAACCGGGAGTACTCGTCAATCACGTTCAGGAAGTACGTGTTGTGGTCGGTGGAGGGGAGGGGGCCTTTGAAGTCCATGCTGAGGCATTCAAAGGGACGGGAAGCCTTTATCAGGTGCGCTTTCTCTGGCCGGTAGAAGTGCGGTTTGCACTCCGCGCAGATACGGCAGTCCCTGGTGGCTGTCCTGACCTCCTCGATGGAGTAGGGCAGGTTGCGGGTCTCGACAAAATCGAGAAAGCGAGTGACCCCCGGGTGGCAGAGGTCCTCGTGGAGGGCACGGAGGCGGTCCACTTGTGCGGTGGCACATGTGCCACAGGACAGGGTGTCAGGAGGCTCGTTTAGCTTCCCGGGACGATACAAGATCGCGTAGTTGTAGGTGGAGAGTTCGATCCTCCACTGCAAAATCTTGTTGTTTTTTTATCTTGCGCCGCTGCGCATTATCAAACATGAAAGCAACGGACCATTGGTCAGTGAGGAGAGTGAATCTCCTGCCGGCCAGGTAATGCCTCCAATGTCGCACAGCTTCTACTATGGCCTGGGCATCATTTTCGACTGAGGAGTGGCGGATTTCGGAAGCATGGAGGGTACGGGAGAAGAAGGCCACTGGTCTGCCCGCTTGGTTGAGGGTGGCCGCCAGAGCTACGTCAGACGCATCACTCTCGACCTGGAAGGGGAGGGACTCGTCGATGGCGTGCATCGTGGCCTTTGCAATGTCTGCTTTGATGCGGCTGGAGTCCTGGCGGGCCTCTATCGACAGAGGAAAAACTGTGGATTGGATCAGGGGACATGCCTTGTCGGCATAGTTGGGGACCCACTGGGCGTGGTAACTGAAAAACCCTAGGCAGCGCTTCAGGGCCTTGGAGCAGTGAGGGAGGGGGTACTCAATAAGGGGGCGCATGCGTTCAGGGTCGGGGCCTATAACTCAATTTCGCACTGCATAGCCACGGATGGCTCGGCGGTCGGTGCTAAACACGCATTTATCCTTGTTGCATGTAAGGATCTTTGCGGTCTGGAGGAATTTCAGAAGTTGGTGTCGTGGTCCTGCTGGTCGTGGCCACAGATGGTGACATTATCGAGATTCGGGAATGTTGCCCGAAAACCGTACCGGTCAACTATTCGGTCCATCTCGCGCTGGAAGACCGAGACCCTGCTGGTGACACCGAAGGGAACCCTTAAGAAGTAATAGAGCCGCCCATCTGCCTCGAAGGCAGTGTATTTGCGGTCACTTAGTGCGGATGGGGAGCTGGTGGTAGGCGGACTTGAGATCCACCGTGGAGAAGACCTTATAATGCACGATCCTGTTTATCAGGTCGGCTATACGGGGGAGAGGGTACGCGTCCAGCTGCGTAAACCTGTTGATGGTCTGACTGTAGTCGATGACCATCCTATGCTTCTCCCCGGTCTTTACCACCACTACTTGAGCTCTCCAGGGGCTGTTACTGGCTTCAATGACCCCTTCCCTCAGCAGTCTTTGGACCTCTGACTGAATGAAGATCCGGTCCTGGGCACTGTACCGTCTGCTCCTGGTAGCGACGGGTTTGCAATCCGGGGGTGAGGTTCGCAAACAGGGAAGGCGGGTCGACCTTAAGGGTCGTGAGGCTGCAGACAGTAAGGGGGGGTATAGGGCCGCCGAATTTGAAGGTTAGGCTTTGGAGTTTGAAGGTTACACTGGAAGTCTAAACCCAGGAGTGTAGCCGCGAAGAGGTGGGGAAGAACGTAGAGGCGGAAATTTTTGAACTCCTTTCCCTGGACTGTGAGGTTTGCTACACAAAACCCCTTTACCTCCACTGAGTGTGACCCGGAGGCCAGGGAGATTTTCTGGTCAATGGGGTGGATGAGGAGAGAACAGCGCCTTACCGTGTCGGGGTGTATGAAGCTCTCCGTGCTCCCAGAGTCGATTAGGCAGGACGTCTCATGCCCGTTGATGAATACGGTCGTTGTCGCAGTTGAGAGTGTTCGAGGCCGGGACTGATCCAGAGTCACCGAGGCTAATCGCAGCAGTTGAGAGTTCTCTTCGGGCAGTGCGTGGTCAGCCGAGCTGGGGTCCTGGGGGTTCATCCAAGATGGTGGCTCCCATTGGTCGCACATGGCTGGGGGTGCACAAAATGGCGGCGCCCATCCCTCCAACGTGGCGTCCGCAGAACAAGATGGCGGCGCCGGGGTCCGCACGTGGCTCTGGAATAGGAAGATGGCGGCAACCGCTAGCCGCACGGGGACCGTGGAGAAGTTTGTGGTTGCGGTCCGCATTCACCACCGGAGACTGCGGCAACCGTACGGGCCTGACATACCCCCACGAAATGGCCCTTTTTGCCGCATCCCTTGCAGGTGGATGCGCGGGCCGGGCAGCGCGGGTGGGGGTGCTCGGCCTGCCTGCAAAAGTAGCAACGGGGCCCCCCGGGGTTGCCAGACTGCCTTGCAGCGCAGACCTGTGGGGGGTTGGGGGAAGTCTTGGGGTCGGCCGCGGGGGGGTTCCACGCTGCCCAGGGGGCTGTCGAGCGGTTGGGAATGTAAGCGCGGGAATTCCTGGCGGCCACGTCCAGGGAGCCTGTAAGGGCCCGTGATTCCTTGAGACCCAGAGTGTCTTTTTCTAACAGTCACTGGCGGATTTGTGAGGTTAGCATACCTGCCACGAAAGCGTCCCAGACTAAGAGTTCAGTGTGTTCGCTCACCGAAACTTGCGGGCAGCTGCAGTTTCTCCCCAACACCAGGAGTGCACGGTAGAATTATTCCAGCGATTCCCCAGGGGTTTGTCGCCTTGTTGCAAGCAGGTGCCAGGCGTAGACCTGGTTTACCGGGCGAATATAATGTCCTTTTAGCAGCTCTATTGCTGCATCGAAGTCTTCCACTTCCTCGATTTGGGTGTAAATCTCCGGGCTCACCCTTGAGTGCAGGACTTGCAGTTTCTGCTCTCCCATGGGTGTGTTTTCGGCCATCCTGATATACCCTTTAAAGCCGCCAGCCAGTGCTTGAAGATTGCCGCTGAGTTCGCCGCGTGGGGGCTGAGTTGCAGACACTCCGGTTTGATGCGGAGCTCCAGCCTTTCTTCTTAAAAAAACTAACTTATTAAATTGATGCACGATCAATGACCACTAAAGCGAGGTTGTAGTCCAACTGAAGGCTTTAATAAGCTAGATGTTTCCCCCAGCAGCTCAGGTACAGAATGAAGGCTGCTGGGGCGGCACGGGCTCTTATACCCCGCCCAGCAGGGCAGAGCTACCATACATCCTAACCAATAGAAAGCATACAGTTTCCACCAATGGTGCTCCTGCCTATCAGGTACCGTAATACCTCTAATACCACAGAGAATTATTGACTTGTAATACTGTGTTCCATTCCGTGTCAGTGTTGATGGACTAGATTATCTTGAGATGTGATGATACTTCTGTGGTTCTATCATACTTCTCAATGATGCCAACGAAGAACAAGTCTGCCAAAGCATAAGCATCTAAATCATTGAAAATGTTTTCTTCAAAACCTTCTTACTTTGTATCCACACTTCTAACATTAATCTGTTTTGAATTTGCCTTCACAAATTTAAATGTGTGCGTGGATCTGCACTGAGCAGCAAAGTGGTCGTGTTTGCCCCATTGTGAGCAAATCTTTCCTCGAGCAGGGCATTTTGTTTGAGGGTGGGCGGTTCCACACCTTCCACACGTCATTACGTATACGTCATGTTTGATGGGGACAGTGTAGAGGGAGCTTTACTCTGTATCTAACCCCGTGCTGTACCTGCCCTGGGAGTGTTTGATGGGGACAGTGAAGAGGGAGCTTTACTCTGTGTCTAACCCCGTGCTGTCCCTGTCCTGGGAGTGTTTGATGGGGACAGTGTAGAGGGAGCTTTACTCTGTATCTAACCCCGTGCTGTACCTGCCCTGGGAGTGTTTGATGGGGACAGTGTAGAGGGAGCTTTACTCTGTATCTAACCCCGTGCTGTACCTGCCCTGGGAGTGTTTGATGGGGACAGTGTAGAGGGAGCTTTACTCTGTATCTAACCCCATGCTGTACCTATCCCGGGATTGTTTGATGGGGACAGTGTCGAATGAGCTTTAGACTAACCCCATGCTGTCAGTGTCTGAATGTATTTGTCCGTGATATTACAATGGTATTTTGGACAAGCCCTGAAGTGGCGAGGAGAAGAGAAAAATTCTGAGATGTCCTCATCTTTGGCCTGTTTAACACAGAGGCTGGGTGTTCAGTTTACGGCACATGATTAATTGTCCTGAAGTCTCCTAAATTGATTCCCTTTCTCCACAATTGGTGAGCTACATCCTACAGGAATCTAAGCTTGATGTTCCTGCTTTTTGTATGGAAACGGGAACTAAGTTGCCCCGGCTGTCTTCCTAAGGGACTTTCCTGCTCTGGTTTCCCGAGCTAAATATATCGGAAAGCTGTCAGCAGCCGGAGTGTGTGAGTGAGCCGAGGAAAATCTACTTTCAGTCAATTAAGCCTTCCAAAGGGCAATGAGGAACAGCAGCCCAGCATTCCTGCAACTCCATTCACAGCAAATCTGGCCTGTTGCCACGGAAATGGCTGAGGCCCTTGACATTGTGTTGACTTCCAGACCTTAGATGGCTGAAGCACAAATTCCAGGAGGAATATTGAGGATAGACAGGTACAGCACAGGGTTTGATACAGAGTAAAGCTTCCAATACACTGTCCCCATCAAACACTCCCAGGACAGGTACAGCACGGGGTTAGGTACAGAGTAAAGCTCCCTCTACACTGTCCCCATCAAACACTCCCAGGACAGGTACAGCACGGGGTTAGATACAGAGTAAAGCTCCCTCTACACTGTCCCCATCAAACACTCCCAGGAAAGGTACAGCACGGGATTAGATGCAGAGTAAAGCTCCCTCTGCACGGTCACCATCAAACACTCCCAGGACAGGCACAGCACGGGGTTAGATACAGAGTAAAGCTTCCAATACACTGTCCCCATCAAACACTCCAAGGACAGGTACAGCACGGGGTTAGGTACAGAGTAAAGCTCCCTCTACACTGTCCCCATCAAACACTCCCAGGACAGGTACAGCAGGGGGTTAGATACAGAGTAAAGCTCCCTCTACACTGTCCCCATCAAACACTCCCAGGAAAGGTACAGCACGGGATTAGATGCAGAGTAAAGCTCCCTCTGCACTGTCCCCATCAAACACTCCCAGGACAGGTACAACACGGGGTTAGATACAGAGTAAAGCTCACTCTACACTGTCCCAATCAAACACTCCCAGGGCAGGTACAGCACGGGGTGAGATACAGAGTAAAGCTTCCACTCTACTGTCCCCAGCAAACACTCCCAGGACAGGCACAGCACGGGGTTAGATATAGAGTAAAGATCCCTCTACACTTTCCCCATCAAACACTCCCAGGACAGGTACAGCACGGGATTTGATACAGAGCAAAGCTCCCGCTCCACTGTTCCCGTCAAACACTCCCAGGACAGGTTAAGCACGGGGTTAGATACAGAGAAAAGCTCCCTCTACACTGTTCCCATCAAACAATCCCAGGACAGGTACAGCACGGGATTAGATGCAGAGTAAAGCTCCCTCTGCACTGTCCCCATCAAACACTCCCAGGACAGGTACAGCACGGGGTTAGATACAGAGTAAATCTTCCACTACTCTGTCCCCATCAAACACTCCCAGGACAGGCACAGCACGGGGTTAGATACAGAGTAAAGCTCCCTCTACACTGTTCCCGTCAAATACTCCCAGGACAGGTACAGCACGGGGTTAGATACAGAGTAAAGCTCCCTCTACACTGTCCCCATCAAACACTCCCAGGAAAGGTACAGCACGGGATTAGATGCAGAGTAAAGCTCCCTCTGCACGGTCACCATCAAACACTCCCAGGACAGGCACAGCACGG
Source organism: Scyliorhinus torazame (assembly GCF_047496885.1). Taxonomy (NCBI): domain Eukaryota; kingdom Metazoa; phylum Chordata; class Chondrichthyes; order Carcharhiniformes; family Scyliorhinidae; genus Scyliorhinus; species Scyliorhinus torazame. Next base: position 105,077,317 of record NC_092718.1, on the reverse strand, counting down.
GGTTAGATACAGAGTAAAGCTTCCAATACACTGTCCCCATCAAACACTCCAAGGACAGGTACAGCACGGGGTTAGGTACAGAGTAAAGCTCCCTCTACACTGTCCCCATCAAACACTCCCAGGAAAGGTACAGCACGGGATTAGATGCAGAGTAAAGCTCCCTCTGCACTGTCCCCATCAAACACTCCCAGGACAGGTACAGCACGGGGTTAGATATAGAGTAAAGCTCACTCTACACTGTCCCAATCAAACACTCCCAGGGCAGGTACAGCACGGGGGGGTGAGATACAGAGTAAAGCTTCCACTCTACTGTCCCCAGCAAACACTCCCAGGACAGGCACAGCACGGGGTTAGATATAGAGTAAAGATCCCTCTACACTTTCCCTATCAAACACTCCCAGGACAGGTACAGCACGGGATTTGATACAGAGCAAAGCTCCCGCTCCACTGTTCCCGTCAAACACTCCCAGGACAGGTTAAGCACGGGGTTAGATACAGAGTAAAGCTCCCTCTACACTGTTCCCATCAAACAATCCCAGGACAGGTACAGCACGGGATTAGATGCAGAGTAAAGCTCCCTCTGCACTGTCCCCATCAAACACTCCCAGGACAGATACAGCACAGGGTTAGATACAGAGTAAATCTTCCACTACTCTGTCCCCATCAAACACTCCCAGGACAGGCACAGCACGGGGTTAGATACAGAGTAAAGCTCCCTCTTCACTGTCCCGATCAAACACTCCCTGGACAGGTACAGCCCGGGTTTAGATAGAGAGTAAACCTCCCTCTGCACTGTCCCCATCAAACACTCCCAGGACAGGTACAGCACGGGGTTAGTTACAGAGTAAAGCTCCCACTACAACTGTCCCCATCAAACACTCCCAGGACAGGTACAGCCCGGGGTTAGATACAGAGTAAAGCTCCCTCTTCACTGTCCCGATCAAACACTCCCAGGACAGGTACAGCCCGGGGTTAGATACAGAGTAAACCTCCCTCTACACGGTCCCCATCAAACACTCCCCGGACAGGTACAGCACGGGATTTGATACAGAGTAAAGCTCCCTCTACACTGTCCCCATCAAACACTCCCAGGACAGGTACAGCACGGGGTTAGATAAAGTGTAAAGCTCCCTCTACACTGTCCCCATCAAATACTCCCAGGACAGGTACAGCACGGGGTTAGATACAGAGTAAAGCTCCCTCTGCACTGTCCCCATCAAACACTCCCAGGACAGGTACAGCACAGGGTTAGATACAGAGTAAAGCTCCCTCAATACTGCCCCCATCAAACACTCCCAGGACAGGTACAGCACGGGGTTAGATACAGAGTAAAGTTCCCTCTACACTGTCCCCATCAAACACTCCCAGGACGGGTACAGCACGGGGTTAGACACAGAGTGAAGCTCCCTCTACACTGTCCCCATTAAACACTCCCAGGACAGGTACAGCACGGGGTTAGATACAGAGTAAAGCTCCATCTTCACTGTCCCGATCAAACACTCCCTGGACAGGTCCAGCCCGGGGTTAGATAGCGAGTAAACCTCCCTCTACACTGTCCCCATCAAACACTCCCAGGGCAGGTACAGCCCGGGGTTAGATACAGAGTAAACCTCCCTCTACAATGTCCCCATCAAACACTCCCAGGACAGGTACAGCACGGGATTTGATAGAGTAAAGCTCCCTCTACACTGTCCCCATCAAACACTCCCAGGACAGGTACAGCACGGGGTTAGATACAGAGTAAAGTTCCCTCCACACTATCCCCATAAATAACTCCCAGGACAGGTACAGCACGGGATTTGATACAGAGCAAAGCTCCCCCTGCACTGTTCCCGTCAAACACTCCCAGGACAGGTACAGCACGGGATTAGATGCAGAGTAGAGCTCCCTCTACACTGTCCCCATCAAACACTCCCAGGAAAGGTAAAGCACGGGGTTAGATACAGAGTAAAGCTCCCTCTACACTGTCCCCATCAAACACTCCCAGGACAGGTACAGCACGGGTTAGATACAGAGTAAAGCTCCCTCTACACTGTCCCCATCAAACACTCCCAGGACAGGTACAGCGCGGGATTTGATGCAGAGTAAAGCTCCCTCTACACTGTCCCCATCAAACACTCCCAGGTTAGGAACAGCACGGGATTTGATACAGAGTAAAGCTTCCTCTGCACTGTCCCCATCAAACACGCCCAGGACAGGTACAGCACGGGGTTAGATACAGAGAAAATCTCCCTCCACACTGTCCCGATCAAACACTCCCAGGACAGGTACAGCACGGGGTTTGTTACAGAGTAAAGCTCCCTTTACACTGTCCCCATCAAACACTCCCAGGACAGGTACAGCCCGGGGTTAGATACAGAGTAAACCTCCCTCTACACTGTCCCCATCAAACACTCCCAGGACAGATACAGCATGGGGCTGGATACAGAGTAAAGCTCCCTCTTCACTGTCCCGATCAAACACTCCCAGGACAGGTACAGCCCGGGGTTAGTTGGAGAGTAAACCTCCCTCTTCACTGTTCCCATCAAACTCTCCCAGGACAGGTACAGCACGGGTTTAGATACAGAGTAAAGCTCCCTCTACACTGTCCCCATCAAACACCCCCAGGACAGGTACAGCACAGGGTTAGATACAGAGTAAAGCTCCCTCTACACTGCCCCCATCAAACACTCCCAGGACAGGTTTCAGCATGGGGTTAGACACCGTGTGAAGCTCCCTCTACACTGTCCCCATCAAACACCCCCAGGACAGGTACAGCACAGGGTTAGATACAGAGTAAAGCTCCCTCTACACTGTCCCCATCAAACACACCCAGGACAGGTACAGCACGGGGTTAGACACCGAGTGAAGCTCCCTCTACACTGTCCCCATCAAACACTCCCAGGACAGGTAGAGCATGGGGTTAGACACCGAGTGAAGCTCCCTCTACACTGTCCACATCAAACACTCCCAGGACAGGTACAGCATGGGGTTAGATACAGAGTAAAGCTGCCTCTACATTGTCCCCATCAAACACTCCCAGGACAGCTACAGCACGGGGTTAGACACAGAGTGAAGCTCCCTCTACACTGTCCCCATTAAACACTCCCTGGACAGGTACAGCCCGGGGTTAGATAGAGAGTAAACCTCCCTCTACACTTCCCCCATCAAACACTCCCAGGACGGGTACAGCACGGTGTTAGAGACAGAGTAAAGCTGCCTCTACACTGTCCCCATCAAAGACTCCCTGGAAAGGTACAGCACGGGGTTAGATACAGAGTAAAGCTCCCTCTACACTGTCCCCGTCAAACACTCCCAGGACAGGTACAGCACGGGATTTGATAGAGTAAAGCTCCCTCTACACAGTCCCCATCAAACACTACCAGGACAGGTACAGCACGGGATTTGATACAGAGCAAAGCTCCCGCTCCACTGTTCCCGTCAAACACTCCCAGGACAGGTTAAGCACGGGGTTAGATACAGAGTAAAGCTCCCTCTACACTGTTCCCATCAAACAATCCCAGGACAGGTACAGCACGGGATTAGATGCAGAGTAAAGCTCCCTCTGCACTGTCCCCATCAAACACTCCCAGGACAGATACAGCACAGGGTTAGATACAGAGTAAATCTTCCACTACTCTGTCCCCATCAAACACTCCCAGGACAGGCACAGCACGGGGTTAGATACAGAGTAAAGCTCCCTCTTCACTGTCCCGATCAAACACTCCCTGGACAGGTACAGCCCGGGTTTAGATAGAGAGTAAACCTCCCTCTGCACTGTCCCCATCAAACACTCCCAGGACAGGTACAGCACGGGGTTAGTTACAGAGTAAAGCTCCCACTACAACTGTCCCCATCAAACACTCCCAGGACAGGTACAGCCCGGGGTTAGATACAGAGTAAAGCTCCCTCTTCACTGTCCCGATCAAACACTCCCAGGACAGGTACAGCCCGGGGTTAGATACAGAGTAAACCTCCCTCTACACGGTCCCCATCAAACACTCCCCGGACAGGTACAGCACGGGATTTGATACAGAGTAAAGCTCCCTCTACACTGTCCCCATCAAACACTCCCAGGACAGGTACAGCACGGGGTTAGATAAAGTGTAAAGCTCCCTCTACACTGTCCCCATCAAATACTCCCAGGACAGGTACAGCACGGGGTTAGATACAGAGTAAAGCTCCCTCTGCACTGTCCCCATCAAACACTCCCAGGACAGGTACAGCACAGGGTTAGATACAGAGTAAAGCTCCCTCAATACTGCCCCCATCAAACACTCCCAGGACAGGTACAGCACGGGGTTAGATACAGAGTAAAGTTCCCTCTACACTGTCCCCATCAAACACTCCCAGGACGGGTACAGCACGGGGTTAGACACAGAGTGAAGCTCCCTCTACACTGTCCCCATTAAACACTCCCAGGACAGGTACAGCACGGGGTTAGATACAGAGTAAAGCTCCATCTTCACTGTCCCGATCAAACACTCCCTGGACAGGTCCAGCCCGGGGTTAGATAGCGAGTAAACCTCCCTCTACACTGTCCCCATCAAACACTCCCAGGGCAGGTACAGCCCGGGGTTAGATACAGAGTAAACCTCCCTCTACAATGTCCCCATCAAACACTCCCAGGACAGGTACAGCACGGGATTTGATAGAGTAAAGCTCCCTCTACACTGTCCCCATCAAACACTCCCAGGACAGGTACAGCACGGGGTTAGATACAGAGTAAAGTTCCCTCCACACTATCCCCATAAATAACTCCCAGGACAGGTACAGCACGGGATTTGATACAGAGCAAAGCTCCCCCTGCACTGTTCCCGTCAAACACTCCCAGGACAGGTACAGCACGGGATTAGATGCAGAGTAGAGCTCCCTCTACACTGTCCCCATCAAACACTCCCAGGAAAGGTAAAGCACGGGGTTAGATACAGAGTAAAGCTCCCTCTACACTGTCCCCATCAAACACTCCCAGGACAGGTACAGCACGGGTTAGATACAGAGTAAAGCTCCCTCTACACTGTCCCCATCAAACACTCCCAGGACAGGTACAGCGCGGGATTTGATGCAGAGTAAAGCTCCCTCTACACTGTCCCCATCAAACACTCCCAGGTTAGGAACAGCACGGGATTTGATACAGAGTAAAGCTTCCTCTGCACTGTCCCCATCAAACACGCCCAGGACAGGTACAGCACGGGGTTAGATACAGAGAAAAGCTCCCTCCACACTGTCCCGATCAAACACTCCCAGGACAGGTACAGCACGGGGTTTGTTACAGAGTAAAGCTCCCTTTACACTGTCCCCATCAAACACTCCCAGGACAGGTACAGCCCGGGGTTAGATACAGAGTAAACCTCCCTCTACACTGTCCCCATCAAACACTCCCAGGACAGATACAGCATGGGGCTGGATACAGAGTAAAGCTCCCTCTTCACTGTCCCGATCAAACACTCCCAGGACAGGTACAGCCCGGGGTTAGTTGGAGAGTAAACCTCCCTCTTCACTGTTCCCATCAAACTCTCCCAGGACAGGTACAGCACGGGTTTAGATACAGAGTAAAGCTCCCTCTACACTGTCCCCATCAAACACCCCCAGGACAGGTACAGCACAGGGTTAGATACAGAGTAAAGCTCCCTCTACACTGCCCCCATCAAACACTCCCAGGACAGGTTTCAGCATGGGGTTAGACACCGTGTGAAGCTCCCTCTACACTGTCCCCATCAAACACCCCCAGGACAGGTACAGCACAGGGTTAGATACAGAGTAAAGCTCCCTCTACACTGTCCCCATCAAACACACCCAGGACAGGTACAGCACGGGGTTAGACACCGAGTGAAGCTCCCTCTACACTGTCCCCATCAAACACTCCCAGGACAGGTAGAGCATGGGGTTAGACACCGAGTGAAGCTCCCTCTACACTGTCCACATCAAACACTCCCAGGACAGGTACAGCATGGGGTTAGATACAGAGTAAAGCTGCCTCTACATTGTCCCCATCAAACACTCCCAGGACAGCTACAGCACGGGGTTAGACACAGAGTGAAGCTCCCTCTACACTGTCCCCATTAAACACTCCCTGGACAGGTACAGCCCGGGGTTAGATAGAGAGTAAACCTCCCTCTACACTTCCCCCATCAAACACTCCCAGGACGGGTACAGCACGGTGTTAGAGACAGAGTAAAGCTGCCTCTACACTGTCCCCATCAAAGACTCCCTGGAAAGGTACAGCACGGGGTTAGATACAGAGTAAAGCTCCCTCTACACTGTCCCCGTCAAACACTCCCAGGACAGGTACAGCACGGGATTTGATAGAGTAAAGCTCCCTCTACACAGTCCCCATCAAACACTACCAGGACAGGTACAGCACGTGGTTAGATACAGAGTAAAGTTTCCTCCACACTGTCCCCATAAAACACTCCCAGGACAGGTACAGCACTGGATTTGATACAGAGCAAAGCTCCCCCTGCACTGTTCCCGACAAACACTCCCAGGACAGGTACAGCACGGGGTTAGACACAGAGTGAATCTCCCTCTACACTGTCCCCATTAAACACTCCCAGGTCAAGGAAAAGCACGGGGTTAGATACAGAGTAAAGCTCCCTCTTCACTGTCCCGATCAAACACTCCCTGGACAGGTACAGCCCGGGGTTAGATAGAGAGTAAAGCTCCCTCTACACTGTCCCCATCAAACACTCCAAGGACAGGTACAGCACGGGGTTAGATACAGAGTAAACCTCCCTCTACACTGTCCCCACCAAATACTCCCAGGACAGGTACAGCCCGGGGTTAGATACAGAGTAAACCTCCCTCTACACTGTCCCCATCAAACACTCCCAGGACAGGTACAGCACGGGATTTGATAGAGTAAAGCTCCCTCTACACTGTCCCCATCAAACACACGCAGGACAGGTACAGCACGGGGTTACATACAGAGTAAAGTTCCCTCCACACTGTCCCCATAAAACACTCCCAGGACAGGTCCAGCACGGGATTTGATACAGAGCAAAGCTCCCCCTGCACTGTTCCCGTCAAACACTCCCAGGACAGGTACAGCACGGGATTAGATGCAGAGTAAAGTTCCCTCTACACTGTGTCCATCAAACACTCCCAGGTTAGGAACAGCACGGGATTTGATACAGAGTAAAGCTTCCTCTGCACTGTCCCCATCAAACACGCCCAGGACAGGTACAGCACGGGGTTAGATACAGAGAAAAGCTCCCTCCACACTGTCCCGATCAAACACTCCCAGAACAGGGAGAGCATATAGTTAGATACAGAGTAAAGCTCCCTCTTCACTGTCCCCATAAAATACTCCCAGGACAGGTACAGCACGGGATTTGATACAGAGCAAAGCTCCCCCTGCACTGTTCCCGTCAAACACTACCAGGACAGGTACAGCACGGGGTTAGACACAGAGTGAATCTCCCTCTACACTGTCCCCATTAAACACTCCCAGGACAGGTACAGCACGGGGTTAGATACAGAGTAAAGCTCCCTCTTCACTGTCCCGATCAAACACTCCCTGGACAGGTACAGCCCGGGGTTCGATAGAGAGTAAAGTTCCCGCCACACTGTCCCCATAAAAGACTCCCAGGACAGGTACAGCACGGGATTTGATACAGAGCAAAGCTCCCCCTGCACTGTTCCCGTCAAACACTCCCAGGACAGGTACAGCACGGGATTAGATGCAGTGTAAAGCTCCCTCTACACTGTCCCCATCAAACACTCCCAGGACAGGAACAGCACGGGGTTCGATACAGAGTAAAGCTCCCTCTACACTGTCCCCATCAAACACTCCCAGGACAGGTACAGCACGGGTTAGATACAGAGTAAAGCTCCCTCTACACTGTCCCCATCAAACACTCCCAGGACAGGTACAGCGCGGGATTTCATGCAGAGTAAAGCTCTCTCTACACTGTGTCCATCAAACACTCCCAGGTTAGGAACAGCACGGGATTTGATACAGAGTAAAGCTTCCTCTGCACTGTCCCCATCAAACACGCGCAGGACAGGTACAGCACGGTGTTAGATACAGAGAAAAGCTCCCTCCACACTGTCCCGATCAAACACTCCCAGGACAGGGACAGCATGTAGTTAGATACAGAGTAAAGCTCCCTCTTCACTGTCCCCATCAAACACTCCCAGGACAGGTCCAGCACGGGGTTAGATACAGAGTGAAGCTCCCTCTACACTGTCCCCATCAAACACTCCCAGGACAGGCACAGCACATGGTTAGATACAGAGTAAAGCTCCCTCTTCACTGTCCCGATCAAACACTCCATGGACAGGTACAGCCCGGGTTTAGATAGAGAGTAAACCTCCCTCCACACTGTCCCCATCAAACACTCCCAGGACAGGTACAGCACGGGGTTAGTTACAGAGTAAAGCTCCCACTACAACTGTCCCCATCAAACACTCCCAGGACAGGTAGAGCCCGGGGTTAGATACAGAGTAAAGCTCCCTCTACACTGTCCCCATCAAACACTCCCAGGACAGGTACAGCATGGGGCTGGATGCAGAGTAAAGCTCCCTCTTCACTGTCCCCATCAAAGACTCCCAGGACAGGTAAAGCACGGGGTTAGATACAGAGTAAAGTTCCCTCCACACTGTCCCCATAAAACACTCCCAGGACAGGTACAGCACGGGATTTGCTACAGAGCAAAGCTCCCCCTCCACTGTTCCCGTGAAACACTCCCAGGACAGGTACAGCACGGGGTTAGACACAGAGTGAATCTCCCTCTACACTGTCCCCATTAAACACTCCCAGGACAGGTACAGCCCGGGGCTAGATACAGAGTAAACCTCCCTCTACACTGTCCCCATCAAACACTCCCAGGACAGGTACAGCACGGGATTTGATAGAGTAAAGCTCCCTCTACACTGTCCCCATCAAACACTCCCAGGACAGGTACAGCACGGGGTTAGATACAGAGTAAATTTCCCTCCACACTGTCCCCATAAAACACTCCCAGGACAGGTACAGCACGGGATTTGCTACAGAGCAAAGCTCCCCCTCCACTGTTCCCGTGAAACACTCCCAGGACAGGTACAGCACGGGGTTAGACACAGAGTGAATCTCCCTCTACACTGTCCCCATCAAACACTCCCAGGACAGGTACAGCCCGGGGTTAGATACAGAGTAAACCTCCCTCTACACTGTCCCCATCAAACACTCCCAGGACAGGTACAGCACGGGGTTAGATACAGAGTAAATTTCCCTCCACACTGTCCCCATAAAACACTCCCAGGACAGGTACAGCACGGGATTTGATACAGAGCAAAGCTCCCCCTGCACTGTTCCCGTCAAACACTCCCAGGACAGGTACAGCACGGGATTAGATGCAAAGTAAAGCTCCCTCTACACTGTCCCCATCAAACACTCCCAGGACAGGTACAGCACGGGTTAGATACAGAGTAAAGCTCCCTCTACACTGTCCCCATCAAACACTCCCAGGACAGGTACAGCGCGGGATTTGATGCAGAGTAAAGCTCCCTCTACACTGTGTCCATCAAACACTCCCAGGTAAGGAACAGCACGGGATTTGATATAGAGTAAAGCTTCCTCTGCACTGTCCCCATCAAACATGCCCAGGACAGGTACAGCACGGGGTTAGATACAGAGAAAAGCTGCCTCCACAATGTCCCGATCAAACACTCCCAGGACAGGGACAGCATGTAGTTAGATACAGAGTAAAGCTCCCTCTTCACTGTGCCCATCAAACACTCCCAGGACAGGTCCAGCACGGGGTTAGATAGAGAGTGAAGCTCCCTCTACACTGTCCCCATCAAACACTCCCAGGACAGATACAGCATGGGGCTAGATACAGAGTAAAGCTCCCTCTTCACTGTCCCGATCAAACACTCCCAGGACAGGTACAGCACGGGGTTAGTTGGAGAGTAAACCTCCCTCTGCACTGTTCCCATCAAACACTCCCAGGACAGGTACAGCACGGGTTTAGATACAGAGTAAAGCTCCCTCTACACTGTCCCCATCAAACACCCCCAGTACAGGTACAGCACGGGGTTAGATACAGAGTAAAGCTCCCTCTACACTGCCCCCATCAAACACTCCCAGGACAGGTTTCAGCATGGGGTTAGACACCGAGTGAAGCTCCCTCTACACTATCCACATCAAACACTCCCAGGACAGGTACAGCATGGGGTTTGATACAGAGTAAAGCTCCCTCTACACTGTCCCCATCAAACACTCCCAGGACAGGTACAGCATGGGGTTAGACACAGAGTGAAGCTCCCTCTATACTGTCCCCATTAAACACTCCCAGGAGAGGTACAGCACGGGGTTAGATACAGAGTAAAGCTGCCTCTTCACTGTCCCGATCAAACACTCCCTGGACAGGTACAGCCTGGGGTTAGAGAGAGAGTAAACCTCCCTCTACACTGTCCCCATCAAACACTCCCAGGACGGGTACAGCACGGTGTTAGAGACAGAGTAAAGCTGCCTCTACACTGTCCCCATCAAAGACTCCTAGGACAGGTACAGCACGGGGTTAGATATAGAGTAAAGCTCCCTCTACACTGTCCCCGTCAAACACTCCCAGGACAGGTACAGCACGGGATTTGATAGAGTAAAGCTCCCTCTACACTGTCCCCGTCAAACACTCCCAGGACAGGTACAGCACGGGATTTGATAGAGTAAAGCTCCCTCTACACAGTCCCCATCAAACACTCCCAGGACAGGTACAGCACGGGATTAGATACAGAGTAAAGTTCCCTCCACACTGTCCCCATAAAACACTCCCAGGACAGGTCCAGCACGGGATTTGATAGAGTAAAGCTCCCTCTACACTGTCCCCATCAAACACTCCCAGGACAGGTACAGCACCGGGTTAGATACAGAGTAAAGTTCCCTCCACACTGTCCCCATAAAACACTCCCAGGACAGGTACAGCACGGGATTTGATACAGAGCAAAGCTCCCCCTGCACTGTTCCCGTCAAACACTCCCAGGACAGGTACAGCGCGGGATTAGATGCAGAGTAAAGCTCCCTCTACACTGTCCCCATCAAACACTCCCAGGACAGGTACAGCACGGGGTTAGATACAGAGTAAAGCTCCCTCTACACTGTGTCCATCAAACACTCCCAGGTTAGGAACAGCACGGGATTTGATACAGAGTAAAGCTTCCTCTGCACTGTCCCCATCAAACACGCCCAGGACAGGTGCAGCACGGGGTTAGATACAGAGAAAAGCTCCCTCCACACTGTCCCGATCAAACACTCCCAGAACAGGGACAGCATATAGTTAGATACAGAGTAAAGCTCCCTCTTCACTGTCCACATAAAATACTCCCAGGACAGGTACAGCACGGGATTTGATACAGAGCAAAGCTCCCCCTGCACTGTTCCCGTCAAACACTACCAGGACAGGTACAGCACGGGGTTAGACACAGAGTGAATCTCCCTCTACACTGTCCCCATTAAACACTCCCAGGACAGGTACAGCACGGGGTTAGATACAGAGTAAAGCTCCCTCTTCACTGTCCCGATCAAACACTCCCTGGACAGGTACAGCCCGGGGTTCGATAGAGAGTAAAGTTCCCTCCACACTGTCCCCATAAAAGACTCCCAGGACAGGTACAGCACGGGATTTGATACAGAGCAAAGCTCCCCCTGCACTGTTCCCGTCAAACACTCCCAGGACAGGTACAGCACGGGATTAGATGCAGTGTAAAGCTCCCTCTACACTGTCCCCATCAAACACTCCCAGGACAGGAACAGCACGGGGTTAGATACAGAGTAAAGCTCCCTCTACACTGTCCCCATCAAACACTCCCAGGACAGGTACAGCACGGGTTAGATACAGAGTAAAGCTCCCTCTACACTGTCCCCATCAAACACACCCAGGACAGGTACAGCGCGGGATTTCATGCAGAGTAAAGCTCTCTCTACACTGTGTCCATCAAACACTCCCAGGTTAGGAACAGCACGGGATTTGATACAGAGTAAAGCTTCCTCTGCACTGTCCCCATCAAACACGCGCAGGACAGGTACAGCACGGGGTTAGATACAGAGAAAAGCTCCCTCCACACTGTCCCGATCAAACACTCCCAGGACAGGGACAGCATGTAGTTAGATACAGAGTAAAGCTCCCTCTTCACTGTCCCCATCAAACACTCCCAGGACAGGTCCAGCACGGGGTTAGATACAGAGTGAAGCTCCCTCTACACTGTCCCCATCAAACACTCCCAGGACAGGCACAGCACATGGTTAGATACAGAGTAAAGCTCCCTCTTCACTGTCCCGATCAAACACTCCATGGACAGGTACAGCCCGGGTTTAGATAGAGAGTAAACCTCCCTCCACACTGTCCCCATCAAACACTCCCAGGACAGGTACAGCACGGGGTTAGTTACAGAGTAAAGCTCCCACTACAACTGTCCCCATCAAACACTCCCAGGACAGGTAGAGCCCGGGGTTAGATACAGAGTAAAGCTCCCTCTACACTGTCCCCATCAAACACTCCCAGGACAGGTACAGCATGGGGCTAGATGCAGAGTAAAGCTCCCTCTTCACTGTCCCCATCAAACACTCCCAGGACAGGTACAGCACGGGGTTAGATACAGAGTAAAGTTCCCTCCACACTGTCCCCATAAAACACTCCCAGGACAGGTACAGCACGGGATTTGCTACAGAGCAAAGCTCCCCCTCCACTATTCCCGTGAAACACTCCCAGGACAGGTACAGCCCGGGGTTAGATACAGAGTAAACCTCCCTCTACACTGTCCCCATCAAACACTCCCAGGACAGGTACAGCACGGGATTTGATAGAGTAAAGCTCCCTCTACACTGTCCCCATCAAACACTCCCAGGACAGGTACAGCACGGGGTTAGATACAGAGTAAATTTCCCTCCACACTGTCCCCATAAAACACTCCCAGGACAGGTACAGCACGGGATTTGATACAGAGCAAAGCTCCCCCTGCACTGTTCCCGTCAAACACTCCCAGGACAGGTACAGCACGGGATTAGATGCAAAGTAAAGCTCCCTCTACACTGTCCCCATGAAACACTCCCAGGACAGGTACAGCACGGGGTTAGATACAGAGTAAAGCTCCCTCTTCACTGTCCCCATCAAAAACCCCCAGGACAGGTACAGCACGGGTTAGATACAGAGTAAAGCTCCCTCTACACTGTCCCCATCAAACACTCCCAGGACAGGTACAGCGCGGGATTTGATGCAGAGTAAAGCTCCCTCTACACTGTGTCCATCAAACACTCCCAGGTAAGGAACAGCACGGGATTTGACATAGAGTAAAGCTTCCTCTGCACTGTCCCCATCAAACACGCCCAGGACAGGTACAGCACGGGGTTAGATACAGAGAAAAGCTGCCTCCACAATGTCCCGATCAAACACTCCCAGGACAGGGACAGCATGTAGTTAGATACAGAGTAAAGCTCCCTCTTCACTGTCCCCATCAAACACTCCCAGGACAGTTCCAGCACGGGGTTAGATAGAGAGTGAAGCTCCCTCTACACTGTCCCCATCAAACACTCCCAGGACAGATACAGCATGGGGCTAGATACAGAGTAAAGCTCCCTCTTCACTGTCCCGATCAAACACTCCCAGGACAGGTACAGCACGGGGTTAGTTGGAGAGTAAACCTCCCTCTGCACTGTTCCCATCAAACACTCCCAGGACAGGTACAGCACGGGTTTAGATACAGAGTAAAGCTCCCTCTACACTGTCCCCATCAAACACCCCCAGTACAGGTACAGCACGGGGTTAGATACAGAGTAAAGCTCCCTCTACACTGCCCCCATCAAACACTCCCAGGACAGGTTTCAGCATGGGGTTAGACACCGAGTGAAGCTCCCTCTACACTATCCACATCAAACACTCCCAGGACAGGTACAGCATGGGGTTAGATACAGAGTAAAGCTCCCTCTACACTGTCCCCATCAAACACTCCCAGGACAGGTACAGCATGGGGTTAGACACAGAGTGAAGCTCCCTCTATACTGTCCCCATTAAACACTCCCAGGAGAGGTACAGCACGGGGTTAGATACAGAGTAAAGCTGCCTCTTCACTGTCCCGATCAAACACTCCCTGGACAGGTACAGCCCGGGGTTAGAGAGAGAGTAAACCTCCCTCTACACTGTCCCCATCAAACACTCCAAGGACGGGTACAGCACGGTGTTAGAGACAGAGTAAAGCTGCCTCTACACTGTCCCCATCAAAGACTCCTAGGACAGGTACAGCACGGGGTTAGATACAGAGTAAAGCTCCCTCTACACTGTCCCCGTCAAACACTCCCAGGACAGGTACAGCACGGGATTTGATAGAGTAAAGCTCCCTCTACACAGTCCCCATCAAACACTCCCAGGACAGGTACAGCACGGGATTAGATACAGAGTAAAGTTCCCTCCACACTGTCCCCATAAAACACTCCCAGGACAGGTCCAGCACGGGATTTGATAGAGTAAAGCTCCCTCTACACTGTCCCCATCAAACACTCCCAGGACAGGTACAGCACCGGGTTAGATACAGAGTAAAGTTCCCTCCACACAGTCCCCATAAAACACTCCCAGGACAGGTACAGCACGGGATTTGATACAGAGCAAAGCTCCCCCTGCACTGTTCCCGTCAAACACTCCCAGGACAGGTACAGCGCGGGATTAGATGCAGAGTAAAGCTCCCTCTACACTGTCCCCATCAAACACTCCCAGGACAGGTACAGCACGGGGTTAGATACAGAGTAAAGCTCCCTCTACACTGTGTCCATCAAACACTCCCAGGTTAGGAACAGCACGGGATTTGATACAGAGTAAAGCTTCCTCTGCACTGTCCCCATCAAACACGCCCAGGACAGGTGCAGCACGGGGTTAGATACAGAGAAAAGCTCCCTCCACACTGTCCCGATCAAACACTCCCAGAACAGGGACAGCATATAGTTAGATACAGAGTAAAGCTCCCTCTTCACTGTCCCCATAAAATACTCCCAGGACAGGTACAGCACGGGATTTGATACAGAGCAAAGCTCCCCCTGCACTGTTCCCGTCAAACACTACCAGGACAGGTACAGCACGGGGTTAGACACAGAGTGAATCTCCCTCTACACTGTCCCCATTAAACACTCCCAGGACAGGTACAGCACGGGGTTAGATACAGAGTAAAGCTCCCTCTTCACTGTCCCGATCAAACACTCCCTGGACAGGTACAGCCCGGGGTTCGATAGAGAGTAAAGTTCCCTCCACACTGTCCCCATAAAAGACTCCCAGGACAGGTACAGCACGGGATTTGATACAGAGCAAAGCTCCCCCTGCACTGTTCCCGTCAAACACTCCCAGGACAGGTACAGCACGGGATTAGATGCAGTGTAAAGCTCCCTCTACACTGTCCCCATCAAACACTCCCAGGACAGGAACAGCACGGGGTTAGATACAGAGTAAAGCTCCCTCTACACTGTCCCCATCAAACACTCCCAGGACAGGTACAGCACGGGTTAGATACAGAGTAAAGCTCCCTCTACACTGTCCCCATCAAACACACCCAGGACAGGTACAGCGCGGGATTTCATGCAGAGTAAAGCTCTCTCTACACTGTGTCCATCAAACACTCCCAGGTTAGGAACAGCACGGGATTTGATACAGAGTAAAGCTTCCTCTGCACTGTCCCCATCAAACACGCGCAGGACAGGTACAGCACGGGGTTAGATACAGAGAAAAGCTCCCTCCACACTGTCCTGATCAAACACTCCCAGGACAGGGACAGCATGTAGTTAGATACAGAGTAAAGCTCCCTCTTCACTGTCCCCATCAAACACTCCCAGGACAGGTCCAGCACGGGGTTAGATACAGAGTGAAGCTCCCTCTACACTGTCCCCATCAAACACTCCCAGGACAGGCACAGCACATGGTTAGATACAGAGTAAAGCTCCCTCTTCACTGTCCCGATCAAACACTCCATGGACAGGTACAGCCCGGGTTTAGATAGAGAGTAAACCTCCCTCCACACTGTCCCCATCAAACACTCCCAGGACAGGTACAGCACGGGGTTAGTTACAGAGTAAAGCTCCCACTACAACTGTCCCCATCAAACACTCCCAGGACAGGTAGAGCCCGGGGTTAGATACAGAGTAAAGCTCCCTCTACACTGTCCCCATCAAACACTCCCAGGACAGGTACAGCACGGGATTTGCTACAGAGCAAAGCTCCCCCTCCACTATTCCCGTGAAACACTCCCAGGACAGGTACAGCCCGGGGTTAGATACAGAGTAAACCTCCCTCTACACTGTTCCCATCAAACACTCCCAGGACAGGTACAGCACGGGATTTGATAGAGTAAAGCTCCCTCTACACTGTCCCCATCAAACACTCCCAGGACAGGTACAGCACGGGGTTAGATACAGAGTAAATTTCCCTCCACACTGTCCCCATAAAACACTCCCAGGACAGGTACAGCACGGGATTTGATACAGAGCAAAGCTCCCCCTGCACTGTTCCCGTCAAACACTCCCAGGACAGGTACAGCACGGGATTAGATGCAAAGTAAAGCTCCCTCTACACTGTCCCCATGAAACACTCCCAGGACAGGTACAGCACGGGGTTAGATACAGAGTAAAGCTCCCTCTTCACTGTCCCCATCAAAAACCCCCAGGACAGGTACAGCACGGGTTAGATACAGAGTAAAGCTCCCTCTACACTGTCCCCATCAAACACTCCCAGGACAGGTACAGCGCGGGATTTGATGCAGAGTAAAGCTCCCTCTACACTGTGTCCATCAAACACTCCCAGGTAAGGAACAGCACGGGATTTGATATAGAGTAAAGCTTCCTCTGCACTGTCCCCATCAAACACGCCCAGGACAGGTACAGCACGGGGTTAGATACAGAGAAAAGCTGCCTCCACAATGTCCCGATCAAACACTCCCAGGACAGGGACAGCATGTAGTTAGATACAGAGTAAAGCTCCCTCTTCACTGTCCCCATCAAACACTCCCAGGACAGGTCCAGCACGGGGTTAGATAGAGAGTGAAGCTCCCTCTACACTGTCCCCATCAAACACTCCCAGGACAGATACAGCATGGGGCTAGATACAGAGTAAAGCTCCCTCTTCACTGTCCCGATCAAACACTCCCAGGACAGGTACAGCACGGGGTTAGTTGGAGAGTAAACCTCCCTCTGCACTGTTCCCATCAAACACTCCCAGGACAGGTACAGCACGGGTTTAGATACAGAGTAAAGCTCCCTCTACACTGTCCCCATCAAACACCCCCAGTACAGGTACAGCACGGGGTTAGATACAGAGTAAAGCTCCCTCTACACTGCCCCCATCAAACACTCCCAGGACAGGTTTCAGCATGGGGTTAGACACCGAGTGAAGCTCCCTCTACACTATCCACATCAAACACTCCCAGGACAGGTACAGCATGGGGTTAGATACAGAGTAAAGCTCCCTCTACACTGTCCCCATCAAACACTCCCAGGACAGGTACAGCATGGGGTTAGACACAGAGTGAAGCTCCCTCTATACTGTCCCCATTAAACACTCCCAGGAGAGGTACAGCACGGGGTTAGATACAGAGTAAAGCTGCCTCTCACTGACCCGATCAAACACTCCCTGGACAGGTACAGCCCGGGGTTAGAGAGAGAGTAAACCTCCCTCTACACTGTCCCCATCAAACACTCCAAGGACGGGTACAGCACGGTGTTAGAGACAGAGTAAAGCTGCCTCTACACTGTCCCCATCAAAGACTCCTAGGACAGGTACAGCACGGGGTTAGATACAGAGTAAAGCTCCCTCTACACTGTCCCCGTCAAACACTCCCAGGACAGGTACAGCACGGGATTTGATAGAGTAAAGCTCCCTCTACACAGTCCCCATCAAACACTCCCAGGACAGGTACAGCACGGGATTAGATACAGAGTAAAGTTCGCTCCACACTGTCCCCATAAAACACTCCCAGGACAGGTCCAGCACGGGATTTGATAGAGTAAAGCTCCCTCTACACTGTCCCCATCAAACACTCCCAGGACAGGTACAGCACCGGGTTAGATAAAGAGTAAAGTTCCCTCCACACTGTCCCCATAAAACACTCCCAGGACAGGTACAGCACGGGATTTGATACAGAGCAAAGCTCCCCCTGCACTGTTCCCGTCAAACACTCCCAGGACAGGTACAGCGCGGGATTAGATGCAGAGTAAAGCTCCCTCTACACTGTCCCCATCAAACACTCCCAGGACAGGTACAGCACGGGGTTAGATACAGAGTAAAGCTCCCTCTACACTGTCCCCATCAAACACCCCAGGACAGGTACAGCACGGGTTCGATACAGAGTAAAGCTCCCTCTACACTGTCCCCATCAAACACTCCCAGGACAGGTACAGCGCGGGATTTGATGCAGAGTAAAGCTCCCTCTACACTGTGTCCATCAAACACTCCCAGGTTAGGAACAGCACGGGATTTGATACAGAGTAAAGCTTCCTCTGCACTGTCCCCATCAAACACGCCCAGGACAGGTGCAGCACGGGGTTAGATACAGAGAAAAGCTCCCTCCACACTGTCCCGATCAAACACTCCCAGGACAGGAACAGCATGTAGTTAGATGCAGAGTAAAGCTCCCTCTTCACTGTCCCCATCAAACACTCCCAGGACAGGTCCAGCACGGGGTTAGATACAGAGTTAAGCTCCCTCTACATTGTCCCCATCAAACACTCCCAGGACGGGCACAGCACGTGGTTAAATACAGAGTAAAGCTCCCTCTTCACTGTCCCGATCAAACACTCCATGGACAGGTACAGCCCGGGGTTAGATAGAGAGTAAACCTCCCTCTGCACTGTCCCCATCAAACACTCCCAGGACAGGTACAGCACGGGGTTAGTTACAGAGTAAAGCTCCCACTACAACTGCCCCCATCAAACACTCCCAGGACAGGTACAGCCCGGGGTTAGATACAGAGTAAAGTTCCCTCCACACTGTCCCCATAAAATACTCCCAGGACAGGTACAGCACGGGATTTGATACAGAGCAAAGCTCCCCCTGCACTGTTCCCGTCAAACACTCCCAGGACAGGTACAGCACGGGGTTACACACAGAGTGAATCTCCCTCTACACTGTCCCCATTAAACACTCCCAGGACAGGTACAGCACGGGGTTAGATACAGAGTAAAGCTCCCTCTTCACTGTCCCTATCAAACACTCCCAGGACAGGTACAGCCCGCGGTTAGATAGAGAGTAAAGCTCCCTCTACACTGTCCCCATCAAACACTCCCAGGACAGGTACAGCACGGGGTTAGATACAGAGTAAACCTCCCTCTACACTGTCCCCATCAAACACTCCCACGACAGGTACAGCCCGGGGTTAGATACAGAGTAAACCTCCCTCTACACTGTCCCCATCAAACACTCCCAGGACAGGTACAGCACGGGATTTGATAGAGTAAAGCTCCCTCTACACTGTCCCCATCAAACACTCCCAGGACAGGTACAGCACGGGATTTGATACAGAGCAAAGCTCCCCCTGCACTGTTCCCATCAAACACTCCCAGGACAGGTACAGCACGGGATTAGATGCAGAGTAAAGCTCCCACTACACGGTCCCCATCAAACACTCCCAGGACAGGTACAGCACGGGGTTAGAATCAGAGTAAAGCTCCCTCTACACTGTCCCCATCAAACACTCCCAGGACAGGGACAGCATGTAGTTAGATACAGAGTAAAGCTCCCTCTTCACTGTCCCCATCAAACACTCCCAGGACAGGTCCAGCACGGGGTTAGATACAGAGTGAAGCTCCCTCTACACTGTCCCCATCAAACACTCCCAGGACAGGCACAGCACGTGGTTAGATACAGACTAAAGCTCCCTCTTCACTGTCCCGATCAAACACTCCCTGGACAGGTACAGCCCGGGGTTAGATAGAGAGTAAACCTCCCTCTGCACTGTCCCCATCAAACACTCCCAGGACAGGTACAGCACGGGGTTAGTTACAGAGTAAAGCTCCCACTACAACTGTCCCCATCAAACACTCCCAGGACAGGTACAGCCCGAGGTTAGATACAGAGTAAAGCTCCCTCTACACTGTCCCCATCAAAGACTCCCAGGACAGCTACAGCATGGGGCTAGATACAGAGTAAAGCTCCCTCTTCACTTTCCCGATCAAACACTCCCAGGACAGGTACAGCCCCGGTTTAGATAGAGAGTAAACCTCCCTCTACACTGTCCCCATCAAACACTCCGAGGACAGGTACAGCACGGGATTTGATAGAGTAAAGCTCCCTCTACACTGTCCCCATCAAACACTCCCAGGACAGGTACAGCACGGGGTTAGATACAGAATAAATTTCCCTCCACACTGTCCCCATAAAATACTCCCAGGACAGGTACAGCACGGGATTTGATACAGAGCAAAGCTCCCCCTTGCACTGTTCCCGTCAAACACTCCCAGGACAGGTACAGCCCGGGGTTAGATAGAGAGTAAAGTTCCCTCCACACTGTCCCCATCAAACACTCCCAGGACAGGTACAGCACGGGATTTGATACAGAGCAAAGCTCCCCCTGCACTGTTCCCGTCAAACACTCCCAGGACAGGTACAGCACGGGATTAGATGCAGAGTAAAGCTCCCACTACACTATCCCCATCAAACACTCCCAGGACAGGAACAGCACGGGGTTAGATACAGAGTAAAGCTCCCTCTACACTCTCCCCATCAAACACTCCCAGGACAGGTACAGCACGGGTTAGATACAGAGTAAAACTCCCTCTACACTGTCCCCATCAAACACTCCCAGGACAGGTACAGCATGGGATTTGATACAGAGCAAAGCTCCCCCTGCACTGTTCCCGTCAAACACTCCCAGGACAGGTACAGCACGGGATTAGATGCAGAGTAAAGCTCCCTCTACACTGTCCCCATCAAACACTCCCAGGACAGGTACAGCACGGGGTTAGATACAGAGTAAAGCTCCCTCTACACTGTCCCCATCAAACACTCCCAGGACAGGTACAGCACGGGTTAGATACAGAGTAAAGCTCCCTCTACACTGTCCCCATCAAACACTCCCAGGACAGGTACAGCACGGGGTTAGATACAGAGTAAAGCTCCCTCTACACTGTCCCCATCAAACACTCCCAGGTTAGGAACAGCACGGGATTTGATACAGAGTAAAGCTTCCTCTGCACTGTCCCCATCAAACACGCCCAGGACAGGTACAGCACGGGGTTAGATACAGAGAAAAGCTCCCTCTACACTGTCCCCGTCAAACACTCCCAGGACAGGTACAGCACGGGATTTGATAGAGTAAAGCTCCCTCTACACAGTCCCCATCAAACACTCCCAGGACAGGTACAGCACGGGATTAGATACAGAGTAAAGTTCCCTCCACACTGTCCCCATAAAACACTCCCAGGACAGGTCCAGCACGGGATTTGATAGAGTAAAGCTCCCTCTACACTGTCCCCATCAAACACTCCCAGGACAGGTACAGCACCGGGTTAGATACAGAGTAAAGTTCCCTCCACACTGTCCCCATAAAACACTCCCAGGACAGGTACAGCACGGGATTTGATACAGAGCAAAGCTCCCCCTGCACTGTTCCCGTCAAACACTCGCAGGACAGGTACAGCGCGGGATTAGATGCAGAGTAAAGCTCCCTCTACACTGTCCCCATCAAACACTCCCAGGACAGGTACAGCACGGGGTTAGATACAGAGTAAAGCTACCTCTACACTGTCCCCATCAAACACTCCCAGGACAGGTACAGCACGGGTTCGATACAGAGTAAAGCTCCCTCTACACTGTCCCCATCAAACACTCCCAGGACAGGTACAGCGCGGGATTTGATGCAGAGTAAAGCTCCCTCTACACTGTGTCCATCAAACACTCCCAGGTTAGGAACAGCACGGCATTTGATACAGAGTAAAGCTTCCTCTGCACTGTCCCCTTCAAACACGCCCAGGACAGGTGCAGCACGGGGTTAGATACAGAGAAAAGCTCCCTCCACACTGTCCCGATCAAACACTCCCAGAACAGGGACAGCATATAGTTAGATACAGAGTAAAGCTCCCTCTTCACTGTCCCCATAAAATACTCCCAGGACAGGTACAGCACGGGATTTGATACAGAGCAAAGCTCCCCCTGCACTGTTCCCGTCAAACACTACCAGGACAGGTACAGCACGGGGTTAGACACAGAGTGAATCTCCCTCTACACTGTCCCCATTAAACACTCCCAGGACAGGTACAGCACGGGGTTAGATGCAGAGTAAAGCTCCCTCTTCACTGTCCCGATCAAACACTCCCTGGACAGGTACAGCCCGGGGTTCGATAGAGAGTAAAGTTCCCTCCACACTGTCCCCATAAAAGACTCCCAGGACAGGTACAGCACGGGATTTGATACAGAGCAAAGCTCCCCCTGCACTGTTCCCGTCAAACACTCCCAGGACAGGTACAGCACGGGATTAGATGCAGTGTAAAGCTCCCGCTACACTGTCCCCATCAAACACTCCCAGGACAGGAACAGCACGGGGTTAGATACAGAGTAAAGCTCCCTCTACACTGTCCCCATCAAACACTCCCAGGACAGGTACAGCACGGGTTAGATACAGAGTAAAACTCCCTCTACACTGTCCCCATCAAACACTCCCAGGACAGGTACAGCATGGGATTTGATACAGAGCAAAGCTCCCCCTGCACTGTTCCCGTCAAACACTCCCAGGACAGGTACAGCACGGGATTAGATGCAGAGTAAAGCTCCCTCTACACTGTCCCCATCAAACACTCCCAGGACAGGTACAGCACGGGGTTAGATACAGAGTCAAGCTCCCTCTACACTGTCCCCATCAAACACTCCCAGGACAGGTACAGCACGGGTTAGATACAGAGTAAAGCTCCCTCTACACTGTCCCCATCAAACACTCCCAGGACAGGTACAGCACGGGGTTAGATACAGAGTAAAGCTCCCTCTACACTGTCCCCATCAAACACTCCCAGGTTAGGAACAGCACGGGATTTGATACAGAGTAAAGCTTCCTCTGCACTGTCCCCATCAAACACGCCTAGGACAGGTACAGCACGGGGTTAGATACAGAGAAAAGCTCCCTCTACACTGTCCCCGTCAAACACTCCCAGGACAGGTACAGCACGGGATTTGATAGAGTAAAGCTCCCTCTACACAGTCCCCATCAAACACTCCCAGGACAGGTACAGCACGGGATTAGATACAGAGTAAAGTTCCCTCCACACTGTCCCCATAAAACACTCCCAGGACAGGTCCAGCACGGGATTTGATAGAGTAAAGCTCCCTCTACACTGTCCCCATCAAACACTCCCAGGACAGGTACAGCACCGGGTTAGATACAGAGTAAAGTTCCCTCCACACTGTCCCCATAAAACACTCCCAGGACAGGTACAGCACGGGATTTGATACAGAGCAAAGCTCCCCCTGCACTGTTCCCGTCAAACACTCCCAGGACAGGTACAGCGCGGGATTAGATGCAGAGTAAAGCTCCCTCTACACTGTCCCCATCAAACACTCCCAGGACAGGTACAGCACGGGGTTAGATACAGAGTAAAGCTCCCTCTACACTGTCCCCATCAAACACTCCCAGGACAGGTACAGCACGGGTTCGATACAGAGTAAAGCTCCCTCTACACTGTCCCCATCAAACACTCCCAGGACAGGTACAGCGCGGGATTTGATGCAGAGTAAAGCTCCCTCTACACTGTGTCCATCAAACACTCCCAGGTTAGGAACAGCACGGCATTTGATACAGAGTAAAGCTTCCTCTGCACTGTCCCCATCAAACACGCCCAGGACAGGTGCAGCACGGGGTTAGATACAGAGAAAAGCTCCCTCCACACTGTCCCGATCAAACACTCCCAGAACAGGGACAGCATATAGTTAGATACAGAGTAAAGCTCCCTCTTCACTGTCCCCATAAAATACTCCCAGGACAGGTACAGCACGGGATTTGATACAGAGCAAAGCTCCCCCTGCACTGTTCCCGTCAAACACTACCAGGACAGGTACAGCACGGGGTTAGACACAGAGTGAATCTCCCTCTACACTGTCCCCATTAAACACTCCCAGGACAGGTACAGCACGGGGTTAGATACAGAGTAAAGCTCCCTCTTCACTGTCCCGATCAAACACTCCCTGGACAGGTACAGCCCGGGGTTCGATAGAGAGTAAAGTTCCCTCCACACTGTCCCCATAAAAGACTCCCAGGACAGGTACAGCACGGGATTTGATACAGAGCAAAGCTCCCCCTGCACTGTTCCCGTCAAACACTCCCAGGACAGGTACAGCACGGGATTAGATGCAGTGTAAAGCTCCCTCTACACTGTCCCCATCAAACACTCCCAGGACAGGAACAGCACGGGGTTAGATACAGAGTAAAGCTCCCTCTACACTGTCCCCATCAAACACTCCCAGGACAGGTACAGCACGGGTTAGATACAGAGTAAAGCTCCCTCTACACTGTCCCCATCAAACACACCCAGGACAGGTACAGCGCGGGATTTCATGCAGAGTAAAGCTCTCTCTACACTGTGTCCATCAAACACTCCCAGGTTAGGAACAGCACGGGATTTGATACAGAGTAAAGCTTCCTCTGCACTGTCCCCATCAAACACGCGCAGGACAGGTACAGCACGGGGTTAGATACAGAGAAAAGCTCCCTCCACACTGTCCCGATCAAACACTCCCAGGACAGGGACAGCATGTAGTTAGATACAGAGTAAAGCTCCCTCTTCACTGTCCCCATCAAACACTCCCAGGACAGGTCCAGCACGGGGTTAGATACAGAGTGAAGCTCCCTCTACACTGTCCCCATCAAACACTCCCAGGACAGGCACAGCACATGGTTAGATACAGAGTAAAGCTCCCTCTTCACTGTCCCGATCAAACACTCCATGGACAGGTACAGCCCGGGTTTAGATAGAGAGTAAACCTCCCTCCACACTGTCCCCATCAAACACTCCCAGGACAGGTACAGCACGGGGTTAGTTACAGAGTAAAGCTCCCACTACAACTGTCCCCATCAAACACTCCCAGGACAGGTAGAGCCCGGGGTTAGATACAGAGTAAAGCTCCCTCTACACTGTCCCCATCAAACACTCCCAGGACAGGTACAGCATGGGGCTAGATGCAGAGTAAAGCTCCCTCTTCACTGTCCCCATCAAACACTCCCAGGACAGGTACAGCACGGGGTTAGATACAGAGTAAAGTTCCCTCCACACTGTCCCCATCAAACACTCCCAGGACAGGTACAGCACGGGATTTGATAGAGTAAAGCTCCCTCTACACTGTCCCCATCAAACACTCCCAGGACAGGTACAGCACGGGGTTAGATACAGAGTAAATTTCCCTCCACACTGTCCCCATAAAACACTCCCAGGACAGGTACAGCACGGGATTTGATACAGAGCAAAGCTCCCCCTGCTCTGTTCCCGTCAAACACTCCCAGGACAGGTACAGCACGGGATTAGATGCAAAGTAAAGCTCCCTCTACACTGTCCCCATGAAACACTCCCAGGACAGGTACAGCACGGGGTTAGATACAGAGTAAAGCTCCCTCTTCACTGTCCCCATCAAAAACCCCCAGGACAGGTACAGCACGGATTAGATACAGAGTAAAGCTCCCTCTACACTGTCCCCATCAAACACTCCCAGGACAGGTACAGCGCGGGATTTGATGCAGAGTAAAGCTCCCTCTACACTGTGTCCATCAAACACTCCCAGGTAAGGAACAGCACGGGATTTGATATAGAGTAAAGCTTCCTCTGCACTGTCCCCATCAAACACGCCCAGGACAGGTACAGCACGGGGTTAGATACAGAGAAAAGCTGCCTCCACAATGTCCCGATCAAACACTCCCAGGACAGGGACAGCATGTAGTTAGATACAGAGTAAAGCTCCCTCTTCACTGTCCCCATCAAACACTCCCAGGACAGGTCCAGCACGGGGTTAGATAGAGAGTGAAGCTCCCTCTACACTGTCCCCATCAAACACTCCCAGGACAGATACAGCATGGGGCTAGATACAGAGTAAAGCTCCCTCTTCACTGTCCCGATCAAACACTCCCAGGACAGGTACAGCACGGGGTTAGTTGGAGAGTAAACCTCCCTCTGCACTGTTCCCATCAAACACTCCCAGGACAGGTACAGCACGGGTTTAGATACAGAGTAAAGCTCCCTCTACACTGTCCCCATCAAACACCCCCAGTACAGGTACAGCACGGGGTTAGATACAGAGTAAAGCTCCCTCTACACTGCCCCCATCAAACACTCCCAGGACAGGTTTCAGCATGGGGTTAGACACCGAGTGAAGCTCCCTCTACACTATCCACATCAAACACTCCCAGGACAGGTACAGCATGGGGTTAGATACAGAGTAAAGCTCCCTCTACACTGTCCCCATCAAACACTCCCAGGACAGGTACAGCATGGGGTTAGACACAGAGTGAAGCTCCCTCTATACTGTCCCCATTAAACACTCCCAGGAGAGGTACAGCACGGGGTTAGATACAGAGTAAAGCTGCCTCTTCACTGTCCCGATCAAACACTCCCTGGACAGGTACAGCCCGGGGTTAGAGAGAGAGTAAACCTCCCTCTACACTGTCCCCATCAAACACTCCAAGGACGGGTACAGCACGGTGTTAAAGACAGAGTAAAGCTGCCTCTACACTGTCCCCATCAAAGACTCCTAGGACAGGTACAGCACGGGGTTAGATACAGAGTAAAACTCC
This sequence comes from Scyliorhinus torazame, assembly GCF_047496885.1. Taxonomy (NCBI): domain Eukaryota; kingdom Metazoa; phylum Chordata; class Chondrichthyes; order Carcharhiniformes; family Scyliorhinidae; genus Scyliorhinus; species Scyliorhinus torazame. The sequence continues at coordinate 105,050,635 of NC_092718.1, read as the reverse complement.
CTCTACACTGTCCCCGTCAAACACTCCCAGGACAGGTACAGCACGGGATTTGATAGAGTAAAGCTCCCTCTACACAGTCCCCATCAAACACTCCCAGGACAGGTACAGCACGGGATTAGATACAGAGTAAAGTTCCCTCCACACTGTCCCCATAAAACACTCCCAGGACAGGTCCAGCACGGGATTTGATAGAGTAAAGCTCCCTCTACACTGTCCCCATCAAACACTCCCAGGACAGGTACAGCACCGGGTTAGATAAAGAGTAAAGTTCCCTCCACACTGTCCCCATAAAACACTCCCAGGACAGGTACAGCACGGGATTTGATACAGAGCAAAGCTCCCCCTGCACTGTTCCCGTCAAACACTCCCAGGACAGGTACAGCGCGGGATTAGATGCAGAGTAAAGCTCCCTCTACACTGTCCCCATCAAACACTCCCAGGACAGGTACAGCACGGGGTTAGATACAGAGTGAATCTCCCTCCACACTGTCCCCATTAAACACTCCCAGGACAGGTACAGCACGGGGTTAGATACAGAGTAAAGCTCCCTCTGCACTGTCCCCATCAAACACTCCCAGGACAGGTACAGCACGGGGTTAGATACAGAGTAAAGCTCCCTCTACACTCTCCCCATCAAACACTCCCAGGACAGGTACAGCACGGGTTAGATACAGAGTAAAACTCCCTCTACACTGTCCCCATCAAACACTCCCAGGACAGGTACAGCATGGGATTTGATACAGAGCAAAGCTCCCCCTGCACTGTTCCCGTCAAACACTCCCAGGACAGGTACAGCACGGGATTAGATGCAGAGTAAAGCTCCCTCTACACTGTCCCCATCAAACACTCCCAGGACAGGTACAGCACGGGGTTAGATACAGAGTAAAGCTCCCTCTACACTGTCCCCATCAAACACTCCCAGGACAGGTACAGCACGGGTTAGATACAGAGTAAAGCTCCCTCTACACTGTCCCCATCAAACACTCCCAGGACAGGTACAGCACGGGGTTAGATACAGAGTAAAGCTCCCTCTACACTGTCCCCATCAAACACTCCCAGGTTAGGAACAGCATGGGATTTGATACAGAGTAAAGCTTCCTCTGCACTGTCCCCATCAAACACGCCCAGGACAGGTACAGCACGGGGTTAGATACAGAGAAAAGCTCCCTCCACACTGTCACGATCAAACACTCCCAGGACAGGGACAGCATGTAGTTAGATACAGAGTAAAGCTCCCTCTTCACTGTCCCCATGAAACACTCCCAGGACAGGTCCAGCACGGGGTTAGATACAGAGTGAAGCTCCCGCTACACTGTCCCCATCAAACACTCCCAGGACAGGCACAGCACGTGTTTAGATCCAGAGTAAAGCTCCCTCTTCACTGTGCCGATCAAACACTCGCTGGACAGGTACAGTCCGGGGTTAGATAGAGAGTAAACCTCCCTCTGCACTGTCCCCATCAAACACTCCCAGGACAGGTACAGCACGGGGTTAGTTACAGAGTAAAGCTCCCACTACAACTGTCCCCATCAAACACTCCCAGGACAGGTCCAGCACGGGGTTAGATAGAGAGTGAAACTCCCTCTACACTGTCCCGATCAAACACTCCCAGGTTAGGAACAGCACGGGATTTGATACAGAGTAAAGCTCCCTCGACACTGTCCCGATCAAACACTCCCAGGACAGGTACAGCACGGGGTTAGATACAGAGTAAAGCTCCCTCTGCACTGTCCCCATCAAACACTCCCAGGACAGGTACAGCACGGGGTTAGATACAGAGTAAAGCTCCCTCTACACTGTCCCCATCAAACACCCCCAGGACATGTACAGCACTGGGTTAGATACAGAGTAACGCTCCCTCTACACTGTCTCCATCAAACACTCCCAGGACAGGTACAGCACGGGGTTAGATACAGAGTAAAACTCCCTCTACACTGTCCCCATCAAACACTCCCAGGTTAGGAACAGCACGGGGTTAGATACAGAGTAAAGCTCCCTCCACACTGTTCCGATCAAACACTCCCAGGACAGGTTGTAGCGCACAAAGACTCCATGAGACGAATAGAGTGAAGTCGATGAGGCTTTATTAAGCGTGTCTGTTCCCCCGCAGCCCGATAGTAAACTGGCCTGCGGGGGAAGACACCGGCTTCTTATACTTTGCTTTCAGGGCGGAGCTTGAGGTCAACGGCCAACCAGGACCCGGGATCTGTCGGCCAATGACATTAGGGCTTCCAGTGCCACATGACCCCCAATACATACTACCACATTCACCCCTTGTCAAAAATGAACCCGGCGGGGTGATGCTTCGTATGGTGGTAAGGGTTTACAGGGCTGGTCCTGGGAGAATAGAACATTTACATGTAGTACAGTATTGGACAGTTTCGTCCTGTTACAACTATTTACAGCGGGTATAGGAAAAAACAAAATGTTCTTTGAACAGTCCATCTTTGTTTCACATCGACGCCACGAGTCGGTCGGGTGGTCTGGTCGTCCGTGTCGATCGCCTCGGCCCCGGCGATGGTGGTGGTGCTTGTACCAGTGTTGTCGCCTCCAGGAGCCGTACGGTTTCAGCTGTTGGTGCAAAGGGGAGGGGGACTGATCCTCCTGGGAAGGGGGCGGTCGCGGGGTGCGGCGGTGGCAGGAAGAGGGGCAGTTGGGTTGATGGTGTCGGGGGGGTGTGTGTGGTGCCGGCGGGCGCCAGATCCCGCAGGGTGACCGTGTCCTGTCGGCCGTCGGGGTACTCCACGTAGGCGTACTGGGGGTTTGCGTGGAGGAGGTGAACCCTTTCGACCAACGGGTCCGCCTTATGTGCCCGCACGTGCTTTCGGAGCAGGATGGGTCCTGGGGCCGCCAGCCAGGTCGGCAGCGACGTTCCAGAGGAGGACCTCCTAGGGAAGACAAGGAGACGCTCGTGAGGGGTTTGATTAGTGCTTGTACATAATAACGACCGGATGGAATGGAGAGCGTCCGGGAGGACCTCCTGCCACCGTGAAACTGGGAGGTCCCTGGACCGTAGGGCCAGTAGGACGGCCTTCCAGACCGTGCCGTTCTCCCTTTCTACTTGCCCGTTCCCCCGGGGGTTGTAGCTGGTCGTCCTGCTTGAGGCTATGCCCTTGCTGAGCAGGAACTGGCGCAGCTCGTCACTCATGAAAGAGGACCCCCTGTCGCTGTGGACATATGCGGGGTAACCGAACAGTGTGAAGATGCTGTTCAGGGCTTTAATGACTGTGGCCGCGGTCATGTCGGAGCAGGGGACGGCGAAAGGGAAGCGGGAGTATTCGTCCACTACATTAAGGAAATATGCGTTGCGGTCGGTGGAGGGGAGGGGCCCTTTGAAATCGAGACTGAGGCGTTCAAAGGGGCGGGAAGCCTTAATCAGGCGCACTCCATCTGGCCTGAAAAAATGCGGCTTGCATTCCGCGCAGATGTGGCAGTCCCTTGTGACAGTACGGACCTCTTTTAAAGAGTATGGGAGATTGCGGGACTTGATGAAGTGGTAAAACCGAGTGACCCCCGGGTGGCAGAGGTCCTCGTGGAGGGTTTGGAGGCGGTCAATTTGTGCGTTGGCACATGTGCCGCAGGATAGGGCATCGGACGGCTCGTTCAGCTTTCCAGGCCGCTACAAGATCTCATAGTTGAAGGTGGAGAGCTCGATCCTCCACCTTAAGATCTTGTCATTTTTAATTTTGCCCCGCTGTGCATTATCGAACATGAAGGCTACCGACCGTTGGTCAGTGAGGAGAGTGAATCTCCTGCCGGCCAGGTAATGCCTCCAATGTCGCACAGCTTCCACTATGGTTTGGGCTTCCTTTTCCACTGAGGAGTGGTGGATTTCTGAGGCGTGGAGGGTTTGGGAGAAGAAGGCCACGGGTCTGCCCGCTTGGTTAAGGGTGGCCGCTAGAGCTACGTCGGAGGCGTCGCTCTCGACTTGGAAGGGGAGGGACTCGTCGATGGCGCGCATCGTGGCCTTTGCGATGTCCGCTTTGATGCGGCTGACGGCCTGGCAAGCCTCTGTCGACAGAGGGAAGGTCGTGGTCTGTATTAGGGGGCGGGCCTTGTCTGCGTACTGGGGGACCCACTGGGCGTAGTACGAAAAGAACCCCAGGCAGCATTTCAGGGCTTTTGGGCAGTGCGGGAGGGGAAATTCCATGAGTGCGCGCATACGTTCGGGGTCGGGGTCTACTATCCCATTGCGCACTATGTAGCCCAGAATGGCTAGCCGATCGGTGCTAAAATCGCACTTGTCCTCGTTGTACGTGAGGTTCAAGGCTTTGGCGGTCTGGTGGAATTTTTGGAGGTTGGCGTCGTGGTCCTGCTGATCGTGGCCGCAGATGGTTACATTGTCGAGGTACGGGAACGTGGCCCGTAACCCATGTTGATCAACCATCCGGTCCATCTCCCGTTGGAAGACCGAGACCCCGTTTGTGACGCCAAAAGGGACCCGCAGGAAATGGTATAATCGCCCGTCTGCCTCGAAGGCTGTGTACTTGCGGTCACTTGGGCGGATGGGGAGCTGATGGTAGGCGGACTTGAGGTCCACGGTGGAGAAGACTTTATACTGGGCAATCCGATTTACCATGTCGGATATGCGGGGGAGAGGGTACGCGTCTAGTTGTGTGTACCTGTTGATGGTCTGACTATAGTCAATGACCATCCTTTGTTTCTCCCCTGTCTTCACTACTACCACCTGCGCTCTCCAGGGACTATTGCTGGCCTGGATTATGCCCTCCTTTAGTAGCCGCTGGACTTCGGACCGAATGAAGGTCCGGTCCTGGGCGCTGTACCGTCTGCTCCTAGTGGCGACGGGTTTGCAATCCGGGGTGAGGTTCGCAAACAAGGACGGGGGTTGCACCTTGAGGGTAGCGAGGTCGCAGATAGTGAGTGGGGGTATGGGGCCGCCGAATTTAAACGTAAGGCTCTGTAGATTACATTGGAAATCTAATCCCAGCAAGGTGGGGGCACAGAGTTGGGGAAGGACATTAAGTTTGTAGTTTTTGAACTCCCTCCCCTGCACCGTTAGGGTAACTATGCAGAACCCCTGGATCTGTACGGAGTGGGATCCTGCAGCTAGGCAAATCTTTTGTGCGCTGGGATAGGTGGTTAAGGAACAGCATCTTACCGTGTCGGGGTGTATAAAACTTTCCGTGCTCCCGGAGTCGACTAGGCATGGCGTCTCGTGGCCGTTAATTAGGACCGTTGTCGTCGTCGTCTGGAGAGTCCGGGGCCGAGCCTGATCGAGCGTAACCGAAGCGAGCCGTGGTTGTAGTAGTGGGGTGGGGTCCGTTGTTGCCGTCCAAGATGGCGTCGGGGATGGACAAAATGGCCGCCCCCATACATCGCACGTGGCTAGGGGGTCACAAGATGGCGGCGGGGGTGGACAAAATGGCCGCCCCATGCGTCGTACAGGTCGGGGGCGGTCCAAGATGGCGGCGCCCCTCCTCCCCTCGTGGTGGTCGGGACCCAAAATAGCGGCGTCTGCGGGTCGCACATGGTGTGCTGGGGGGTCTGGGGAGCGCTAGGACCGCGCGGAGCTCCCTCACCGCGAGCGCCAGGGCCGCGAGCACTAGGACCGCGCGGAGCTCCCTCACCGCGAGCGCCAGGGCCGCGAGCGCTAGGACCGCGCGGAGCTCCCTCGCCGGGGACAGCGGTGGTCGGGGCCCAAGTCGGCGGCGCCGGCGGGTCAGGCGTGGGGCCGCGAGCGCAAGGAGCGCGAGGAGCTCCCTCACCGGGGACAGCGGTGGTCGGGGTCCAAGTAGGTGCACCGGCGGGTCAGGCGTGGGGCGCGGGACGGGGATGAGGGTGGCGTTCGGGATGCGAAAAACCCCTTCCTCTCCGTGGAGAGTGTTGGCCGGGACCCAAAGCGGGAGCGCCGGCGGTGGGTCGTACATGGGCTGCGGGGAGGGGGGTTGGGGAGCGTAGGCGGCGTGCAGGGCTCCCAGTTCCCCCGGGACCGCGGTCGGGGAGGGCGGTTGGGGAGCGTAGGCGGCGTGCAGGGCTCCCAGTTCTCCCTGGACCGCGGTGGCCGGGACCCAAAGCGGGAGCGCCGGCGGTGGGTCGTACATGGGCTGCGGGGAGGGGGGTTGGGGAGCGTAGGCGGCGTGCAGGGCTCCCAGTTCCCCCGGGACTGCGGTCGGGGAGGGCGGTTGGGGAGCGTAGGCGGCGTGCAGGGCTCCCAGTTCTCCCTGGACCGCGGTGGTCGGGACCCAGAGCGGCTGCGCCTGCCGGTCGCACATGGCGTGCTGGGGGGGTTGGGAGGCATAGACTGCCTGTAGGGCTCCCTGTGGCCCGGGACCGCGGCGACCTCGCGGGATCGGCACACAACCGCATAATGGCCCTTTTTCCCGCAGCTTTTGCAGATGGCTGCGCGGGCCGGACAGCGTTGTCGGGGGTGCTTCGCCTGGCCGCAGAAATAACAGCGGGCGCCCCCGGTGCGACTCGGCGTTTGGACTGCGCAAGCCTGTGGGGTGTCCGGGGGGGGGTGGGTAGGGGGTTTTCCGCGACGGGTACGTACGGGGCCCAATGGCCTGCCGCGCGGTAGGGGCCGTAGGCGCGGGTATTACGCGCGGCGACGTCTAGGGAGGCTGCTAGGGCCCGTGCCTCTGAGAGTCCTAGCGACTCTTTTTCTAGAAGTCTTTGGCGGATTTGGGAGGATTGCATACCTGCCACAAAAGCATCGCGCATGAACATGTCCGTGTGTTCGTTTGCATTCACCGACGGGCAGCTGCAGGCTCGTCCCAAAATCAGCAGCGCGGCGTAGAACTCGTCCATCGATTCTCCGGGAGCTTGCCGTCTTGTCGCGAGCTGGTAGCGAGCGTAGATTTGGTTAACTGGGCGAACGTAGAGACTTCTGAGTGCTGTGAACGCCGTCTGGAAATCGTCAGTGTCTTCAATGAGGGTGAAAATCTCCGTGCTCACCCTCGAGTGCAGGACCTGCAGTTTTTGTTCGTCTGAGACTCGGCCTGTGGTCGATCTGATGTAGGCCTCGAAGCAAGTCTGCCAGTGTTTGAAGGCTGCTGCCGCATTCACTGCGTTGGGGCTGATCCTCAGGCATTCTGGAATGATCCTGAGCTCCATAGTCCTTTTTAGGCACGCTTAATAAATTGTAGCGCACAAAGACTCCATGAGACGAATAGAGTGAAGTCGATGAGGCTTTATTAAGCGTGTCTGTTCCCCAGCAGCCCGACAGTAAACTGGCCTGCGGGGGAAGACACCGGCTTCTTATACTTCGCCTTCAGGGCGGAGCTTGAGGTCAACGGCCAACCAGGACCCGGGATCTGTCAACCAATGACATTAGGGCTTCCAGTCCCACATGACCCCCAAAACATACTACCACACAGGTACAGCCCGGGGTTAGATACAGAGTAAAGCTCCCTCCACACTGTCCCCATTAAACACTCCCAGGTTAGGAACAGCACGGGATTTGATACAGAGTAAAGCTTCCTCTTCACTGTCCCGATCAAACACTCCCAGGACAGGCACAGCACGGGGTTAGATAAAGTGTAAAGCTCCCTCTACACTGTCCCCATCAAACACTCCCAGGACAGGTACAGCACGGGGTTAGATACAGAGTAAAGCTCCCTCTGCACTGTCCCCATCAAACACTCCCAGGACAGGTACAGCACGGGGTTAGATACAGAGTAAAGCTCCCTCTACACTGTCCCCATCAAACACCCCCAGGACATGTACAGCACAGGGTTAGATACAGAGTAAAGCTCCCTCTGCACTGTCCCCATCAAACACTCCCAGGACAGGTACAGCACGGGGTTAGATACAGAGTAAAGCTCCCTCTGCACTGTCCCCATCAAACACCCCCAGGACATGTACAGCACAGGGTTAGATACAGAGTAAAGCTCCCTCTGCACTGTCCCCATCAAACACTCCCAGGACAGGTACAGCACGGGGTTAGATACAGAGTATAGCTCCCTCTACACTGTCCCCATCAAACACCCCCAGGACATGTACAGCACAGGGTTAGATACAGAGTAAAGCTCCCTCTGCACTGTCCCCATCAAACACTCCCAGGACAGGTACAGCCCGGGGTTAGATACAGAGTAAAGCTCCCTCTACACTGTCCCCATCAAACACCCCCAGGACATGTACAGCACGGGGTTAGATACAGAGTAAAGCTCCCTCTACACTGTCCCCATCAAACACTCCCAGGACAGGTACAGCATGGGGTTAGATACAGAGTAAAGCTCCCTCTACACTGTCCCCATCAAACACCCCCAGGACATGTACAGCACGGGGTTAGATACAGAGTAAAGCTCCCTCTACACTGTCCCCATCAAACACTCCCAGGACAGGTACAGCATGGGGTTAGATACAGAGTAAAGCTCCCTCTACACTGTCCCCATCAAACACTCCCAGGACAGGTACAGCACGGGGTTAGATACAGAGTAAAGCTCCCTCTACACTGTCCCCATCAAACACTCCAGGGCAGGTACAGCACGGGGTTAGATACAGACTAAAGCTCCCTCTACACTGCCCCGATCAAACACTCCCAGGACAGGTCCAGCACGGGGTTTGATATTGAGTAAAACCCCCTGCTCTTGGATCCTCCCACCCTATTTGCTCCTTGCCAAACTGGCAGCTGGGGATTTTGGCAGTGAGCAGTCGCCTCGGCTCACGTGACCCAGACTGAGCTGAGAGGAAGTTTGGGGGCAGCCTGATCTCCGGAAAATAACAGCGAGTCTCTCTGCTTCCTGCTACTGCTGGTGAATGTGGCCCGTCCGGGAGCTGTAAAAGTTAGAGTGGGCCGGAAACAAGCAGGTCGAGGTAAGCCTGGAGCTTTCCTGTCTCGTCCGGGGTGGGAAGCTGAGAGTGCGGAGAGAGAACGAGCAAGATGGAGAGTGAGAGGGTGGGCGAGGTGACTGCGAGAGCTGGGAGGAAAAGAGGAAATGCTGCCGGGTGAGCCTTCTGTCCGTCTAATCTGTGCACAGCAGAAGGAAGTTCGATTGGCTTTTCACCCAGCTTCTGCTTCTGTGGCACCATCCCAGTGTACATGCTGATAACGAAAGGGGGTGTCAGTGGGCTGGGGGGGTTGGGTGGTGTGCAGGAAGGGCAAAGATGGTGCTTATTTGTTATTGGGCTCTGCTCCGTGTAGACCTGAGGACCGAAAGGATAAAAGACTAGTTGGAGAAAGAGAGATCGAGATAGAGAGAATGTTCGCTGCTCCGGTTCGGTTCCCCTTGACCACTGGTAATTTCACTCTTCCTCTTCCACCCCCTTCTCCTCAACAAAGATGGCAGCTGTCTAATGGTCACCATATTTCTTTGATTCCCCATTGGCTGAGATTTCCTCCCTTTGTCACCCTCTTTGTTCGCTGACGGCACTGGCTGTTTCTGTGCAGCTCAAGCCACGCATTTACAACCTGCCTGTTAAATTCAGAAAGAGGCCTCTCGGTAAATAGCCAACAGTGTCCAGGGGTCACATTGTGTTGGAGTGCGACAAATGGTCATCACAATCTGACATCCGCTCTGTCTCTGTCTGTTTCTCTCTCCCTCTCTCTCTGTCTCTCTTTTTCTCTCACACCCACCATCTCCCTCTGTCTTTCTCGCTCACTCTGTCCCTCTCTCTCTTCCTGCCTCTGTGTCTCTCTCCCATTCGCTCCCTCTCTTCCGTTCTCTCTCTCTGTCTCACACACACACTATGTCTCTCTTTCTTTCTGTATCTCTCTCTCTGTCTCTCTCACGCTATCTCCCTTTCTCTTTCTCTCTCCCTGCCTCTCTCTCTCCCTCACACACGCACTGGGCAGGATTCTCATTTTCTGAGACTAAGTGTTGACGCCGGGGCAGGGTTTGTGGATTTCCACGCCAGCAAAACTGATGCCACACCTGGACCGCTTCAGTGACCATTGAGGGGCTAGCACTGGCGCCATGTGGAACACACACTATTCCAGTGAGAAATGATGCCGGATTCGCTGGGTCCGTGATTGACACTCAGGAGGCTGACAAGCCGCAGCTGCTTATATACACTTCACTCCCCACACACACCATCCCAGCCAACAAGATGGCTCTGGTTGCGCTGGAGCGCGCCCATACAGCTGATGAGTCATCTATGGCCATAGGGCACCTAGAGGGTGGCCTGGGGGGGTACCCATGCGACCTGTGGCCCTACGCTCACAGTGCACAGTCAGCGGCGTGCCCACCTGCACAGTCAGCGGCGTGCCCACCTGCACGGCAGCCTTGCAGGCTGCTGCGATGGTATTCCATGCCCGTCCACCCCGACCCCACATCCCACCGCCTGGCCACCCGTCGCTACTCCCCCCGGCCCTGGCAGAAGCCCCCCAGCCAGCGGCACACCTGTCATCAAACTGTGGCGATTCTGGACTCTTTCTGTACCTCCTCACTCTCCCTCAGCAGCCAAGGCGCCAATTTCACAATTTTTAAAAGCACAGATGAACCTCGCCGGCGGGAATTCCCCCCAGTGGAGGTGGAGAATCGCGGAAGCCCCGGAGAATACTGGATCAGGCCCGCTAATGATGTGCCAACGCAGTTTACTGTACGTGTGGAGTGGAACGCATTGATGCCACTGTTGAGGCACCGGAGAATTGCGATTTGGCGTGAAACCGGCGCCCGCCACGATTTCGGTGTTGATGCACAATCAATTACTCGTGAGACAAGGAGAGTCATACTAATCGGCTTTAATCAGCTAGAACTGTACCCAGCAGCTTTGATACAGAAAGTGAAGGCTGCTGGGACAGCATTGGTTCTTATACCCCGCCTCTCAGGGCGGAGCTATGTACGTTGGCCAATGGTAGACTCCTAGGTCTAGCCAATGGGCATCCACCTCTCAGGTACTGCAATACCTGGTATTACCACATTCACCCCCTGTTAAAAAGAACCCAGCGGGGTGATGGCCAGCGTTACTGTCGCCTTTTGCATGGTAGGACCAGGTATTGCAGTACCTGAGAGGTGGATGCCCATTGGCTAGACCTAGGAGTCTACCATTGGCCAACGTACATAGCTCCGCACTGGTGTCAAAACTGATTCTCCGCCCAATTTCAATTCCCGATTTTGGCGCCGGCTGATGGAGAATCCTGCTCTATATGTCTCTCTCCCAGTATCTCCCTCTCTCTTTCTCTCTCTCCCCCACACACACTCTCTGTCTTTCTCTCTCTCTCAAAACAAGTCCAGATACAGGAGGGAGTCAGAAACAGACACAGGGAGACTGACTTGGGACAGAGAAAGGGAGAATGACAGCAAGCAAGATAGAGAGATACAGAGGGAGAAGTCAGAGGAAGAGAGACAGTGAATCAGAGATGGAGTGGGAGAGACAAAGAGAGAGGAGAGAGAGAGAGAGGGAGAGTCGCAAAGAGTGAGAATGTTGAGTGAGACATGTTACAGAGTCAGAGAGGATGAGTGGGAGAGAGCAGAGAAGAGGAGAGAAGGAGAGAAAGTGGCAAAGAGGGGGAAATGATGAGAGACGTGGAAGAGGCACAGAGAGAGATGTGGAGAGTCCACACTCACACTGTCACTCACTGGGGCACGGGTGCCACACACACTGACTCTCACTGGGGTACATGTTCCACACACACTGATTCTCACTGGGGTACATGTTCCACACACACTGACCCTCACTGGGGTACGGGTTCCACACACACTGACCCTCACTGGGATACATGTTCCACACACACTGACTCTCACTGGGGTACATGTTCCACACACACTGACCCTCACTGGGGTACGGGTTCCACACACACTGACCCTCACTGGGGTACGGGTTCCACACACACTGACACTCACTGGGGTACGGGTTCCACTCACACTGACTCTCACTGGGGTACGGGTTCCACACACACTGACTCTCACTGGGGTACGGGTTCCACACACACTGGCTCTCACTGGGGTACGGGTTCCACACACACTGACTCTCACTGGGGTATGGGTTCCTCACACACTGACTCTCACTGGGATACGGGTTCCACACACACTGACTTTCACTGGGATACCGGTGCCACACACACGGACTCTCACTTGGGTACGGGTTCCACACACTGATTCTCACTCGGGTACGGGTTCAACACACACTGACTCTCACTGGGGTTTGGGTTCCACATACACTGACTCTCACTAGGGTACATGTACACACACACTGACTCTCACTGGGGTACGGGTTCCACACACACTGACACTCACTGGGGTACGTGTTCCACAGTCACTGACTCACACTGGGATATGGGTTCCACACACACTGACTCTCACTGGGGTATGGGATCCACACACACCGACTCTCACTGGCGTACCGGGTTCCACACACACTGACTCTCAGTGTGGTACGGGTTCCACACACACTGACTCTCACTGGGGTACGGGTTCCACACACACTGACTCTCACTGGGTTACGGGTTCCACACACACTGACTCTCACTGGGGTACGGGTTCCACACACAGTGACTCTCACTGGGGTACGGGTTCCACACACACTGACTCTCACTGGGGTATGGGTTCCACACACACCGACTCTCACTGGGATACGGGTTCCACACACACTGACTCTGACTGGGGTACGGGTTCCACACACATGACTCTCACTGGGGTACGGGTTCCACACACACTGGCTCTCACTGGGATACGGGTTCCACACACACTGACTCTCACTGGGGTACGGGTGCCACACACACTGACTCTCACTGGGGTACGGGTTCCACACACACTGGCCCTCACTGGGGTACGGGTTCCACACACACTGACCCTCACTGGGGTACGGGTTCCACACACACTGACACTCACTGGGGTACGGGTTCCACTCACACTGACTCTCACTGGGGTACGGGTTCCACACACACTGACTCTCACTGGGGTACGGGTTCCACACACACTGACTCTCACTGGGATACGGGTTCCACACACACTGACTCTCACTGGGATACCGGTGCCACACACACGGACTCTCACTTGGGTACGGGTTCCACACACTGATTCTCACTCGGGTACGGGTTCAACACACACTGACTCTCACTGGGGTACGGGTTCCACATACACTGACTCTCACTGGGGTACAGGTACACACACACTGACTCTCACTGGGGTACGGGTTCCACACACACTGACACTCACTGGGGTACGTGTTCCACAGTCACTGACTCACACTGGGATATGGGTTCCACACACACTGACTCTCACTGGGGTATGGGATCCACACACACCGACTCTCACTGGCGTACCGGGCTCCACACACACTGACTCTCAGTGTGGTACGGGTTCCACACACACTGACTCTCACTGGGGTACGGGTTCCACACACACTGACTCTCACTGGGTTACGGGTTCCACACACACTGACTCTCACTGGGTTACGGGTTCCACACACACTGACTCTCACTGGGGTACGGGTTCCACACACAGTGACTCTCACTGGGGTACGGGTTCCACACACACTGACTCTCACTGGGGTATGGGTTCCACACACACCGACTCTCACTGGGATACGGGTTCCACACACACTGACTCTCACTGGGGTACGGGTTCCACACACACTGACTCTCACTGGGGTACGGGTTCCACACACACTGGCTCTCACTGGGATACGGGTTCCACACACACTGACTCTCACTGGGGTACGGGTGCCACACACACTGACTCTCACTGGGGTACGGGTTCCACACACACTGGCTCTCACTGGGATACGCGTTCCACACACACTGACTCTCACTGGGGTATGGGTTCCACACACACTGACTCTCACTGGGGTACCGGTTCCACACACACTGACTCTCACTGGGGTACGGGTTCCACACACACTGACTCTCACTGGGGTATGGGTTCCACACACACTGACTCTCACTGGGGTACCGGTTCCACTCACACTGACTCGCACTGGGTTATGGGTTCCACACACACTGACTCTCACAGGGATACGGGTTCCACACACACTGACTCTCACTGGGGTACGGGTTCCACACACACTGTCTCTCACTGGGGTACGGGTGCCACACAAACTGACTCTCACTGGGGTACGGGTTCCACACACACTGACTCTCACTGGGATACGGGTTCCACACACACTGACTCTCACTGGGGTACGGGTACACACACACTGACTCTCACTGGGGTACAGGTTCCACACACACTGACCCTCACTGACTCTCACTGGGGTACGGGTTCCACACACACTGCCTCTCACTGGGGTACGGGTTCCACACACACTGAGTCTCACTGGGGTACGGGTTCCACACACACTGACTCTCACTGGGATACGGGTTCCACACACACTGTCTCTCACTGGGGTACGGGTTCCACACACACTGACTCTCACTGGGGTACGGGTTCCACACACACTGACTCTCACTGGGGTACGGGTTCCACACACACTGACTCTCACTGGGATACGGGTTCCACACACACTGACTCTCACTGGGGTACGGGTACACACACACTGACTCTCACTGGGGTACGGGTTCCACACACACTGACTCTCACTGGGGTACGGGTTCCACACACACTGACTCTCACTGGGGTACGGGTTCCACACACACTGACTCTCACTGGGGTACGGGTTCCACACACACTGACTCTCACTGGGGTACGGGTTCCACACACACTGACTCTCACTGGGGTACGGGTTCCACACACACTGTCTCTCACTGGGATACGGGTTACACACATTGACTCTCATTGGGGTACGGGTTCCACACACACTGACTCTCACTGGGGTACGGGTACACACACACTGACTCTCACTGGGGTACAGGTTCCACACACACTGACCCTCACTGACTCTCACTGGGGTACGGGTTCCACACACACTGCCTCTCACTGGGGTACGGGTTCCACACACACTGAGTCTCACTGGGGTACGGGTTCCACACACACTGACTCTCACTGGGATACGGGTTCCACACACACTGTCTCTCACTGGGGTACGGGTTCCACACACACTGACTCTCACTGGGGTACGGGTTCCACACACACTGACTCTCACTGGGGTACGGGTTCCACACACACTGACTCTCACTGGGATACGGGTTCCACACACACTGACTCTCACTGGGGTACGGGTACACACACACTGACTCTCACTGGGGTACGGGTTCCACACACACTGACTCTCACTGGGGTACGGGTTCCACACACACTGACTCTCACTGGGGTACGGGTTCCACACACACTGACTCTCACTGGGGTACGGGTTCCACACACACTGACTCTCACTGGGGTACGGGTTCCACACACACTGACTCTCACTGGGGTACGGGTTCCACACACACTGTCTCTCACTGGGATACGGGTTACACACATTGACTCTCATTGGGGTACGGGTTCCACACACACTGACTCTCACTGGGGTACGGGTTCCACACACACTGACTCTCACTGGGGTACGGGTTCCACACACACTGACTCTCACTGGGATACGGGTTCCACACACACTGACTCTCACTGGGGTACGGGTACACACACACTGACTCTCACTGGGGTACGGGTTCCACACACACTGACTCTCAGTGGGGTACGTGTTCCACACACACTGACTCTCACTGGGGTACGGGTTCCACACACACTGACTCTCACTGGGGTACGGGTTCCACACACACTGACTCTCACTGGGGTACGGGTTCCACACACACTGACTCTCACTGGGGTACAGGTTACACACACACTGACTCTCACTGGGGTACGAGTTCCACACACACTGACTCTCACCGGGGTACGGGTTACACACACACTGACTCTCGCTGGGGTACGAGTTCCACACACTGACTCTCACTGGGGTACGGGTTCCACACACGTTGACTCTCACTGGGGTACGGGTTACACACACACACACTGACTCGCACTGGGGTACGAGTTCCACACATACTGACTCTCACTGGAGCACGGTTCCACACACACTGACTCTCACCGGGGTACGGGTTACACACACAGTGACTCTCACTGGGGTACGGGTTCCACACACACTGACTCTCACTGGGGTACGGGTTCCACTCACACTGACTCTCACTGGGGTACGAGTTCCACACACACTGACTCTCACCGGGGTACGGGTTACACACACACTGACTCTCGCTGGGGTACGGGTTCCACACACTGACTCTCACTGGGGTACGGGTTCCACACACGTTGACTCTCACTGGGGTACGGGTTACACACACACACACTGACTCTCACTGGGGTACGAGTTCCACACATACTGACTCTCACTGGAGCACGGTTCCACACACACTGACTCTCACCGGGGTACGGGTTACACACACAGTGACTCTCACTGGGGTACGGGTTCCACACACACTGACTCTCACTGTGTTATAGGTTCCACACACACTGACTCTCACTGGGATGCGGGTACACACACACTGACTCTCACTGAGTTACGGGTTGCACACACACTGACTCTCACCGGGGTACGGGTTACACACACACTGACTCTCACTGGGGTACGAGTTCCACACACACTGACTCTCACTGGGTTACGGGTTCCACACACACTGACTTTCACTGGGGTACAGGTTACACACACACTGACTCTCACTGGGGTATGGGTTCCACACATGCTGACTCTCACTGGGATACGGGTTCCACACACACTAACTCTCACTGGGGTACGGGTTACACACACACTGATTCTCACTGGGGTACGGGTTCCACAAACTGACACTCACTGGGGTACGAGTTCCACACACACTGACTCACTGGGGTACGGGTTCCACACACCGACTCTCACTGGGGTATGGGTTCCACACACACTGACCCTCACTGGGATACGGGTTCCACACACACTGACTCTCACTGGGGTACGGGTTCCACACACACTGACTCTCACTGGGGTACGGGTTCCACACACTCTGACTCTCACTGGGTTACGGGTTCCACCTTCTGACTCACTGGGGTATGGGTTCCACAGACACTGACCCTCACTTGGACACGGGTTCCACACACACTGACTCTCACTGGGGTACGAGTTCCACACACACGGACTCTCACTGCGGTACGGGTTCCACACACTCTGACTCTCTCTGGGTTACGGGTTCCACACACTGACTCACTGGGGTATGTGTTCCACAGACGCTGACCCTCTCTGGGATACGGGTTCCACACACACTGACTCTCACTGGGGTACGGGTTCCACACACACTGACCCTCACTGGGATACGGGTTCCACAGACACTTCTCTCACTGGGGTACGGGTTCCACACACACTGACTCTCACTGGGATACCGGTTCCACATACACTGACTCTCACTGTGATACGGGTTCCACACACACTGACTCTCACTGGGATACAGGTTCCACACACACTTACTCTCACTGGGGTACGCGTTCCACACACACTGACTCTCACTGGGATACGGGTTCCACACACACTCACTCTCACTGGGTTACGGGTTCCACACACACTGACTCTCACTGGGGTACGAGTTCCACACACACTGACTCTCACTGGGGTACATGTTCCACACACACTCGTGTTCAGGTTCCACACAAATGAGTTTGTGTGCCAATCTCTGATTTTATCCAGTTTTTGACCCTAAGGAGAATCTACTGTGTTTTTCCAGAATATTTGTAGTTAATTTGTTTGGTTCTCTGTGAAGTTGTTATAGACATTTATGGTACACACAATAAAACCATAACTAGTAATATGGAGCCTCTATCTGCTTTTTGGCAGAGTGTACCTGAAATATCATTGGTGTTCGTGGTGATTAATGCATCATCTTTACCTGATCACAGTCACAGGACTGGGGATAAATTACCCACCAATGCACTGCTTCAAAGCACTGTGTGAGGGGATATGTACCTGTCTCTACCTCTGGATGTGTGGCTGTTCACACCTAAGTTTGACTTTTTAAATTCTTCTTTCACAGTCAATCTCTAGGCCCAGAATGTATTGCCCATCTCTGATTGCCCTTCAGACGGTGGTGGTGAGTTGCCTTCTTGAACCGCAGCAGTCCCTGTGGTGTAGGTATACCCACTGTGCCATTAGCGAGGGAATTCCAGGATTTTAACCCAGCGACAGTGAAGGAACGGCTAATATGTTTCCAAGTCAGGGTGGTGAGTGACTTGGAGGAGAACCTCCAGGTGGTGGGGTTCCCAAATATCTGCTGCTCTTGTCCTTTTGATGGTAGTGGTCATGGGTTAGGAAGGTGCTGCCTAAGGGGCCTTTCTGAGTTTCTGCAGTGCATCTTGTAGATGGTACACACGACTTGTACTGTGCATCGGTGCTGGAGCGAATGAATTTTGAATGTTGTGGATGAAGTGTAAATCAAGTGGGCTGCTTCGTCCTGCTTGGTGTTAATCTTTTTGAATGTTGATGGACTCATCCAGGCAAGTGGGGAGTATTCCATCACACTTCTGACTTGTAAATGGTGGGCAGGCTTTGGGGAGTCAGGAAGGGGGTTGCTCTCTGTGGGATTCCCAATCTCTGACCAGCTCTTGTAGCCACAGTATTTATATCACGAGTCCAGTTCAGTTTCTGATCAATGATTTAAAAAAAAAAATTTAGAGTACCCAATTCATTTTTTCCAATTAAGGGACAATTTAGCGTGGCCAATCCACCTACCCTGCCCATCTTTGGGTTGTGGGAGCGAAACCCACACAAACACGGGGAGAATGTGCAACTCCACACGGACAGTGACCCAGAGCCAGGATCAAAGCCTGGACCTCGGCACTGTGAGGCAGCAGTGCTAACTACTTGCGCCACCGTGCTGCCCGTTTCTGATCAATGATAAGCACCAAAATGTTGATGTTGTTTATCTTTGTGTGTTTGGGTGTGCGTGTGTGTCTGTGTGTGCAAATGTGTGCATATCTGTGTGTCCGTGATTGTGTCGATGTCTGAATGTGTATCTGGGTCTTATGGTTGTATTTACGTCTGTGCGAGTCTGTATCTGCATGCGTGTTGGTGTCTGTACCTGTGGCTCTGCCTAGGTCTGTGTCAGTCTGTGTTGCATCTGTGTTGGTGTCAGTATCGGGGTCTGCATCGGTGTTGGTATTTGTGTCTGGGTCTGTGTTGGTGTCTGTTTGGATCTGCATCTGTGTTGATACCAGGGCTTGGATCTGTGTTGGGGTCTGTGTTGGTGTCTGTGTTTGGATCTGCATCTGAGTTGGTCTGTGTTTGGGTTTGTGTTGGAGTTTGTGTTTGAGTCTGTGTTGGTCTCTGTGTTTGGACCTGCATCTGTGTTGGTGTCTGGGTTTGGATCTGTGATGGGGTCTGTGTCTGGCTCTGCATCTGTGTTGATATCCGTGTCTGGGTCTGCATCTCTGTTGGTGTCTGGTTTGGGGTCAGCATCTGTGTTGGAGTCTGTGCCTGCATCTGTGTTGGTGTCTGTGTTTCTCACACTTTCTAGGTTGTGTGAGTCTGTGACTGTGACACTGTCTAGGTTGTATGTGTCTGCATCTGTGTTGCTGTCTGTGACTGTGTCTCTGACTCTGTATAGGTCTGTGAGTCTGTGTCTGAGTCCCTGAGGACTTCAGGGTCTGCATGAGTCTGTATCTGTATCTCTGACTCTGACTAGATCTGCGTGAATTGAAACTGGGACCCTGGCGCTGTGAAGCAACAGTGCTAACCACTGTGCTGCCCTATCACATCACAAGAATGGCTGGAGAGTGGGGGAGGGCAAGTCTTGTGATAAAATCACCAGGAATACATTTAATCACGGGTGCCATCCCTAATATACTCACATTAGAGACGGCACAGCAAAGGTTCACTATAGGTTGGGCCCTGGGATGAGGGCATTGTCCCATGATGAGAGGCTTAGCAAATTGGGCCTATATTATCTCGGCTTTAGAAGAGTGAGAGGCGAACTCATTGAATACCAGATTCTGAAGGTGTTTTATTGGGTGGTATTGAGAGGTTGGTTGGGAAATCTCAAAGATGGGCAGCAACATGTCAGGATAAGGGACTGATCATTTAGGACGTACAGAGATGTGAATGAGGAGCAGGAGGAGGCCGCTCGGCCCCTCGCCCCTGTTCCACCATTCAATAAGGTCATGGCTGATCTGATTGTAACCTCAACCTTACATTCCTGCCTCACCCCCGCTAATCTTTCAAACCCACCCCTCCCCTTGTGAATCAAGAATCTATCGAGCTCTGGGGCTGAGATGAGGAGAAATGTCTGTACTCACTGGGTGGTGAATTTTTGAGATTCTCTACCCCAGAGGATTGTGTTTTGAGTGGCTGGGGAGCAGGGGGAGGAGTCAAGTTGCCTCTACACTCAAACTGTCTGTAAAATGGCACAGTACTCTACAACAATAAACAGGAAATTACAGCTTTGTTCCGAGGAGAAAGACACTTTGTTGTGTGTTAGCGCAGTTAATCTCACTGGAAGTCCATCTGCAGCAAGTCAGGTTCAAGCTGTGGTGTGATCTCAGCTGGGCCCTGAGCTGTGATCGGTTTGGAATCCGTTATGAGGCAAATCCATTCAATGTTATATCCAGTGCTAGAATCCGCTTATTAAATCCAGTCTGAGATTCCCCAATATTCCTGCCGGAGACTCTGCCAGTGTTAGATCCAATCTGAGTTCCTCTCAATGTCAAATCAAGTCTGAGTTCCTCCCAATGTTAAATACAGTCTGAGATTGTGTCAATGTCACATCCAGTCTGAGATTGTGTCAATGTCAAATCCTAATCTGAGTTCCCATCAATGTCAAATCCAGTCTGACATTGTGTCACTGTCAAATCCAGTCTGAGATTGTGTCAATGCCAAATCCAGTCTGAGATTGTGTCACTTGTCAAATCCAGTCTGACATTGTGTCAATGTCAAATCCAGTCTGAGATTCTCTCACTGTCAAATCCAGTCTGAGATTGTGTCAATGTCAAATCCAGTCTGAGATTCTGTCAATGTCAAATCCAGTCTGAGATTCTCTCACTGTCAAATCCAGTCTGAGATTGTGTCACTGTCAAATCCAGTCTGAAATTGTGTCAATGTCAAATCCAGTCTGAGATTGTGTCAATGTCAAATCCAGTCTGAGATTCTCTCACTGTCAAATTCAGTCTGAGATTGTGTCAATGTCAAATCCAGTCTGAGATTGTGTCAATGCCAAATCCAGTCTGAGATTGTGTCAATGTCAAATCCAGTCTGAGATTGTGTCAATGTCAAATCCAGTCTGAAATTGTGTCAATGTCAAATCCAGTCTGAGATTGTGTCAATGTCAAACCCAGTCTGAAATTGTGTCAATGTCAAATCCAGTCTGACATTGTGTCAATGTCAAATCCAGTCTGAGATTCTCTCACTGTCAAATCCAGTCTGAGATTGTGTCAATGTCAAATCCAGTCTGAGATTCTGTCAATGTCAAATCCAGTCTGAGATTCTCTCACTGTCAAATCCAGTCTGAGATTGTGTCAATGTCAAATCCAGTCTGAAATTGTGTCAATGTCAAATCCAGTCTGAGATTGTGTCAATGTCAAATCCAGTCTGAGATTGTGTCACTTGTCAAATCCAGTCTGACATTGTGTCAACGTCAAATCCAGTCTGAGATTCTCTCACTGTCAAATCCAGTCTGAGATTGTGTCAATGTCAAATCCAGTCTGAGATTCTCTCACTGTCAAATCCAGTCTGACATTGTGTCACTGTCAAATCCAGTCTGAGATTGTGTCAATGTCAAATCCAGTCTGAAATTGTGTCAATGTCAAATCCAGTCTGAGATTGTGTCAATGTCAAATCCAGTCTGAGATTGTGTCAATGTCAAATCCAGTCTGAGATTGTGTCACTGTCAAATCCAGTCTGAGATTGTGTCACTGTCAAATCCAGTCTGAGTTCCACTCAATGTCAAATCCAGTCTGAGATTGTGTCAATGTCAAATCCAGTCTGAGATTGTGTCAATGTCAAATCCAGTCTGAGATTCTCTCACTGTCAAATCCAGTCTGACATTGTGTCACTGTCAAATCCAGTCTGAGATTGTGTCAATGTCAAATCCAGTCTGAGATTGTGTCAATGTCAAATCCAGTCTGAGATTGTGTCAATGTCAACTCCAGTCTGAGATGAAAATGAAAATCGCTTATTGTCACAAGTAGGCTTCAAATGAAGTTACTGTGAAAAGTCCCTAGTTTCCACATTCTGGCGCCTGTTCGGGGAGGCTGTTATGGGAATCGAACCGTGCTGCTGGCCTGCCTTGGACTGCTTTCAAAGCCAGCGATTTAGCCCTGTGCTAAACAGCCCCTAAAAATGAAGTTACTGTGAAAAGCCCCTAGTCGCCACATTCCGGTGCCTGTTCGTGGAGGCTGGTACGGGAATTGAACCGTGCTGCTGGCCTGGTCTGCTTTCAAAGCCAGCGATTTAGCCCTGTGCTATGTCAATCTGCTATGTCATTGTGTCAATGTCAAATCCAGTCTGAAATTGTGTGAATGTCAAATCCAGTATGAGATTGTGTCAATGTCAAATCCAGTCTGAGATTGTGTCAATGTCAAATCCAGTATGAGATTGTGTCAATGTCAAATCCAGTCTGAGATTGTGTCAATGTCAAATCCAGTCTGAAATTGTGTCAATGTCAAATCCAGTCTGAGATTGTGTCAATGTCAAATCCAGTCTGAAATTGTGTCAATGTCAAATCCAGTCTGAGATTGTGTCAATGTCAAATCCAGTCTGAGTTCCTCAATGTCAAATCCAGTCTGAGATTGTGTCAATGTCAAACCCAGTCTGTGATTGTGTCAATGTCATATCGGGAGAGTGAGACCAGCACAGAGAGAGAGAGAGACCAGCACAGAGAGAGAGACAGACCAGCACAGAGAGAGAGAGAGAGAGAGAGCCAAGCAGAGAGAGAGAGACCAGCACAGAGAAAGAGACAGACCAGCACAGAGAGACAGAGAGAGAGAGAGAGACCAGCACAGAGCGAGAGAGAGTCCAGCAGAGAGAGAGAGAGCCACCAGCACAGAGCGAGAGAGGGACCAGCACAGAGAGAGAGACGAGTACAGAGAGAGAGAGAGACCAGCACAGAGAGAGAGATCAGCACAGAGAGAGAGAGAGAGACAGAGAGACCAGCACAGAGAGTGGCCAGCAGAGAGACGGAGACCAGCTGAGAGGGAGAGACTAGCACAGAGAGACCAGCACAGAAGAAAGAGACCAGTACCGAGGGAGACAATGACAGAGAGACCGAGAGAGAGACACCAGCACAGAGAGAGACCAGCACAGAGAGAAAGACCAGCACAGAGAGAGAGACCAGCACAGAGAGAGAGAGGCAGAGAGACCAGCACAGAGAGCGAGAGAGAGAGACCAGCACAGAGAGCGAGAGAGAGACCAGCACAGAGAGAGAGACCAGCACAGAGAGAGAGACCAGCACAGAGAGAGAGAGAGACCAGCACAGAGAGAGAGAGAGAGAGAGACCAGCACAGAGAGAGAGAGAGAGAGAGAGACCAGCACAGAGAGAGAGAGAGACCAGCACAGAGAGAGAGAGACCAGCACCGAGAGAGAGACCAGCACAGAGAGAGAGAGACCAGCACAAAGAGAGAGAGACCAGCACAGAGAGAGAGAGAGAGAGAGAGACCAGCACAGAGAGAGAGAGAGAGAGACCAGCACAGAGAGAGAGAGAGAGAGAGACCAGCACAGAGAGAGAGAGAGACCAGCACAGAGAGAGAGAGAGACCAGCACAGAGAGAGAGAGAGACCAGCACAGAGAGAGAGAGAGAGACCAGCACACAGAGAGAGACCAGCACAGAGAGACCAGCACAGAGAGAGAGAGACCAGCACAGAGAGAGAGAGAGACCAGCACAGAGAGAGAGAGAGAGACCAGCACACAGAGAGAGACCAGCACAGAGAGACCAGCACAGAGAGAGCGAGAGAGACCAGCACACAGAGAGAGACAGAGAGACCAGCACAGAGAGAGAGAGACCAGCACAGAGAGAGAGAGACCAGAACAGAGAGAGACCAGCACAGAGAGAGAGAGAGAGAGACCAGCACAGAGAGAGAGAGAGAGAGACCAGCACAGAGAGAGAGACCAGCACAGAGAGAGAGAGAGACCAGCACAGAGAGAGAGACCAGCACAGAGAGAGAGACAGAGAGACCAGCACAGAGAGAGAGACCAGCACAGAGAGAGAGAGACCAGAACAGAGAGAGACCAGCACAGAGAGAGAGAGAGACCAGCACAGAGAGAGAGACCAGCTCAGAGAGAGAGAGACCAGCACAAAGAGAGAGAGAGACCAGCACAGAGAGAGAGACCAGCACAGACAGAGAGAGACAGAGAGACCAGCACAGAGAGCGAGAGAGAGAGACCAGCACAGAGAGAGAGACCAGCACAGAGAGAGAGAGACCAGCACAGAGAGAGAGAGACCAGCACAGAGAGAGAGAGAGAGACCAGCACAGAGAGAGAGAGAGAGAGACCAGCACAGAGAGAGAGAGAGACCAGCACAGAGAGAGAGAGAGACCAGCACAGAGAGAGAGAGAGAGACCAGCACCGAGAGAGAGACCAGCACAGAGAGAGAGAGACCAGCACAGAGAGAGAGAGACCAGCACAGAGAGAGAGAGAGAGAGAGAGAGACCAGCACAGAGAGAGAGAGAGAGAGACCAGAACAGAGAGAGACCAGCACAGAGAGAGAGAGAGAGAGACCAGCACAGAGAGAGAGACCAGCACAGAGCGAGAGACCAGCACAGAGCGAGAGAGAGACCAGTACAGAGAGAGAGAGAGAGACCAGAACAGAGAGAGACCAGCACAGAGAGAGAGAGAGAGAGACCAGCACAGAGAGAGAGACCAGCACAGAGCGAGAGACCAGCACAGAGCGAGAGAGAGACCAGTACAGAGAGAGAGACCAGCACAGAGAGAGAGAGAGACCAGCACAGAGAGAGACCAGAACAAAGAGAGACCAGCACAGAGAGAGAGAGACCAGCACAGAGAGAGAGAGAGACCAGCACAGAGAGAGAGAGAGCAGCACAGAGAGAGAGAGAGAACAGCACAGAGAGAGAGAGAGAGAGAGACGAGCACAGAGAGAGGCCAGCACAGAGAGAGAGAGGAGCACAGAGAGAGACGAGCACAGAGAGAGAGAGAGAGAGAGAGACGAGCACAGAGAGAGAGAGAGAGAGAGAGACCAGCACAGAGAGAGAGAGAGACCAGCACAGAGAGAGACCAGCACAGAGAGAGAGAGAGAGACCAGCAAAGAGAGAGAGACCAGCACAGAGAGAGAGAGAAAGAGAGACCAGCAGAGAGAGAGAGAGAGAGAGACCAGCACAGAGAGAGAGAGAGACCAGCACAGAGAGAGAGAGAGACCAGCACAGAGAGAGAGACCAGCACAGAGAGAGAGAGAGAGAGACCAGCACAGAGAGAGAGAGAGAGAGACCAGCACAGAGAGAGAGAGGGAGAGACCAGCACACACAGAGAGAGAGAGAGAGAGAGAGAGACCAGCACAGAGAGAGAGAGACCAGCACAGAGAGAGAGAGAGACCAGCACAGAGAGAGAGAGAGACCAGCACAGAGAGAGAGAGAGAGACCAGCACAGAGAGAGAGAGAGAGAGACCAGCACAGAGAGAGAGAGAGACCAGCACAGAGAGAGAGAGAGACCAGCACAGAGAGAGAGAGAGACCAGCACACAGAGAGAGACCAGCACAGAGAGACCAGCACAGAGAGAGAGAGAGACCAGCACACAGAGAGAGACAGAGAGACCAGCACAGAGATAGAGAGACCAGAACAGAGAGAGACCAGCACAGAAAGAGAGAGAGAGACCAGCACAGAGAGAGAGAGAGACCAGCACAGAGAGAGAGAGAGACCAGCACAGAGAGAGAGAGAGAGAGACCAGCACAGAGAGAGAGAGAGACCAGCACAGAGAGAGAGACCAGCACAGAGAGAGAGAGAGAGACCAGCACACAGAGAGAGACCAGCACAGAGAGACCAGCACAGAGAGAGAGAGAGACCAGCACACAGAGAGAGACAGAGAGACCAGCACAGAGAGAGAGAGACCAGAACAGAGAGAGACCAGCACAGAGAGAGAGAGAGAGAGACCAGCACAGAGAGAGAGACCAGCACAGAGAGAGAGACCAGCACAGAGAGAGAGACCAGCACAGAGAGAGAGAGACAGAGAGACCAGCACAGAGAGAGAGAGAGACCAGCACAGAGAGAGACCAGAACAGAGAGAGACCAGCACAGAGAGAGAGAGACCAGCACAGAGAGAGAGACCAGCACAGAGAGAGAGACCAGCACAGAGAGAGAGACCAGCACAGAGAGAGAGAGACCAGCACAGAGAGAGAGAGAGAGAGAGAGAGCAGCACAGAGAGAGAGAGAACAGCACAGAGAGAGAGAGAGAGAGTGAGACGAGCACAGAGAGAGACCAGCACAGAGAGAGAGAGAGAGGAGCACAGAGAGAGACGAGCACAGAGAGAGAGAGAGAGAGAGAGACGAGCACAGAGAGAGAGAGAGAGAGAGAGACGAGCACAGAGAGAGAGAGAGACCAGCACAGAGAGAGACCAGCACAGAGAGAGAGAGAGAGAGACCAGCAGAGAGAGAGAGAGAGAGACCAGCACAGAGAGAGAGACCAGCACAGAGAGAGAGAGACCAGAACAGAGAGAGACCAGCACAGAGAGAGAGAGAGAGAGACCAGCACAGAGAGAGAGACCAGCACAGAGAGAGAGACCAGCACAGAGAGAGAGAGACAGAGAGACCAGCACAGAGAGAGAGAGAGACCAGCACAGAGAGAGACCAGAACAGAGAGAGACCAGCACAGAGAGAGAGAGACCAGCACAGAGAGAGAGACCAGCACAGAGAGAGAGACCAGCACAGAGAGACCAGCACAGAGAGAGAGAGAGACCAGCACAGAGAGAGAGAGAGACCAGCACAGAGAGAGACCAGAACAGAGAGAGACCAGCACAGAGAGAGAGAGACCAGCACAGAGAGAGAGACCAGCACAGAGAGAGAGAGAGACCAGCACAGAGAGAGAGAGAGAGACCAGCACAGAGAGAGAGAGACCAGCACAGAGAGAGAGAGAGAGAGAGAGCAGCACAGAGAGAGAGAGAACAGCACAGAGAGAGAGAGAACAGCACAGAGAGAGAGAGAGAGAGTGAGACGAGCACAGAGAGAGACCAGCACAGAGAGAGAGAGAGAGGAGCACAGAGAGAGACGAGCACAGAGAGAGAGAGAGAGAGAGAGACGAGCACAGAGAGAGAGAGAGAGAGAGAGAGACGAGCACAGAGAGAGAGAGAGACCAGCACAGAGAGAGACCAGCACAGAGAGAGAGAGAGAGAGACCAGCAAAGAGAGAGAGACCAGCACAGAGAGAGGGAGAAAGAGAGACCAGCACAGAGAGAGAGAGAGAGAGAGAGACCAGCACAGAGAGAGAGAGAGAGAGACCAGCACAGAGAGAGAGACCAGCACAGAGAGAGAGAGACCAGCACAGAGAGAGAGAGACCAGCACAGAGAGAGAGAGGGAGAGACCAGCACACAGTGAGAGAGAGAGAGACCAGCACAGAGAGAGAGAGACCAGCACAGAGAGAGAGAGAGAGACCAGCACAGAGAGAGAGAGAGAGAGACCAGCACAGAGAGAGAGAGACCAGCACAGAGAGAGAGAGAGAGACCAGCACAGAGAGAGAGAGAGAGACCAGCACAGAGAGTGAGAGAGAGAGACCAGCACAGAGAGAGAGAGACCAGCAGAGAGAGAGAGAGAGACCAGCACAGAGAGAGAGAGAGACCAGCAGAGAGAGAGAGAGAGACCAGCACAGAGAGAGAGAGACCAGCAGAGAGAGAGAGAGAGAGAGACCAGCACAGAGAAAGAGAGAGAGAGACCAGCACAGAGAGAGAGAGACCAGCACACAGAGAGAGAGAGAGACCAGCACACAGAGAGAGAGAGAGAGAGAGAGACCAGCACAGAGAGAGAGAGACCAGCACAGAGAGAGAGAGAGAGACCAGCACAGAGAGAGAGAGAGAGAGACCAGCACAGAGAGAGAGAGACCAGTACAGAGAGTGAGAGAGAGAGAGACCAGCACAGAGAGAGAGAGAGAGACCAGCACAGAGAGAGAGACCAGCACAGAGAGAGAGAGACCAGTACAGAGAGAGAGAGAGAGAGAGACCAGCACAGAGAGAGAGAGAGACCAGCAGAGAGAGAGTGAGAGAGACCAACAGAGAGAGAGAGAGACCAGCACAGAGAGAGAGAGAGAGAGACCAGCACAGAGAAAGAGAGAGAGAGACCAGCACAGAGAGAGAGAGACCAGCACAGAGAGAGAGAGAGACCAGCACAGAGAGAGAGAGAGAGAGACCAGCACAGAGAGAGAGAGAGACCAGCACAGAGAGAGAGAGAGACCAGCACAGAGAGAGAGACCAGCACAGAGAGAGAGACCAGCACAGAGAGACCAGCACAGAAAGAGAGAGACCAGTACAGAGAGAGAGAGAGAGAGAGACCAGCACAGAGAGAGAGAGAGACCAGCACAGAGAGAGAGAGAGAGAGAGACCAGCACAGAGAGAGAGAGAGAGAGAGCCCAGCACAGAGAGAGAGACCAGCACAGAGAGAGAGAGACCAGCACAGAGAGAGAGAACAGCACAGAGAGAGAGAACAGCACAGAGAGAGAGAGACCAGCACAGAGAGAGAGACCAGCACACAGAGTGAGAGAGAGAGACCAGCACAGAGAGAGAGAGAGACCAGCACAGAGAGAGAGAGAGACCAGCACAGAGAGAGAGAGAGCAGCACAGAGAGAGAGAGAGAGAGACCAGCACCAGCACAGAGAGAGAGAGAGACCAGCACAGAGAGAGAGAGACCAGCACAGAGAGAGAGAGACCAGCACAGAGAGAGAGAGAGACCAGCACAGAGAGAGAGAGAGAGAGACCAGCACAGAGAGAGAGAGACCAGCACAGAGAGAGAGGGACCAGCACAGAGAGAGAGGGACCAGCACAGAGAGAGAGAGAGACCAGCACAGAGCGAGAGACCAGCACAGAGAGAGAGAGAGACCAGCAGAGAGAGAGAGAGACCAGCACAGAGAGAGAGACCAGCACAGAGAGAGAGAGACCCGCACAGAGAGAGAGAGAGAGACCAGCACAGAGAGAGAGAGAGAGAGAGACCAGCACAGAGAGAGAGAGACCAGCACAGAGAGAGAGAGAGACCAGCACAGAGAGAGAGAGAGAGACCAGCACAGAGAGAGAGAGACCAGCACAGAGAGAGAGAGAGACCAGCACAGAGAGAGAGAGAGAGAGAGACCAGCACAGAGAGAGAGAGACCAGCACAGAGAGAGAGAGAGAGAGACCAGCACAGAGCGAGAGACCAGCACAGAGAGAGAGAGAGAGACCAGCACAGAGAGAGAGAGAGACCAGCACAGAGCGAGTTAGACCAGCACAGAGAGAGAGAGAGACCAGCACAGAGAGAGAGAGAGACCAGCACAGAGAGAGAGAGAGACCAGCACAGAGCGAGTTAGACCAGCGCAGAGAGAGAGAGACCAGCACAGAGAGAGAGAGACCAGCACAGAGAGAGAGAGACCAGCACAGAGAGAGAGACCAGCACAGAGAGAGAGACCAGCACAGAGCGAGTTAGACCAGCACAGAGAGAGAGAGAGACCAGCACAGAGAGAGAGAGAGACCAGCACAGAGCGAGTTAGACCAGCGCAGAGAGAGAGAGAGACCAGCACAGAGCGAGTTAGACCAGCACAGAGAGAGAGAGACCAGCACAGAGCGAGTTAGACCAGCACAGAGAGAGAGAGACCAGCGCAGAGAGAGAGAGAGACCAGTACAGAGAGAGAGACCAGCACAGAGAGAGAGAGAGACCAGCACAGAGAGAGAGACCAGCACAGAGCGAGAGACCAGCACAGAGAGAGAGAGAGAGACCAGCGCAGAGAGAGAGAGAGACCAGCACAGTGAGAGAGAGAGACCAGCACAGAGAGAGAGACCAGCACAGAGCGAGAGACCAGCACAGAGAGAGAGAGAGAGACCAGCGCAGAGAGAGAGAGAGACCAGCACAGAGAGAGAGACCAGCGCAGAGAGAGAGAGAGAGGCCAGCACAGCGAGAGAGAGAGACCAGCACAGAGAGAGAGAGAGAGACCAGCACAGAGAGAGAGAGAGAGAGAGGGGGGCGGAACAATGCGCCGTCTGCTGGCGCGGGGGCCTGTGTTTCGGACGGACCCGGGGAAGTGATTAAGGGACGGTTCGTCTCCAAGAAGGAGCCAAAGGAATTGGATCCAGGTGAGCGGGATTGGGGGAAGGTTGGGATTTTGGGAGAGGGTTGGGAATAGGGGAGAGGGTTGGGAATAGGGGAGAGAAGGTGGGGATTTGAGGTGGGAGGAGAGTGGTTGGACACTCCTGACCAGCTCTGGGAACAGTGTTGCGGCCTTTCCGTGTTGAAAGGAACCAAAAGACATTCGAAAAAGTTTCTTTATTTTTCATCAACATTTCTCCTTGATAGATATATGTAAAAAAAAAAGTTGAAACGGATATAAACTGGAGCTGACGTTCAAACATTACCCGATTGGGTAATGAGCACTTTTTGTTTTTCAATGGGTGTGAGAAGGCAGTGTCACAAAGTTGGATGCGTTGGCGAAGTCATGGCAGGAGCTCTGGAAGCAAGTCATTTGAAGAAACCTCCAGGAATATATTTAATCACGCTTAGCAACCTTATTCCTGGAAGTGTTTGATGGGGACAGTGAAGCTTAATTAACTCTGTATCTAACCCTGTGCTCAGTAACAAGTTTTACAACACCAGGTTAAAGTCCAACAGGTTTGTTTCAAATCACTAGCTTTCGGAGCACTGCTCCTTCCTCAGGTGAATGAAGTGGTAGGTTTCAGAAACATATATAGACAAAGTCAAAGATGCAAGGCAGTGCTTTAGAACATAGAGCATAGAACGTTACAGCGCAGTACAGGCCCTTCGGCTCTCGATGTTGCGACGACCTGTGAAACCACTCTAAAGCCCATCTACACTATTCCCTTATCGTTCATATGTCTATCCAACGAACACTTGAATGCCCTTAGTATTGGCGAGTCCACTACTGTTGCAGGCAGGGCATTTCACACCCTTACTACTCTCTGAGTAAAGAACCGACCTCTGACATCTGTCTTATATCTAACTCCCCTCAATTTAAAGCTATGTACCCTTGTGCTAGACATCACCATCCGAGGTAAAAGGCTCTCACTGTCCACCCTATCCAATCCTCTGATCATCTTGTATGCCTCAATTAAGTCACCTCTTAACCTTCTTCTCTCTAACGAAAACTGCCTCAAGTCCCTCAGCCTTTCCGCATAAGATCTTCCCTCCATACTTAGCAACCTTCTGGTAAATCTCCTCTGTACACTTTCCAATGCTTCCACATCCTTCCTATAATGCGGCGACCAGAATTGCACGCAATACTCCAAATGCGGCCGCGCCAGAGTTTTGTACAGCTGCAACAGCATTTGCAGGTAATTAAGTCTTTACAGATCCAGAGATAGGGATAACCCCAAGTTAAAGAGGTGTGAATTGTCTCAAGCCAGGACAGTTGGTAGGATTTCGGAAGCCCAGGCCAGCTGGTGAGGGATGAATACAATGGTGAGTGAATCCAAGGTCCCGGTTGAGGCCGTACTCATGTGATGGAACTTGGCTATAAGTTTCTGCTCAGCGATTTTGCGTTGTCGCGCGTCCTGAAGGCCGCCTTGGAGAACGCTTACCCAGAGATCAGACCTGTGCTGTACCTATCCTGGGAGTGCTTGATGGAGACAGTGTAGAGGGAGCTTTACTCTGTATCTAACCCCACGCTGTACCTGTTCTGGGAGCGTTTGATGGGGACGGTGTAGAGGGAGCTTTACTCTGTATCTAACCCCGTGCTGTACCTGTCCTGGGAGTGTTTGATGGGGACAGTGTAGTGGGAGCTTTACTCTGTATCTAACCCCCTGCTGTACCTTTCCTGGGAGTGTTTGATGGGGACAGTGTAGTGGGAGCTTTACTCTGTATCTAACCCTGTGCTGTACCTGTCCTGGGAGTGTTTGATAGTGACAGTGTATTGGGAGCCTTACTGTGTATCTAACCCCATGCTGTACCTGCCCTGGGAGTGTGATGGGCACAGTGTAAAAAGAGCTTAACTCTGTACCTAACCCAGTGTAGTACCTGTCCTGGGAGTGTTTGATGGGCACAATGTAGAGGGAACTTTACTCTATATCAAACTGGGTGCTGTTCCATGTCCTGGGGCCCTCAGTTATCAACTAATGCACAGTACATCTCTTTTTGCACGTCTCTGGCTGTGTCTCGGGTTCTAGTTTTTACCAGATTAGTTCTTGTTCTGTGAAAGCAGAACAGAATTTTCACCGTTTTAATGTTTTGGGCTGTTAATAAAATATTGTATGGTTTTAGTACCTGCTTTTACCCCCTCTCCTCTGTTGAGATGCCCCCCCCCCCCCTGTTGATATTGCCGTAGGGCAGCACGGTAGCATAGTGGTTAGCACAAATGCTTCACAGCTCCAGGGTCCCAGGTTCGATTCCGGCTTGGGTCACTGTCTGTGCGGAGTCTGCACATCCTCCCCGTGTGTGCGTGGGTTTCCTCCGGGTGCTCCGGTTTCCTCCCACAGTCCAAAGATGTGCAGGTTAGGTGGATTGGCCATGATAAATTGCCCTTAGTGTCCAAAATTGCCCTTAGTGTTGGGTGAGGTTACTGGGTTATGGGGATAGGGTGGAAGCGTGGACCTTGGGTAGGGTGCTCTTTCCAAGAGCCGGTGCAGACTCGATGGGCCGAATGGCCTCCTTCTGCACTGTAAATTCTATGATCTATGATATTCCCCCCCTCC
Organism: Scyliorhinus torazame; assembly: GCF_047496885.1. Taxonomy (NCBI): domain Eukaryota; kingdom Metazoa; phylum Chordata; class Chondrichthyes; order Carcharhiniformes; family Scyliorhinidae; genus Scyliorhinus; species Scyliorhinus torazame. Next base: position 105,018,069 of record NC_092718.1, on the reverse strand, counting down.
CAGCCGCTCTTTATAATGGGAAATTCCCATATCAGCGTGTCAACCGCATAAACATCCTCTCAAGAGTAGTGGAACCACAGCCCCTCCGTTCCACCACTTGTCCAGTCCTCGACTCCGTTTGGGGGTGGGGGTTGGTTGGGTGGGGTTATCCTCTTGCCACTCTGCTTGGTTAACTTTGTTAGAAAGAGGCCATTCATGCTGACCGTGTCTGTGCCGGCTGAGAAATCAAGCTCAGTCCCATTTTCCAGACTTTGGCCTGTAGCTCTCTCGATTAAGGCACTCCCACTGCATCTCTAAGTCCATTTCAAATACAGAATCACAGAATTGTCACGGCACAGAAGGAAGCCATTCGGCCCATTGTGTCTTCACCTGCTCTCCAATCGAAAATCATGCACCGTGGGCAGCACTGTAGGACAGTGGTTAGCACAGTTGCTTCACAGCTCCACAGTCCCATGTTCAATTCCCGGCTTGGGTCACTGTCTGTGCGGAGTCTGCACATTCTCCCCATGTCCGCGTGGGTTTTCTCCCACAGTCCAATGAGCGTAGGTTGGGTGGATTGGCCATGATAAATTGCCCTTTGATTCCCAAAAAAGGTAAGGTGGGGTTACGGGGATAGGGTGGAGGCATTGGCTTAAGAAGGGTGCTCTTTCCAAGGGCCGGTGCAGACTCAATGGGCCGAATAGCCTCCTGCACTGTAAATTCTGTGATCTATGACTTAGTGCCATTCCCCTGCCCTTCCCGCCCCCCCCCCCGACCCTGCATATTGTTTCTTTTCAAATAATCATCTAATATCCTCTTGAATGTATCGATTGAATCTCCTTCCACCACATTTCCAGACAGTACGTTCAAGAGCCCAACCACTCGCTGTGTTAAAGTGTTTTTACTCTCATCACATTTGCTTCTTTTGCAAATCACTTTAAATCTGTGTCCTCTCGTTCCCGATCCTTTTACCAGTGGGAACAGTTTCTCCCCATCGACTCTGTCCAGCCCCCTCTTGATTTTGAGCACCTCTACCAAATCTCCTCTTAGGTTTCTTCTCTCCGAGGAGAACAGACCGAACCTTCCCAACCTATCCTCATAACTGAAGTTTCACATCCCTGGAATCATTCTTGTAGACATCTTCTGCACTCTCTCCAAGGCTTCCTATCCTACGAAATGGCAGGGGTGGGGGGTTTTCTTTTGCCTCTTAAGGCACTGAGTTCCAGATCCCCATCACCCTCAACCTCCCTCTAATCTTTGGACCAATGTACTTGAAATCTGTGATCCCCTGTTTATTGCCCTCTTCCCTTTAAGCGTAATAGGTCCTTTCTGTCCCCTCTGTCTTAGCCCTTATCATTTAATAAAGTTGAAGAAAATCTCCCTCCACCGTCTCCACAACCCCCATGGTAATAATAATCTTTATGTCACAAGTAGGCTTACATTAACACTTCAATGACGTTAATGTGAAAATCCCCTAATCGTCACACTCCGGCGCCTGTTCGGGTGCACTGAGGGAGAATTCAGAATGTCCAATTCAATTAACAAGCACTTCTTTCAGGACTAATTTCCGCCAGAGCTGTAGTCTTGGCAGCATCTTTCTGTAAATCATCTCTTCTACCCTCTCCTTTAAGTGTGCCCACATCCTTCCTGTAATGCGATGAGCCGAGCTGTGTGTGCATTACGCTGGCTGCGGGCTGACTAGTGTTTTTTTTCGTAGCGTGCAAGACACAACCTCTCTGCACTTCGATTCTGGGAAATGCATAGCAGGTCCAGCAGCGTCAGTGGGAGTGAGATACTGAGTCGACATTTCAGCTCTGCCACCTTTTCATCACAAAGCGTCCTGTCAGTCACCTTGACTGGCTGGTTTCCCTCACCTGCTCCCATCATGATGGACGCTCGTGTGGGCGAGAACTCCCAACGTTCCTCTGCCCTCAGTACCCTGTCTTCTGTCGGGTCTCCCCTTCCTTTGCTTGTCTTGGGTAAATGCATTCTCTCTTACTTCATCTCCAGCCAAGTCTCGTGCTCTGCTTCCCAAAGTCCTGTCAATTTTGCTTTTTAATCAAAAGCCTGTGCTGTCAATGGTGTGCATATGCAACACTGATAACAGGCGCAAATAAACACCCGCCATATTTATGAGGCAGGGTTCAATATGCAGAAGGGCACTTGCTCATGGTTGGCAACAGGAAAAGAGTGTTTCCATCCTGGTCTGACTGTGATGAATGCTTCCTAAAATCATAGAATTCCTACAGTGCAGAAGGAGGCCATTCGGTTCATCGTGTCTGCACGGACCCTTCGAAAGAGTGTTCCACCCATGTCCATCCCGCCCTGTCCCTGTAATCTAACCTGCACATCCCTGGACACTAAAGGATATTTAAACATGAGAAACGCACCTAACCTGCACATCTTTGGACTTTGAGAGGAAACCGGAGCACCTGGAGCATACTTTTTGATTTGATTTGTCACATGCGCTGAAGTACAGTGAAAAGTATTTTTCTGCGGCCAAGGAACGTACACAGTATGTACATAGTAGACAAAAAATGAATAATCGACAGAATACATTGACAAATGGTACATGAACAAACAGTAATTGGTTACAGTGCAGAACAAGGGGCCAAGCAAAGCAAATACATGAGCAAAAGCAGCATACGGTGTTGTGAATAGTGTTCTCACGGGGAACAGATCAGTCTGAGGCAGAGTCGTTGAATCTAGTATCTGTGGGGAAGGAGCTGTTTCTATGTCTGGATGTGCGGTCTTCAGACTTTTGTATCTTCTGCCTGATGGAAGGGTCAGTAGGAAGGCAAAGCCTGGGTGGGCGGGATCTCTGACAATGCTGTCTGCCTTCCTGAGACAGCGGAAGGTGTATACAGAATCAATGTGCAGGTTGCAAGCTTGTGTGATGCGTTGGGCAAGTTCACCACACTCTGCAATTTTTTGCGATCTTGTTGCCACCTGGGTTGGCAGTTGCCATACCAAGCTGTGATGCAGCTGGATAGGATGCTCTCTATGGCACATCTGTAGAAGTTTGTGAGAGTTGATGCAGACATGCTGAATTTCTTTAGCTCCCGTAAGAAGTAGATGTTTTGGGACTTTCTTGATTGTTACATCAACGTGAGTGGACCAGGACAGACGGTTGGTGATGGTGACTCCCAGGAACTTAAAGCTGTCAACCATCTTCACTTCAGAGCCATTGATGCAGACAGGTGGTGGGGGGTGTTGCTTTTGGTTGGTTGAATTGGCTCTGTTTTATAACCTTTGCTCTCGAGTCGCCAGGTATCTTTATGATACTGCCACGAGGTTCAAGTTCAAGTAATGATCAATAACTCAATACACCGATTAGTAAGATTCAAATCAAAGCACATTTATTATACACGGTAATCGCTACTCATGCACAAATTCTACTTCTAAGCTACTTTTTAGACTAACAGGCCTATACTTGGCTTTGGACTGGCCCACCAGGTCAGGGGAACAAATGGCCTTTCGTTCGGGTTCTGAGTCTGCGGGATTCGAAGTTGGTACGGATTGGTAGCTAGGAGCTCCTATCTCGTAGTGAGCGTTGACTTAAGACTTACTGGATATCGGCGGCAGTTGAACCGGTCACGGTCAAGGTTGGTTTGCGTTGCTGAGTGACCCGGTCAAGAAGAACGATTTGAACTTGGGGGCTTAACTTTATAGTCCCCAGGGGCTTCCTGCCTTTCGGGGCGGACCCTGTACCTGGTTCCAAGTGATTGGACTTTGTTCCAATCGCATGGTTTGATTTCTCCAATACTGGAGCGGTTCCCTGATCGATGGGCGGTCTTGAGGTGTCCGTTAACCTCTTTTGTGTTGGCTCCTGCTGGCGCCGGGGAGTCTGGCTTAGCTTTGTTTGTCCCAAATGTTGCGGTTGTTCCCGGGGATTGCTCATCAGTATGTAGATGGCTGCTACATTATTATGCAGATGGCTGCTTGTATCGATGCTGTCTAGGCTTTTGCAGAGTTTAGTACACAGTAACTAGCACCTGCTGGTTTCTGCCTGTGTTGGCTGAATTTCCCTGCAGCCTTTGCTGTTCTCCATTTTACATCGGGAGTTGGCCAACCCAGGTGGCTACAGGGGGCATTTAGAGAGAGGTTGTTTTCGGTACACTATGCAACCAAGTGATTTATCCCCCTCCTGTAGTCTGATTCGTCGTTGTTTGAGATACGACCCACCACAGTCGTATCATCTGCAAACTTATAGATTGAGTTGGAGTTAATCTTGCCACACAATTGTGTCTGCATAGGGAGTACAGTAGAGGACTGAGCACACATCCTTGCGGGGCCCCAATGTTGAGGACTATTGTGGAGGAGGTGCTGTTGCCTATCCTGACAGATTGCCGTCTGCTGGTGAGGAAGTCCAGGGAGGGGTCAAGTCCAAGATTGCAGAGTTTGCTTATTAGTTGTGTCGGGATAATGGTGTTGAAGGCGGAGCGGTAGTCTATGAACAGCAGTCTCACTTAGGTGTCCTTGTTGTTGAGGTGTTTGAGTGTTGATTGTAGAGCCAGGGAGATTGCATCTGCTGTGGATCGGTTGTGTGATAGGCGAACTGCAATGGATAGAGACTGTCTGGGAGGCTGGCGTTGATCCGTCTCATGACTAGGATTCATGATCACAGACGTCAGCCACCGGTCGGTAGTTGTTGAGGCAAGCTACCTTGTTCTTCTTTGGTACTGGTATTATGGGGGGAAAGTGCAAACTCCACACAGACAGTCACCCAAGGTTGGAATTGAATCTGGGTCCCTGGCGCTGTGAGGCAGCTGTGCTAACCACTGTGCCATCCCAAAAACAAAAATCTTCTCCACGTGGTTAGTTTACTGCGGTCACGTTGGCGAGTGTTTCTAAACTCTATCTTGTGTGGAGTGAGGCTGCAATGAGTCTCCAATAAATGGATTCCATATTAATTAAATCGACTGCGAATCCTTCCCTCCCTATTCCTGCCATTCTTTTGAGTTCCAGGCCTCTGGCTGCAGAGGTGACGTCACTGGACTTTTTCTTGGATAGGTGTAGGTGGCTTCTTGTGTGGTCATATTGCATTGAAAGGAGACTAAAAATGCGCTGAAAAACTTGTTGTGGGCAGCATGGTGGCGCAGTGGGTTAGCACTGCTGCATTACGGCACCAGGGAACCAGGATTCAATTCCGACCTTGGGTGACTGTGTGGAGTTTGTGCCTTCTCCCCGTGTCAGAGTGGGTTTCCTCCGGGTGCTCGGTTTACTCCCACAGTCCAAAGAGGTACAGGTTAAAGTCCAACTGGTTTGTGGATTGGCCATGATAAAATTGTCCCTTAGTATCCGAAGGTTAGGTGGGGTTGTGTGGATAGGGAAGTGGACCTGAGTGGGTGCTATTTGAAAGGTTCGGTGCAGACTCGATGGGCCGAATGGTCTCCTCCACTGCAGGGATTCTATGATTCTGTAGGATGACATTACCTGCAACGTGACAATCGCCAGGCAGGAATGTTCCCTTCCAGTCGGGGAACACTTCAGCAGTAAAGGGCATTCAGCCTCTGATCTTCTGGTAAGCGTTCTCCAAGGTGGCCTTCATGACGCGCGGCAACGCAAAATCGCCGAGCAGAAACTTATAGCCAGGTTCCACACACATGAGTATGGCTTCAACCGGGACCTTGGATTCATATTGCATTACATTCACCCCCCCACCATCTGGCCTGGGCTTGAAAAATCCTGCCAACTGTCCTGGCTTGAGACAATTCACACCTCTTTAACCTGGGGTTACTCCTCTCTCTGGATCTGTAAAGACTTAATTACCTGCAAAGACTCTCACTCAATGTATTGTCTTGCATCTTTGACTTTGTCTGCATATATGTTTCTGGAACCTACCTCTTCATTCATCTGAGGAAGGAGCTGTGCTCTGAAAGCTAGTGATTCAAAACAAACCTGTTAGACTTTAACCTGGTGTTGTAAGACTTCTTACTGTATACCACTGGTACGGTACTGGTGGGACCGGTCTGTCACTGTATAGCACTGGGATATAGCACTGGTGGTACCCGTCTTGTCACTGCATAACACTGGGGTACAGTACTGGTGGGGACAGGTCTGTCACTGTATCACACTGGGATATAGCACTGGTGGGGACAGGTCTGTCACTGTATAACACTGGGGTACAGTACTGGTGGGGACAGGTCTGTCACTGTATCACACTGGGATATAGCACTGGTGGTACCGGTCTGTCACTGTATAACACTGGGGTATAGTATTGGTGGAGACTGGTCTGTCACTGTATGATACCTGTGAGCACATGTTATCCTCTGAAATCTGCTGCCTTTATGTGGATCTATGGTCAGTTTTCTGTCTGGTTTATGCTCCCATGCAACACCTTGGGGGCAGTCCCCACCTCCCAGGCACTTCATAAATACAAGCTGCTGCTGTTTTCTGCATGTAGTCAGCCCATTGAATTTTTTAGTCACTGCACATGGGGCTCTGCAAAAGCTGCCGGAAGCTGCCTCTGCAGGTCTGAGTCTTTTAAGGCTTTCCTTACGGTCAACGTCCTCTGGATGGAAGATGAGACTTGGTGGCTTTATGTCGTCAGCTCTGCTTCTGGCTTTGGCGTGAATGAGCTGTGCTGCTCTTTTTAAATCCGTGCCATTGTGGGAGAAGGTGGGCTGAGCGAGACGGTGGCTCTTGCCTGACCCAGATCAGTGACGCTCCCTCTCACTCAACCTCATAATTAATTACTTGCAAAAGCAGCAGTCTTTTCCTGTCTGGGCTGGGTGAGGAAGTGGTGGGGGGTCTGTTGGGTGGGGGAACAGGGAGAGTCTGTCAAGTTTTGTTGATGCCTTTGGGTGCAGGAGAGGGCGCGCGTTTGTGTAGGTGCAGGGGGGCCGCACGTTTGTGTGTGCATTTGTGTGTGTCTGGTTCCGGGTTTGTGCATCTTTGCATTTGCTGCCGTGTCTCCGTATGTGCACCTGTCTGTTGCATGTGCATGTCTGTGTTTCAACCGCATGTGAACTTGTGTGAGTGCGCCGTCATCAGGAAACAACAGGATTAGGCTGAGCCTTGGACGTGCCCCACCCGATCACATAACATGGTCCCATCTTCACTTGGCAGACTGGCCGCTTCAGAGATCAGCAGGTGCCCCCGGACACTGAACTGCACTTAGAAATCGCCACAAAGGGCTGGGGCTGGGTGGAGTGAGAAGGGAAGAGGAAAAGCCCAATCTGATACCATGTGACTGGAGTCTGCAGTGAGTAGCTGAGCTGTACACTGAGCCTGTGGTAGAGGAGGTGTCGGACAGGAGGCGCTCCTGCAGAATGAGACGGTCAAAGGCCCAAGCAGTTCACCAGCAGGGCCTCTCGATTCCCATGGAACAGGCAGTTGGTACAGGGCAAATGCTAGAGAGACAGAGGAGAAGTCAGCCGAGGCAGGGAGCATAATTGCTGAGCAGTTAGTAGGTTGGAGATCTCCCAAGGGTTGGGCTCAATCAAGGCCCCATTTGCAGATGAAGTGCTTGACGCACCATTACCACAAGGCACCCGGGGGGGGGGGGGGGGGGGGAGAGAATCAGTCAAATCCTGAGTAATCAACTTGCCCCTCAGGCCATCAGACAGTGTTGCCCAATCTGGCTGGGTCACAGGTCTCCCAAGATGTGACAGTGAGCTGGTATTGGAGTTAGTGTTCAAAATGAGCTCAGCCCGCCAGGCGTAGGCAGGGCTCAAGGACCCCAACCCCCACACCAAGCAACCGTCAGAGATAATGCTGCCTGGCCTCGGCTGTGGCTCTCAGGGCAGTTCTCTCATCTCTGAGTCAGAACATTGTGGGTTTGTGTCCCCCTTCAGAGATTTGAGGCCATAATCCCGACACTCCCATGCAGTATTCAGAAGGCTGCATTATCGGAGAGTCAGCCCTGAGACAGCGCGGCGCTGTTGGAGGGTCGGTGCTGTCAGACAGTCGGCCCTGTGCCAACGTGGTGCTGTCGGAGGGTCGGCCCTGAGGCAGCACGGCGCTGTCGGAGATTCGGCCCTGTGCCAACGTGTTGCTGTCGGAGGGTCGGCCCTGAGGCACCGCGGCGCTGTCGGAGGGTCGGCCCTGAGGCAGCGCGGTGCTCTGTCGGAGGGTCGGCCCTGAGGCAGCACGGCGCTGTCAGAGAGTCGGCCCTGAGGCAGCGCGGTGCTCTGTCGGAGAGTCGGCCCTGTGCCAATGTGTTGCTGTCGGAGGGCCAGCCCTGAGGCAGCACGGTGCTGTCAGAGAGTCGGCCCTGAGGCAACGCAGTGCTCTGTCGGAGAGTCGGTCCTGAGGCAGCGCGGTGCTGTCTGAGAGGCGGCCCTGGTGCAGCGCGGTGCTGTCGGAGAGTCGGCGCTGAGGCTGCGCGGTGCTGTCAGAGAGTCGGCCCTGGTGCAGCGCGGTGCTGTCGGAGAGTCGGCGCTGAGGCTGCGCGGTGCTGTCAGAGAGTCGGCCCTGAGGCAGCGCGGTGCTGTCGGAGGGTCGGCCCTGAGGCTGCGCGGTGCTGTCGGAGAGTCGGCCCTGAGGCAACGCGGTGCTGTCGGAGGGTCGGCCCTGAGGCAGCGCGGTGCTGTCGGAGAGTCGGCCCTGAGGCAGCGCGGTGCTGTCGGAGAGTCGGCGCTGGGGCAGCGCGGTGCTGTCGGAGAGTCGGTCCTGAGGCAACACGGTGCTGTCGGAGAGTCGGCCCTGAGGCAGCGCGGTGCTGTCGGAGGGTCGGCCCTGAGGCAACGCGGTGCTGTCGGAGGGTCGGCCCTGAGGCAGCGCGGTGCTGTCGGAGAGTCGGCCCTGAGGCAGCGCGGTGCTGTCGGAGGGTCGGCCCTGAGGCAGCGCGGTGCTGTCGGAGGGTCGGCCCTGAGGCAGCGCGGTGCTGTCGGAGAGTCGGCCCTGAGGCAGCGCGGTGCTCTGTCGGAGAGTCGGCGCTGAGGCACCGCGGTGCTGTCGGAGAGTCGGTCCTGAGGCAGCGCGGTGCTGTCAGAGAGTCGGCCCTGGGGCAGCGCGGTGCTGTCGGAGGGTCGGCCCTGGTGCAGCGCGGTGCTGTCGGAGAGTCGGCGCTGAGGCTGCGCGGTGCTGTCAGAGAGTCGGCCCTGAGGCAGCGCGGTGCTGTCAGAGAGTCGGCCCTGAGGCAGCGCGGTGCTCTGTCAGAGAGTCGGCCCTGAGGCAGCGCGGTGCTGTCAGAGAGTCGGCCCTGAGGCAGCGCGGTGCTGTCAGAGAGTCGGCCCTGAGGCAGCGCGGTGCTCTGTCAGAGAGTCGGCCCTGAGGCAGCGCGGTGCTCTGTCAGAGAGTCGGCCCTGAGGCAGCGCGGTGCTGTCAGAGAGTCGGCCCTGAGGCAGCGCGGTGCTCTGTCAGAGAGTCGGCCCTGAGGCAGCGCGGTGCTCTGTCAGAGAGTCGGCTCTGAGGCAGCGCGGTGCTCAGTCGGAGAGTCTGCCCTGAGGCTGCACGGTGCTGTCAGAGAGTCGGCCCTGAGGCAGCGCGGTGCTGTCGGAGGGTCGGTCCTGAGGCAGCGCGGTGCTCTGTCGGAGAGCCTGCCCTGAGGCTGCACGGTGCTGTCAGAGAGTCGGCCCTGAGGCAACACGGTGCTGTCAGAGAGTCGGCGCTGAGGCAGCGCGGTGCTGTCGGAGGGTCGGTCCTGAGGCAGCGCGGTGCTGTCGGAGAGTCGGCCCTGAGGCAGCGCGGTGCTGTCAGAGAGTCGGCCCTGAGGCAGCGCGGTGCTGTCGGAGGGTCGGCCCTGAGGCAGCGCGGTGCTGTCGGAGAGTCGGCCCTGAGGCAGCGCGGTGCTGTCAGAGAGTCGGCCCTGAGGCAGCGCGGTGCTGTCGGAGGGTCGGCCCTGAGGCAGCGCGGTGCTGTCGGAGAGTCGGCCCTGAGGCAGCGCGGTGCTGTCGGAGAGTCGGCCCTGAGGCAGCGCGGTGCTGTCAGAGAGTCGGCCCTGAGGCAGCGCGGTGCTGTCGGAGGGTCGGCCCTGAGGCAGCGCGGTGCTGTCGGAGGGTCGGCCCTGAGGCAGTGCGGTGCTGTCGGAGAGTCGGCCCTGAGGCTGCACGGTGCTGTCAGAGAGTCGGCCCTGAGGCAGCGCGGTGCTCTGTCGGAGAGTCGGCCCTGAGGCAGCGCGGTGCTGTCGGAGGGTCGGCCCTGAGGCTGCACGGTGCTGTCAGAGAGTCGGCCCTGGGGCAGCGCGGTGCTCTGTCGGAGAGTCGGTCCTGAGGCTGCACGGTGCTGTCAGAGAGTCGGTCCTGAGGCAGCGCGGTGCTGTCGGAGGGTCGGCCCTGAGGCAGCGCGGTGCTGTCAGAGAGTCGGCCCTGAGGCAGCGCGGTGCTGTCGGAGAGTCGGCCCTGAGGCTGCACGGTGCTGTCGGAGGGTCGGCCCTGAGGCAGCGCGGTGCTGTCGGAGGGTCGGCCCTGAGGCAGCGCGGTGCTCTGTCAGAGAGTCGGCCCTGAGGCAGTGCGGTGCTGTCGGAGGGCCGGCCCTGAGGCAACGCGGTGCTGTCGGAGGGTCGGTCCTGAGGCAACACGGTGCTGTCGGAGAGTCGGCCCTGAGGCAGCGCGGTGCTGTCGGAGAGTCGGCCCTGAGGCAGCGCGGTGCTGTCGGAGAGTCGGCCCTGAGGCTGCGCGGTGCTGTCAGAGAGTCGGCCCTGAGGCAGCGCGGTGCTGTCGGAGGGTCGGTCCTGAGGCAACACGGTGCTGTCGGAGAGTCGGCCCTGAGGCAACGCGGTGCTGTCGGAGAGTCGGCGCTGAGGCTGCGCGGTGCTGTCGGAGGGTCGGCCCTGAGGCAGCGCGGTGCTGTCGGAGGGTCGGTCCTGAGGCAACACGGTGCTGTCAGAGAGTCGGCCCTGAGGCAGCGCGGTGCTGTCGGAGAGTCGGCGCTGAGGCTGCGCGGTGCTGTCGGAGGGTCGGCCCTGAGGCAGCGCGGTGCTGTCGCAGGGTCGGCCCTGAGGCAGCGCGGTGCTGTCGGAGGGTCGGCCCTGAGGCAGCAGGGTGCTGTTAGAGCGTCGGCCTTGAGGCTGCGCGGTGCTCTGTCAGAGAGTCGGCCCTGGGGCAGCGCGGTGCTGTCAGAGAGTCGGTCCTGGGGCAGCGCGGTGCTCTGTCGGAGAGTCGGCCCTGAGGCAGCGCGGTGCTGTCGGAGAGTCGGCCCTGAGGCAGCGCGGTGCTCTGTCGGAGAGTCGGCGCTGAGGCAGCGCGGTGCTGTCCGAGAGTCGGTCCTGAGGCAGCGCGGTGCTGTCAGAGAGTCGGCCCTGAGGCAGCGCGGTGCTGTCAGAGAGTCGGCGCTGGGGCAGCGCGGTGCTGTCGGAGGGTCGGCCCTGAGGCAGCGCGGTGCTGTCGGAGAGTCGGCCCTGAGGCAGCGCGGTGCTCTGTCGGAGAGTCGGCGCTGAGGCTGCGCGGTGCTGTCAGAGAGTCGGTCCTGAGACAGCGCGGTGCTGTCGGAGAGTCGGCGCTGAGGCTGCGCGGTGCTGTCGGAGGGTCGGCCCTGAGGCAGCGCGGTGCTGTCGGAGGGTCGGCCCTGAGGCAGCAGGGTGCTCTGTTGGAGAGTCGGCCCTGTGCCAATGTGTTGCTGTCGGAGGGCCAGCCCTGAGGCAGCACGGTGCTGTCAGAGAGTCGGCCCTGAGGCAGCGCGGTGCTCTGTCGGAGAGTCGGTCCTGAGGCAGCGCGGTGCTGTCAGAGAGTCGGCCCTGAGGCAGCGCGGTGCTGTCGGAGGGTCGGTCCTGAGGCAGCGCGGTGCTGTCGGAGGGTCGGTCCTGAGGCAGCGCGGTGCTGTCAGAGAGTCGGCCCTGAGGCAGCGCGGTGCTGTCAGAGAGTCGGCCCTGAGGCAACGCGGTGCTGTCAGAGAGTCGGCCCTGAGGCAGCGCGGTGCTCTGTCGGAGAGTCGGCGCTGAGGCAGCGCGGTGCTGTCAGAGAGTCGGCCCTGAGGCAGCGCGGTGCTCTGTCGGAGAGTCGGTCCTGAGGCAGCGCGGTGCTGTCAGAGAGTCGGCCCTGAGGCAGCGCGGTGCTGTCAGAGAGTCGGCCCTGAGGCAGCGCGGTGCTCTGTCGGAGAGTCGGCGCTGAGGCAGCGCGGTGCTGTCAGAGAGTCGGCCCTGAGGCAGCGCGGTGCTGTCAGAGAGTCGGCGCTGGGGCAGCGCGGTGCTGTCGGAGGGTCGACCCTGAGGCAGCGCGGTGCTGTCAGAGAGTCGGCCCTGGGGCAGCGCGGTGCTGTCGGAGGGTCGGCCCTGAGGCAATACGGTGCTGTCGGAGGGTCGGCCCTGAGGCAACGCGGTGCTGTCGGAGGGTCGGCCCTGGGGCAGCGCGGTGCTGTCTGTGAGTCCGCCCTGAGGCAATACGGTGCTGTCGGAGAGTCGGCCCTGAGGCGGCGCGGTGCTGTCGGAGGGTCGGCCCTGAGGCAGCGCGGCGCTGTCAGAGAGTCGGCCCTGGGGCAGCGCGGTGCTGTCTGTGAGTCCGCCCTGAGGCAATACGGTGCTGTCGGAGAGTCGGCCCTGAGGCGGCCCGTTGCTGTCGGAGGGTCGGCCCTGAGGCAGCACGGCGCTGTCTGAGAGGCGGCCCTGGTGCAGCGCGGTGCTGTCAGAGAGTCGGCCCTGAGGCAGCGCGGTGCTCTGTCGGAGAGTCGGCGCTGAGGCTGCGCGGTGCTGTCAGAGAGTCGGTCCTGAGGCAGCGCGGTGCTGTCGGAGAGTCGGCCCTGAGGCAGCGCGGTGCTGTCAGAGAGTCGGCCCTGAGGCAGCGCGGTGCTGTCGGAGGGTCGGCCCTGAGGCAGCGCGATGCTGTCGGAGGGTCGTTCCTGAGGCAGCGCGGTGCTGTCGGAGGGTCGGCTCTGACTCAACACGGTGCTGTCGGAGGGTCGGCCCTGAGGCAGCGCGGTGCTGTCGGAGGGTCGGCTCTGACTCAACACGGTGCTGTCGGAGGGTCGGCCCTGAGGCAACACGGTGCTGTCGGAGGGTCGGCCCTGAGGCAACACGGTGCTGTCGGAGGGCTGGCCCTGAGGCAACACGGTGCTGTCAGAGAGTCGGCCCTGAGGCAGCGCGGTGCTGTCGGAGGGTCGGCCCTGAGGCAGCGCGGTGCTGTCGGAGGGCTGGCCCTGAGGCGTCGCGGTGCTGTCGGAGGGTCTGCCCTGAGGCAACGCGGTGCTGTCAGAGAGTCGGCCCTGAGGCAGCGCGGTGCTGTCAGAGAGTCGGCCCTGAGGCAGCGCGGTGCTGTCAGAGAGTCGGCCCTGAGGCTGCGCGGTGCTCTGTCGGAGAGTCGGCTCTGAGGCAGCGCGGTGCTGTCGGAGGGTCGGCCCTGAGGCTGCGCGGTGCTGTCGGAGGGTCGGCCCTGAGGCAGCGCGGTGCTGTCGGTGGACCGGCCCTGAGGCAGCGCGGTGCTGTCGTTGGGCCGGCCCTGAGGCAGCGCGGTGCTGTCAGAGGGTCGGCCCTGAGGCAGCGCGGTGCTGTCAGTGTGTCGGCCCTGAGGCAGCGCGGTGCTGTCAGAGAGTCGGCCCTGAGGCAGCGCGGTGCTGTCGGAGGGTCGGCCCTGAGGCAGCGCGGTGCTGTCAGAGAGTCGGCTCTGAGTCATCGCGGTGCTGTCGGAGGGTCGGCCCTGGGGCAACGCGGCGATTTCGGAGGGCTGGCCCTGAGGCAGTGCGGTGCTGTCGGAGGGTCGGCCCTGAGGCGGCGCGGTGCTGTCGGAGGGTCGGCCCTGAGGCAGCGCGGTGCTGTTGGAGGGTCGGCCCTGAGGCAACGCGGTGCTGTTGGAGGGTCGGCCCTGAGGCAGCGCGGTGCTGTCGGAGGGTCGGCCCTGAGGCAGCGCAGTGCTCTGTCGGAGAGTCGGCCCTGAGGCAGCGCGGTGCTGTTGGAGGGTCGGCCCTGAGGCAACGCGGTGCTGTTGGAGGGTCGGCCCTGAGGCAGCGCGGTGCTGTCGGAGGGTCGGCCCTGAGGCAGCGCAGTGCTGTCGGAGAGTCGGCCCTGAGGCAGCGCGGTGCTGTTGGAGGGTCGGCCCTGAGGCAACGCGGTGCTGTTGGAGGGTCGGCCCTGAGGCAGCGCGGTGCTGTCAGAGAGTCGGCCCTGAGGCAGCGCGGTGCTGTTGGAGGGTCGGCCCTGAGGCAACGCGGTGCTGTCGGAGGGTCGGCCCTGAGGCAGCGCAGTGCTGTCGGAGGGTCGGCCCTGAGGCAGCGCAGTGCTGTCGGAGGGTCGGCCCTGAGGCAGCGCGGTGCTGTCGGATGGTCAGCCCTGAGGTGGGGCGGCACGGTCGAATGGTCAGCCCTGAGGCAGGCCAGCTCGGTGATGTCTTGAGGGTCGGCCCTGAGGCAGGCCAGCTCGGTGATGTGTTGAGGGTCAGCCCTGAGGCAGGCCAGCTCGGTGATGTGTTGAGGGTCAGCCCTGAGGCAGGCCAGCTCGGTGATGTCTTGAGGGTCGGCCCTGAGGCAGCACGGTGATGTCTTTTTGGCCCTGAGGCAACTTAGCGCTGTCTGAGGGTCAGCCCTGAGGCAGCGTTGCGCTGTTGGAGGGCCGGCTCTGAGGTAGCGTGGCGCTGTCTAAGGATCGGCCCTTAGGCGGTGCGGCGCGGTTGGGGGGGTCGGCCTGGAGGCGGGGCGATGCGGTCAGATGATAGATATTTAAGGAAACCAAAACTGTTCACCGTCACTGATGCATGGCCTGATGGATAGATGGACCTTACTGTGCTTAGTACTGCACGTTAATGGCAGTGCCCATCAGCACCGTGTCCCTGTGTGTGTGAGAGATGGTGGACATGTTTAATTGCCCAGCCACACCTACCGGATTGGAGACAACCCTTTGCCATGTGCGTCTCCCTGTCCAGCAGTCTGTAAAGGGAGCACACTGGGCCATTTCCCAGCCGTTCGCAGCTAAGTAAAATTAGAGGAAATGCCAGCCCTGTCTTACTTGTGCCTTGACAGGAACGCAAATCTGAACTGGTTTCATCCACTGCTACTCGCTCTGCCTCTAACTCCTCCACATGCGACTGCTCCCTTGACACAACCTTCGGCTCTGCCACAAAAGTTTGGTCATTCAGCACCTTGAGTATTGTCGGCAGTCAGTAAGTTCATTGTTGCTCTTCTACCTCGACCTCACTGTCTCCTGATTTCTTCATTCCTTTTTCATAAATAAATTTAGAGTACCCAATTAATTTTTTCCAATGAAGAGGCAATTTAGCGGGGCCAATCCATCTACCCTGCACATAATTTGTGTTGTGAGGGTGAAACCCATGCAAACATGGGGAGAATGTGCAAACTCCACAGAGACAGTGACCCAGATCCGGGATCGAACCTGGGACCTCGGCGCTGTGAGGCAGCAGTGCTAACCACTGCGCCACCGTGCTGCTCGATTTCTTCATTCCTATCGTGTCAGAAAATTTGTTGGCCGTGACCTTGAAAATACTCATCGACTGAGCACCCAGAGCTGCCTGGGTGGCGAATTCCAAAGATTCACAACCCTCCAAGTCTAAAATGGCCGACCTCTTATCCCAAAAACATGGCCCCGGATTTTGCACACACCGGCCAGCGGGGAAGACACCCTTTCAGCACCTACCCAGTCACACCTTCCCAAGAATCTTACTTATTTCAAGAGGTTGCCTCAAAATTACAGAGTACAAAGCCCATTCTGCGCAAGAAAATTTAGATTTCTCGGGGCCTCTGCCGTAGCTTCAGGCTTTGCGGTTTGTGGATCTTGCATTTGTATCCTCTCTGAGTATAACCATTTAAACTAAATTAAACAAACTAAGGGATAAATCAACAGAGCAACCCCTTAAATCAAAACTGCATCAAGAAAAAAACAAACGGGCAGCACGGTTTGCAGATGACACAAAGATTGGCCGGGTGGTTAAGAGTGAAGTTGAGTGTATTGGGTTACCGGAATATATAGATAGGATGGTCAAATGGGCAAATAAGTGACAGATGTAATTTAACCCTGAAAAGTGTGAGGTGATACACTTTGGAAGGAGTAATTTGACAAGGAACTATACCATGAAAGGTCTTACACTGGGAAGTTCCGAAGAACACAGGAGCCTTGGCGTGTTTGCACATAGATATCTGAAGGCAGAAGGGCAGGTTAATAGGTTGGTGAAAAAGACATGTGGTACACTTGCCTGTAACAATCGTGGCAGAGATTACAAAAGCGGGGAGATCATGATGGAGTTATCTAGAACTTTGGTGAGGTCACAGCTGTAGCACTGTGTGCAGTTCTGGTTGCCACATTATAGGAAGGATGTAATTGCACTGGAGGGGGTGCAGAGAAGATTCACCAGAATGTTGCCTGGGATGGAACATTTTAGTTATGAAGAGAGGTTGGATGGGCTCGGGTTGTTTTCTCTGGAGCAGAGAAGACTGAGGGGTGACCTGATTGAGGTGTACAAGATGATGACGGACATGGACAGGGTGGATAGGGAGCTATTACCCTTAGTTGAAGGGCCAGTTACGAGGGGACATGAGTTCAAAGTGAGGGGTGGGAGGTTTAGGGGGATTTGAGGATAAACCTTTTTACCCAGAGGGTGGTGACGGTCTGGAATGCGCTGCCTGGGCAGGTGGTGGAGGCAGGATGCCTCGCATCCTTTAAAATGCACCTGGATGAGTATTTGGCAAATCATAACACTCAAGGCTATGGGCCAAATGCTGGCAAGTGGGATTAGGTGGCAGGTCATGGCCTTTCATGCGTCGGTGCAGACTCAGTGGGCCGAAGGGCCTCTTCACTAGTATTCTGTGACGGCCCCCAGATCCCTCTGCAACGGAGCACCCCAAAGTCTCTCTCCATTCAGATAAGTTGCCTTCCTATTTTTCTGACCAAAATGCATGACCTCACACTTATCCATGTTAAACTCCATCTGCCACATTTTGGCCCACTTTCCTAACCTATCTATATTCATTTGTAAGATTCTCATTTCCTCATTAACGAACTGTCCCATCTAATTTTGTGTTGTTGGGTCTGAAGGTGGTTACAGAGATTGGGAGAGTTGTAGGGGCTGGGTGAGGTTACAGAGATGGTGAGGGTTGTCTGGGTTGGAGGAGGTTGCAGAGATGGTTAGGGTTGGTGGGACTGGAGGAGGTTACAGAGATGGGGAGGGTTGTAGATGGTTGCAGAGATAGGGAGGGGTGGAGGAGGTGATAGAGATAGGGAGTGCGAGGCGTCATGGAATGATAGAAAATGAAGAATAATAATAACCTGAGGTATTGCTGGACAGTTTGAAAATAGACAGCAATCTATTTAAAGGTGCCTTTCAATTTTTGTCATTTCCACTTTTTTAGTTGCCGGCCTCTATTTTTTGCGAGGGAAAAGTGCCGCATCTGCTGCCAGACAGGTTTCACACAGTTTGCCAAGAGCTGAGCTGAGCAGAATGACTCTCCCTGGGTCACAAGTTCAGAATGGTGTTCAGCCCCTCACCGCTCCAGCATGCTGGCTTAGCAAGGCCTCACCTGCGACTGGTTAGGTTTGGGCCTCACAAAGGATTCAAATCCCACCACCTCTGAAGCTCCTGGGTTAGCTTCAGGTGGGGCTCTGGCACTTGGGAAGGATATCTCTACCTTGCAACTCAGCACGGCAGATGAGGAAGGAGGGTCTGTTGGCTGTGAAAGAGATGGCAGATAAGTTCTCCTTCTCTTGCTAGAGACACTTGTCCTCTATGGTCCAATTAGCTCTGGGCTCCCTGTGTGCCGCCATGGTCACCTCACACTCTTTTGGTGTCTCACCGAGCTGAGTTGATGGGGAAGGGCTATGGGGCATGTACGTCAGGCGGGCAGTAGATTGGAAAAGTTATGAGAGAGAGCGAGAGTGGCAGACGAGAGACCGAGAGAGCACGAGAGAAGAGAGAGAGGGAACGCGGCAGACAAGCGAGAGAGAGAGAACGCGGCAGACGAGTGAGAGAGAGAACGCGGCAAACGAGCGAGAGAGAGAGAGCGATGCAGACGAGAGAGAGAGAGCGAGAGCGATGCAGACGAGAGAGAGAGCGAGAGCGATGTAGACGGGAGAGAGAGAGAGCGACGAAGGCGAGAGAGAGAGAGAGAGCGACGCAGGCGAGAGAGAGAGAGAGAGAGCGACGCAGGCGAGAGAGAGAGAGAGAGAGAGCGAAGCAGGCGAGAGAGAGAGCGACGCAGGCGAGAGAGAGAGCGACGCAGGCGAGAGAGGGAGAGAGAGCGACGCAGGCGAGAGAGAGAGAGAGAGCGACGCAGGCGAGAGAGAGAGAGCGACGCAGGCGAGAGAGAGAGCGACGCAGGCGAGAGAGAGAGAGCGACGCAGGCGAGAGAGAGCGAGAGCGACGCAGGCGAGAGAGAGCGAGAGCGACGCAGGCGAGAGAGAGCGACGCAGGCGAGAGAGAGCGAGAGCGACGCAGGCGAGAGAGAGCGAGAGCGACGCAGGCGAGAGAGAGCGAGAGCGACGCAGGCGAGAGAGGGCGAGAGCGACGCAGGCGAGAGAGGGCGAGAGCGACGCAGGCGAGAGAGGGCGAGAGCGACGCAGGCGAGAGAGGGCGAGAGCGACGCAGGCGAGAGAGGGCGAGAGCGACGCAGGCGAGAGAGGGCGAGAGCGACGCAGGCGAGAGAGGGCGAGAGCGACGCAGGCGAGAGAGGGCGAGAGCGACGCAGGCGAGAGAGGGCGAGAGCGACGCAGGCGAGAGAGGGCGAGAGCGACGCAGGCGAGAGAGGGCGAGAGCGACGCAGGCGAGAGAGGGCGAGAGCGACGCAGGCGAGAGAGGGCGAGAGCGACGCAGGCGAGAGAGGGCGAGAGCGACGCAGGCGAGAGAGGGCGAGAGCGACGCAGGCGAGAGAGGGCGAGAGCGACGCAGGCGAGAGAGGGCGAGAGCGACGCAGGCGAGAGAGGGCGAGAGCGACGCAGGCGAGAGAGGGCGAGAGCGACGCAGGCGAGAGAGGGCGAGAGCGACGCAGGCGAGAGAGGGCGAGAGCGACGCAGGCGAGAGAGGGCGAGAGCGACGCAGGCGAGAGAGGGCGAGAGCGACGCAGGCGAGAGAGGGCGAGAGCGACGCAGGCGAGAGAGGGCGAGAGCGACGCAGGCGAGAGAGGGCGAGAGCGACGCAGGCGAGAGAGGGCGAGAGCGACGCAGGCGAGAGAGGGCGAGAGCGACGCAGGCGAGAGAGGGCGAGAGCGACGCAGGCGAGAGAGGGCGAGAGCGACGCAGGCGAGAGAGGGCGAGAGCGACGCAGGCGAGAGAGGGCGAGAGCGACGCAGGCGAGAGAGGGCGAGAGCGACGCAGGCGAGAGAGGGCGAGAGCGACGCAGGCGAGAGAGGGCGAGAGCGACGCAGGCGAGAGAGGGCGAGAGCGACGCAGGCGAGAGAGGGCGAGAGCGACGCAGGCGAGAGAGGGCGAGAGCGACGCAGGCGAGAGAGGGCGAGAGCGACGCAGGCGAGAGAGGGCGAGAGCGACGCAGGCGAGAGAGGGCGAGAGCGACGCAGGCGAGAGAGGGCGAGAGCGACGCAGGCGAGAGAGGGCGAGAGCGACGCAGGCGAGAGAGGGCGAGAGCGACGCAGGCGAGAGAGGGCGAGAGCGACGCAGGCGAGAGAGGGCGAGAGCGACGCAGGCGAGAGAGGGCGAGAGCGACGCAGGCGAGAGAGGGCGAGAGCGACGCAGGCGAGAGAGGGCGAGAGCGACGCAGGCGAGAGAGGGCGAGAGCGACGCAGGCGAGAGAGGGCGAGAGCGACGCAGGCGAGAGAGGGCGAGAGCGACGCAGGCGAGATAGGGCGAGAGCGACGCAGGCGAGAGAGGGCGAGAGCGACGCAGGCGAGAGAGGGCGAGAGCGACGCAGGCGAGAGAGGGCGAGAGCGACGCAGGCGAGAGAGGGCGAGAGCGACGCAGGCGAGAGAGGGCGAGAGCGACGCAGGCGAGAGAGGGCGAGAGCGACGCAGGCGAGAGAGGGCGAGAGCGACGCAGGCGAGAGAGGGCGAGAGCGACGCAGGCGAGAGAGGGCGAGAGCGACGCAGGCGAGAGAGGGCGAGAGCGACGCAGGCGAGAGAGGGCGAGAGAGGAGAGAGGGAGGGCGCGCGGCAGAGGAAGGAGGGAGGGCGCGCGGCAGAGGAGGGAGGGAGGGCGCGCGGCAGAGGAGGGAGGGAGGGCGCGCGGCAGAGGAGGGAGGGAGGGCGCGCGGCAGAGGAGGGAGGGAGGGCGCGCGGCAGAGGAGGGAGGGGGCGCACGACAGAGGAGGGCACACAGCAGAGGAGAGGGAGCGAGGGCGCGCAGCAGAGGGGCGAGGGCGAGCGGCAGGGGAGCGAGAGCGAGGGCGCGCGGCAGGGGAGCAGGAGCGAGAGCAAGGGTGCGCGGCGCGAGAACGAGGGCGTGCGGCAGGGGAGCAAGAACGAGGGCACGTGGCAGGGGAGCGGGAGCGGGAGCGAGAGCAAGGGTGCGCGGCTGGGGAGCGTGGGTGGAGGGCGAGGGCAGCAGCGGGGTAAGGGCAACAGGGAAGCGGGTGAGGGCGGCAGAGGCGAGCGGGTGAGGGCAGCAGAGGAGAGCGGCTTAGGGTGAGGGCGGCACAGGAGAGCGGCGTAGGGTGAGGGCGGCACTGGAGAGCGGCGTAGGGTGAGGGCGGCACTGGAGAGCGGCGTAGGGTGAGGGCGGCACTGGAGAGCGGCGTAGGGTGAGGGCGGCACTGGAGAGCGGCGTAGGGTGAGGGCGGCACTGGAGAGCGGCGTAGGGTGAGGGCGGCACTGGAGAGCGGCGTAGGGTGAGGGCGGCACTGGAGAGCGGCGTAGGGTGAGGGCGGCACTGGAAAGTGGCGTAGGGTGAGGGCGGCACTGGAGAGCGGCGTAGGGTGAGGGCGGCACTGGAGAGCGGCGTAGGGTGAGGGCGGCACTGGAGAGCGGCGTAGGGTGAGGGCGGCACTGGAGAGCGGCGTAGGGTGAGGGCGGCACAGGAGAGCGTCATAAGGTGAGGGCGGCACTGGAGAGCGGCGTAGGGTGAGGGCGGCACTGGAGAGCGGCGTAGGGTGAGGGCGGCACAGGAGAGCGTCATAAGGTGAGGGCGGCACAGGAGGGGGAGAGATTGGGAGCGGCAGAGCATGCCAGACGATACCTGAACAGGTGCCGGAATGTGGCGACTTGGGGATTTTCACAGTAACTTCATTGCAGTGTTAATGTAAGCCTACTTGTAACAATAATAAAGAAAGAGAGAGGCAGAGAGCGGGAGAGAGCAAGGTTGAGGTAGACGAGGGCGATGGAGATTGTATATTAAAGATATCGGGGAGGTGGGGTTAGTGTAGGAAAATGATATTGATGCAGAAAGTCAGACACGATCTTGCTGACTAGAGCTCAAGGGGCCGAATGCCCTCCTGTCTGGAAAGTTTGGAGAGCTCTCGTACACCTGAAGCCCTGCAGGATCAGACTGGCCTGGGAATTCATTCTCTTTTCCACCCCCTCCCCAGGCTCTGCCCAGAGTTCCACAGCTGCTGTTTGAATGTTTTGCCCTGTTGGATCTGTACACAAATACAGCAGGAACAGGCTCAGATTGGTGGGGGGGGGGGGGGGGGGGGAAGCAGAGCCAGCGGAGGGCGGAGTGTTGTCTGAAAACACTGCCTGCAAAGACTGTACCAAGACGCTTGGCGGTGGGTGTTGCAGTCCTGCTGTCGGGACAGGGGGAGTTAGTGCAGGGAAAGGGGGAGAGAGTGTTCTGCGGTGGGGGCAGGGGAGGGGGAATATCCGAGCAGAATGTGCAGCATGCGGCCGGCGTGTTTGTGCCGGGGGACAGAGATGAGTTTGAGTGAAGGTGGCTTGTAGTTGCTCTCACGGCTTCCGCCCGCCCCTCTCCACTCCAGACACCCATGCCGGAATCTCTGCATCAGCCTCTTACTTCCTGCACCTCGGGGTGCTTTATTGATCCCGTTAATCATATTTGCATTTTAATGTCTCAAGTTTCATTGCGTTTTGGTTCAGGCAGTCTCCCTTTCAGGGACTATCCCTTTAATTTGTCCCTCAGTTAAATTGAGTTCGTTCTTTGTATTAAACAAAATAGTCGGAATGCACAGGAACTTTGAAAGGTAGGAGCGGGGAAGTGGGGAGGGTGGAAAAGAAAACCATCTGAGAGCATTTGCCGAGGCTGGATCGGGCTGCGGGAGAGGGGGGGGGCTATGGATCCAGGGTGTGGGAGTTATTGATCCAGGGTGTGGGAAGGGGGGAGTTATTGATCCAGGGTGTGTGGGGGGCGGGGGGGGGGGGGTATGGATCCAGGGTGGTGGGGGGGGGGGGTGTAGATTTATTGATCCAGGGTGTGGGGGGGGGGGGGGTATTGATCCAGGAGGTTGGGTGGGTGTTTATTGATCCAGGGGGTGGGGGGGGGTTTATTGATCTGGGGGGGGTGTTATTGATCCAGGGTGTTGGGGGTGCATGGGTTTATTGATCCAGGGTGTGGGGGGGGGGTAGGTTTATTGATCCAGGGAGTTTGGGGGGGCGGTAGGTTTAATGATCCAGGGTGTTGGGGGTGTGTAGGTTTATTGATGCAGGGTGTTGAGGAGGGGGGGGGTGGTAGGTTTATTGATGCAGGGTGTTGTCTGTGTTATTATCCAGGGTGTTTGGCGGGGGGGGGGGGGGCTGCTGCGGGAGAGAGAGTGCTTTACTGGGGTGGGTCTCGGTGCCAGCAGCCAGTACCTGAGAGCAGCGCCCTGTGGCCTTTTCCCCACTGAGGCAGCTCTGGAATTTACAGTGGGCTCTGCAAGGCTCCTAAACAAACAGCAGCGCAGCTGGCAGAAGGTAGAGTGCTGGTTCTGGGGGCAGCTGAAACCAATTTGACCAGGCTGTGTGGCGGGGTTCTAGGCAGTCCCCTCCAAGGAGGTACAGCAGCTCAAAGGAAACTTAAACAACATCAAAACAAACAGTGATTAAGTGGACGGCAGCGAGCCAGCCGGCTGGGGGGGGGGGTGGATTTGAGCCAATTTGCTTATCGGAATGAAGGAGGAAACCTTGCCACGAATTGGTACAGAGCAAGATCCCACCACCAGCTAGCACCATGGATAACCTGATGTTATTTGAGGTCTAAATGCGGGCCCAGGAATTTGTAATATGTGAAAAATGGCCTGCAGCGTTTCGGATTCAGTCGGCAGCAGGCCGCTTTTTTTCTTTCTTTAGGGGAGTGGGAATAAAACAAGTTGCCGACTACCTTGTGAGACCGAGAGGATTTGACTTATTTGTTGGGCCGCTGTTAGTTGGTGACTATTGTTATTCTGCCTGCAATGATCGGTGGTGTGCTAAGTCTGTCTTGGTATGTTCGGTCATTCCTTGCTTTGTGTTCATTCTCCTTCACGCAGTGATTTTTGGTTGGCAGTTCGATTATGGGGGGCATTGCGGCTGATTCTACCTGTACCCTTTCCCGAATGGGTGATTGATGTTGGGATTGGGGCACCCTGACTGATTTTTCTTCCCCTTCCACGTTTCCCTCTTACACCGATGGACAATAATTTGAATTATGCCAGGTACTGCCCAGTTAACCTAAGCACCGAGTGTCAAGCCCAGAGGCCTTGGCTGTCCTGTACGGCTCAGTATCTTTTGTTGTTTCACCCCACAAGGTGCTGGGATGAGGGTCTGTGTCTGTGCTTCCCCCACACGGTGATGGGACGTGGGTCTGTGTCTGAACTTGTGTTCAGATCTTCAAAACATATCAAATAGAGCAGTTGAACCAACACTGATGACTTCTGGGGTACCCCACTGTCATCCTCTTTATTCAGAAGACACCGTTCATTGGTCCCCTCTATGTTTGCCCCACAGTCCATGTCTTATCCACACTTTCATTGTCTCTTTAATCCCATCAACTTTGATTATCACCTGCATTTCTGTAGCACCTTTCATAGCCGCCGAATTTCCCAAAGCACATTGTAGCCAATGAGCTTCTGAATTGTGCTCAAACACGTCAGAAACAGCAAAATATCACAGCCAGCAGTGTGATAATGACCCAACTCTGCGGCCTCCGTGATGATGGGCTGAGGGATAAACACTGCCTAGATTTCAAATCGTGGCCAGGCGTTCCATTCCATCCGCATGAGAGGAGAGGCAAGATCTTGGTTTAAAGTCTCTGACAGTGCCGTGCTCCCTCAGTACTGACCCTCTGACAGTGCAGCGCTCCCTCAGTACTGGCACTCTGACAGTGCAGCACTCCCTCAGTACTGACCCTCTGACAGTGCAGCACTCCCTCAGTACTGACCCTCTGACAGTGCAGCGCTCCCTCAGTACTGACCCTCTGACAGTGCAGCTCTCCCTCAGTACTGACCCTCTGACAATGCAGCACTCCCTCAGTACTGACCCTCTGACAATGCAGCACTCCCTCAGTACTGGCCCTGACAGTGCAACGCTCCCTCAGTACTGACCCTCTGACAGTGCAGCGCTCCCTCAGTACTGACCCTCTGACAGTGCAGCAGTCCCTCAGTACTGACCCTCTGACAGTGCAGCGCTCCCTCAGTACTGACCCTCTGACAGTGCAGCGCTCCCTCAGTACTGACCCTCTGACAGTGCAGCACTCCCTCAGTACTGACCCTCTGACAGTGCAGCACAGCCTCAGTACTGACAATACAGTGTTCCCACAGTACAGACTCTCTAGAAGTGCCGTGTTCACTCAGCACTTACGCTCTGACAGTGCAGCACTCCCTCAGTACTGAAGCTGACAGTGCAGCTCTCCCTCAGTACTGACCCTCTGTCAGTGCAGCACTCCCTCAGTACTGACCCTCTGACCGTGCAGCACTCCCTCAGTAATGAAGCTGACAGTGTAGCATTCCCTCAGTACTGACCCT
This sequence comes from Scyliorhinus torazame, assembly GCF_047496885.1. NCBI lineage: Eukaryota > Metazoa > Chordata > Chondrichthyes > Carcharhiniformes > Scyliorhinidae > Scyliorhinus > Scyliorhinus torazame. The sequence continues at coordinate 104,993,461 of NC_092718.1, read as the reverse complement.
CTGACAGTGCAGCACTCCCTCAGTACTGACCCTCCGACAGTGCGGTGCCCCCTCAGTACTGACCCTCTGACAATGCGGTGCCCCCTCAGTACTGACCCTCCGACAGTGCGGTGCTCCCTCCGTACTGACCCTCCGACAGTGCGGTGCTCCCTCAGTACTGACCCTCCGACAGTGCGGTGCCCCCTCAGGACTGACCCTCTGACAGTGCGGTGCCCCCTCATTACTGACCCTCCGACAGTGCAGTGCTCCCTCAGTACTGACCCTCCGACAATGCGGTGCCCCCTCAGTACATTGTGATTTATGAACCTGTGAGCAGTGACACAGTGAGTTGGTAATTCCGCAATTTTCTCAGTCTGTCACCATTCACTGTTCATTTGCTACTTGGTCCTGTGTTGTGTGAGTGAACCAGCATGTTCTGTGGCTGGAGCAGGCAGGCTGCTTGGGGGAGGACTTTGCAGCAGGAGGCAGCCAGGTAAGGATAAGCAACTCTGCAGTAAGCTTGCAAGCCCGATAGTGTGGGCATCGTAGGGTTGGTAAGATCTCTGTGCCAGCTCTGGGCACCCTTCCTGACATCGGCAGTGAGAACAGGACTTGTGAGTTTCAACGTGCCAGCTGAGCCCATGCCTCTGTCACCCCCTGCAGGATAATCCAATCCTGTGTCTTGTTAGTGTGCAAACCCAGGGCCTCGGGCGTCTTAATTACGAGGCGTCCCTGAATTGCCTTCATTGTGCATCATGAGCAGATCTGGAAAGGCGCAGGCTCCCATCGTCCCCGCCGTTCTGAGTGTCGCTGATCTTTGCCGGGCCAGCAGTAATAGTTGTCCTCGATGGATTCTCTTTGAAGGATCTTCAGTACCTTTCCTGAATTGCGTGACATGGTGGGGTTACAGCTTTGTTGAAACATCCACTGGCATTTGAAGTAAAGTTGTGTCTGCTGGAGCCGGCAGGGCTGTTGGAATGAGCAGGTCTGAGGGTCTTCCAAGCCTTTTCTGACTGTCCCTGCATGAGGACTGCAGTGGCCTTTGTCTTCCACAGGCCACTGATGATCCATGCCCCATCTACCCATCTAAGCAGACCTACAACCCTCCAAGGTTGCCGCACTTCTCCATTTTCTGGCCTCCTGAGCATCCCAAGTTTAATTCCTCGGCACTTGGTGGCCTTCAGCTGCCAGGACCCTGAGCTCTGTTAATTTCCTCCCTAAACTCCGTCTGTCTCTATCCACCTCAGACGCTCCTTCAAACCAACCTCTTGAACTAAGCGTTTGGTCACCTGTCCTTGTATCTGCTTGCGTGGCTCTGCATCGAATGTTGTTCCTGTCAAGGCTCTTGAGATGTTTTACGATGGGAAAGCAGTTATGTAAATACAGGTTGCTGTCACAACCAGTACATGTGCATGAGGATATAGGCCTTGAAACGATTTCCATGCCTGTTACCGTTTTTGGAATCATCTCGCTCTGTCAACCTCTTGGACTTTTCACTCACGTTCTGTCGATTTGAAAGGCTCTTCGCCTGTGGTCCATCTGTTTCCAGTCAGGTGTCAGAAGCTCATGGTTGAAAGCAGGCAAGCAAGGACCCAAGTTTCTTTTCCTTTTTTTTCTAATAAACTTAAGAGTATCCAGTTCTCTTTTTTTGTTCCCAATTAAGGAGTAATTTAGCGTGGCCAATCCACAACCTACCCTGTACATCTTTGCGTTCTGGGGTGAGATCCATGCTGACACGGGGAGTATGTGCAAACTTCACATGGACAGTGACCCTGGACAGGGATCGAACCTGGATCCTCGGTGGCGGAAGGCAGCACTGCTAACCACTGTGCCGTCCTTCAAGGACCCACAATTAAAATAAGGTTAGGCAGACTAGTGGCAAGAAAGAGGAAATTAAGATATATTGGAATAGGATGTGCACAGACCTATGTGGGTGGTGTGCGCTCGCGAGCAAAAGGGCGTCAGTGCATGCGCACACGTGCGTCTGTGGGTATATGCATGCACGTATGTGCGTTTGGGTATATGCGTCTGTGGGTGTGTGCACATGTGGCATACGTGCATGGGCTTTTGTGTGTGCGCGCGCTCGAAGGTGTATCACTGCATGCTCGTGGAAGGTCTGTCACTGTGTTGCATGCGTGCGAAGGTGCCTCTGTGCATTCACGTGTGGATGTGCCTTTCTGGGTGCGGACGTTAATCTGTGAGCATGCGCTCGTAGTTGCATCACTGTACGCGCGCACAAAGTTGCATCAGTGTGTGTGCATGCGTGCAGCGAAGGTGCCTCTGTGGGCATGCACGTATGCAAATATATATCTGTGCGTATGTGGACGTGTGTCTATGCACACGTGTGCAGACGTGCATCTGTATGAGCATGTCGGCGTGTGTGTGTGTCTCTGTGCATGCGTGCGCACTGACATGCGCCTGTGCACATGTGCGAGGACGTGCGTCTGGTTACGTGTGCGCGCGGATGTGGGACTGTACGTGTCCTTGTGCGCATGCGTGGATGTGCATCTGTGGGGACGTGCGTCAATGGGCACTCGCGCGGGGATATGAGAAGGTGCGTCTGTGTGTTTGCGCGTGAAGTTGAATCTGTAGCGTGTTCAATGGTTGGTGCAGGCTTTAAAAAAAATTTAAGGTACCCAGTTATTTTCTTCTCAATTAAGGGGCAATTTAGCATGGCCAATCCCCCTACTCTGCACAACTGTGGGTTGTGGGTGTGAGACCCATGCAGACTGGGAGAATTGTGCACACGGCCAGTAACCCGGGTCCGGGATCGAATCATGGTCCTCGACATCGTGAGGCAGCAGTGTTAACCACTGCGCCACATGCCGCCCGGGGTTGGTGCAGACTTGATGGGCCGATGGCCTCCTTTTCAACTGTACGGAATCAATGATCTTGGTATATTTGTCACAAATTACTCCACTTCCGCCCATCAAAGGGGCCCCTCTCGTGTTCAAATATAGAGTAGGAGAGTCGCATATCACCGTGGAGGGCAGGCTGCACACAGGCAGGGTGGGCCGAATGACCCGATGTCCGTGCTGTAATTCCGAAGCACCCATGTGTCGGGCTCAATCAATGGAGCAGTGCAGGGGGAATTCCCACCCACCTTCACACACCCCCACACCCCATCAAATAATTTGTGGAATCTTGCTGTGCGTGGATGGTTTTGCCATGTTTTGCTGCCTCACGGTGCATGGGTGTGTGCTGCAGTTCACTTACTGAGCAAGAGGGAATGGGCCGATAAGGCTGTGAGGGGTTGGATGCTCTGAAATCCACTTGATGTCAGTTTGGGGCTCAGTAAACCACCTGCCAAGTGTGGGATGATTATACAGGAGGTGGCAAAGAGAAAAGTATGTTGTTGGACAGTCAGCGGAACACAGCGGTTATGAGCAGGAGGAGGCCAGTCAGCCCTTCAAGACTGCTCCGCCATTCAGAAAGATCACGGCTGACCTGATTGGTGACCTGAACTGCACTCTCCCGTCTGTCCCCCCCCCCCCCCCCCCCCCCCCTCGTTCTAGACCCCCTTGTCCCCAACCCAAGTGGGGAACATCCCACTTCACAGCCACCCTGTTGTATTGTATTTTGGCTGGTGCAGACAAGTAGGGCCTTCAGTCCTCCCACATTTTTCTAAATTTTCTAAATATGGAAAGGAGCAACGTGTTCAGTAAATGATTTACTCTTTGGGAGTGCCAGCCAGGACACGCTGGGTCGAATGGTCATCTCTCTGTGCTGTAATGATCCGATGATTCTAACTATTTGCACATCTGAGTGCCAGTAACTGAGGAACTGATGGGGAAACTAGTGGAGGTGTATAAACCGGGAATGGGGCTAAGGTTGTTTCGGCGAGAGACATCACGGGGGGGCAATGGGCCGAATGGTCAGTACTGCGACTAAGCATAGGAATTCCTGCTGCAGGGAGAGGGGTGGGGTATGGATGATGGACCGACTAGCCGTCTCTTGGATTGTACAAAGTGCTATCCAACTGCGTGAATGGGCAAACGTGGTGTGGTTCGGTTCCACACCATTTTCAAACAGCCTTGCTGTTGAATTTACCTGCTAATGCTCCTCCTGTACAGTGTGCTTGGAATTTCCCCTGTGAAAAAAGACACTTTATAAATGCAGGCTGTTGTGGTTATGTATTCCTAGTTCATGCAAAACCAGGTGGTCTGACAGGACAGAAATGGTTGTGGGGTGAAGTGGGGCAAGAGTGTGAGTAAGGACCAGCCTGGATTCCTGCTCCGAACCCCGGCCTCTGCTTTGCGCAACCAAGCCAGCGCTCCGTACATTACGGGCACAGCTACAATGCGCATTGCTGTCGAATAACCTTCCAACTGATTTTTAAACTTTTGACCGGCACGGGGACACAGTGGTTAGCACTGCTGCCTCACAGCCCCAGGGACCCAAGTTCAATTCTGGCCTTGGGTGACTGTGGAGTTTGCACATTTTCCTGTGTCTGCATGGGGTTTCCTCCCAAAGTCCAAGGATGTGCAGATTAGGTGGGGTTACAGGGATAGGGTGGGGGAGTGGGCCTTGGTAGGGTGCTCTTTCAGAAATCGGTGCAGACTTGATGGGCTGAATGGCCTTCTGCGCTGTGTAGGAATTCTATTCGGTGATCTTATTCTATTCTGTTTGGTGTGGGGTGGTGGTTATGAGTTGTAGACACTTGGGGAACGATCGGTTTGAAAGACAGGAAGAGGAATGGCTGTTCGTTATCAGCACTGCCCTCGCTGTTTCCTGCCCGGCCCAGCTTTAGGGTAGCCTGCAGATTGGGAGTGACTGGTCCCAGACAGCAGAACAGCGGTATCATGGTCTGCTGACTCGAGGCTCACTTCACAGAATGCTTTTCCTGCTGAGATACTGTGATAAGCTGTAATTAGTGTTGTGGTTCTGGGAGTGACCGAGATAGAGAGCGATGTAGAGGGAGAAGAGAGGGGTTGGGGTGGGGGTGAGGGAGAAGAAGAGAGGGGGTGGGGTGGGAGGGGAGGGAGAAGAGAGAGGGTGGGGGGGGGGAGGGAGAAGAGGGGGGGGGAGAGGGAGAAGAGAGAGGGTGGGGGGGGAGGGAGAAGAGGGGGGAGGGAGAAGAGAGAGGGTGGGGGGGAGGGAGAAGAGGGGTGGGGGGGGAGAAGAGAGAGGGGGTGGGGGGAGAAGAGAGGGGGGTGGGGGAGGGAGAAGAGAGGGGGTGGGGGAGGGAGAAGAGAGGGGGGTGGGGGAGGGAGAAGAGAGGGGGAGGGAGAAGAGAGGGGGTGGGGGAGGGAGAAGAGAGGGGGGTGGGGGAGGGAGAAGAGAGGGGGGTGGGGGGAGGGAGAAGAGAGGGGGTGGGGGGAGGGAGAAGAGAGGGGGGTGGGGGGGGAGAAGAGAGGGTGGGGGGAGGGAGAAGAGAGGGGGGTGGGGGGAGGGAGAAGAGAGGGGGGTGGGGGGAGGGAGAAGAGAGGGGGTGGGGGGAGGGAGAAGAGAAGGGGGTGGGGGAGGGAGAAGAGAAGGGGGTGGGGGAGGGAGAAGAGAAGGGGGTGGGGGGAGGGAGAAGGGTGGGGGGAGGGAGAAGAGAGGGGGGGTGGGGGGAGGGAGAAGAGAGGGGGGTGGGGGGAGGGAGAAGAGAGGGGGGGTGGGGGGAGGGAGAAGAGAGGGGGGCGGGGGGAGGGAGAAGAGAGGGGGGTGGGGGGAGGGAGAAGAGAGGGGGGTGGGGGGAGGGAGAAGAGAGGGGGGGTGGGGGGAGGGAGAAGAGAGGGGGGTGGGGGGAGGGAGAAGAGAGGGGGGTGGGGGGAGGGAGAAGAGAGGGGGGTGGGGGGAGGGAGAAGAGAGGGGGGGTGGGGGAGGGAGAAGAGAGGGGGGGTGGGGGGAGGGAGAAGAGAGGGGGGGTGGGGGGAGGGAGAAGAGAGGGGGGGTGGGGGAGGGAGAAGAGAGGGGGGTGGGGGGAGGGAGAAGAGAGGGGGGTGGGGGAGGGAGAAGAGAGGGGGAGGGAGAAGAGAGGGGGAGGGAGAAGAGAGGGGGGTGGGGGAGGGAGAAGAGAGGGGGGTGGGGGAGGGAGAAGAGAGGGGGGTGGGGGGAGGGAGAAGAGAGGGGGGTGGGGGGAGGGAGAAGGGAGGGGGGTGGGGGGAGGGAGAAGAGAGGGGGGTGGGGGGAGGGAGAAGAGAGGGGGGTGGGGGGAGGGAGAAGAGAGGGGGGTGGGGGGAGGGAGAAGAGAGGGGGGGTGGGGGGAGGGAGAAGAGAGGGGGGTGGGGGGAGGGAGAAGAGAGGGGGGGTGGGGGGAGGGAGAAGAGAGGGGGGGTGGGGGGAGGGAGAAGAGAGGGGGGTGGGGGGAGGGAGAAGAGAGGGGGGTGGGGGAGGGAGAAGAGAGGGGGAGGGAGAAGAGAGGGGGGTGGGGGAGGGAGAAGAGAGGGGGGTGGGGGAGGGAGAAGAGAGGGGGGTGGGGGAGGGAGAAGAGAGGGGGGTGGGGGGAGGGAGAAGAGATGGGGGTGGGGGGGGGAGAAGAGAGGGTGGGGGGAGGGAGAAGAGAGGGGGGTGGGGGGAGGGAGAAGAGAGGGGGTGGGGGGAGGGAGAAGAGAAGGGGGTGGGGGGAGGGAGAAGAGAAGGGGGTGGGGGGAGGGAGAAGAGAAGGGGGTGGGGGGAGGGAGAAGAGAGGGGGGTGGGGGGGGAGGGAGAAGAGAGGGGGGTGGGGGGAGGGAGAAGAGAGGGGGGTGGGGGGAGGGAGAAGAGAGGGGGGTGGGGGGAGGGAGAAGAGAAGGGGGTGGGGGGAGGGAGAAGAGAGGGGGGTGGGGGGGAGGGAGAAGAGAGGGGGGTGGGGGGAGGGAGAAGGGAGGGGGGTGGGGGGAGGGAGAAGAGAGGGGGGTGGGGGGAGGGAGAAGAGAGGGGGGGTGGGGGGAGGGAGAAGAGAGGGGGGGTGGGGGGAGGGAGAAGAGAGGGGGGGTGGGGGGAGGGAGAAGAGAGGGGGGTGGGGGGAGGGAGAAGAGAGGGGGGTGGGGGGAGGGAGAAGAGAGGGGGGGTGGGGGGAGGGAGAAGAGAGGGGGGGTGGGGGGAGGGAGAAGAGAGGGGGGTGGGGGGAAGGAGAAGAGAGGGGGTGGGGGGAGGGAGAAGAGAGGGGGGTGGGGGGAGGGAGAAGAGAGAGTGGTGGGGGGAGGGAGAAGAGAGGGGGGTGGGGGAGGGAGAAGAGAGGGGGGTGGGGGAGGGAGAAGAGGGGTAGGGAGAGGGGGGGGAGGTACAAGAGAGGGGAGGAGGGAGTGGAGAGGTGTATTGTTCGGTGAGAGAGATTGCAAGGTGGGGGGGGTGGCGGAAGCGTGTGAAATGTAGGCGGAGAAAGAGAGACGACGTGGGAGAGTGAGCGAGATTCGGGGGCAATGCTCTGTTTGACGCTGTATTTACACTGGGTGCTGCACAGTGAAGGTTATTCTGGAACTCCAAACCCTGCTAAAGTGCCAGCTAATGCTTGGTTATCAAAGTGGAAGCTCCTGATGAAAGGGGCAGTGACTATATGGGTGGGATTTGCTGCACAAACTGAAGGGGTCATGGCAAACAGTTGTTTGTTTCAGATTGGTTGGAAGTATACAGTGGCGTTCCCCTGAGATCTCTGCTTATCTGTGAATGACCAGGGAAATGCAAGGCATAGTTTCAGAGTTTGAAGATGATACAAAACTCAGATTTCGCAAACAATGAGACAGGCAGAAACAGGGGGACACAGGAGGACTCGACCTACACATGACCATTCAACACAATGAAGTGCGAGGGAATAAGACGCTTGGTGGGGAGAATAATATAAGCTAAATGATAAATTCTGGAAGGTTCTGGAACAGAGATGCCTGGCAATATTCATACGCAAATCAGGACCCAGCTGAGAAACACATTTGAAAGTTTCGGGGGAGAGAATTAATCAAGGCCTTCGAAGATCACAAAGGGTTTGGACCGAGTTAATAAGGAGCACGTGTTTCCCATGGCAGGGGGTCGATAACTAGAAGGACACGGATCGTAGAGAGTCGATAAAAGAATCAGAGGTGGGGGTAGGGGAGATGAAGGCAGATTTGATTTATGCAGCAAGTTGCTGTGATCAGGGACGTGCTGCCTCAGGTCGGTGGAAACAGTAGGTTTCCGAGGGAATTGGATAAATGCCCCAAGGGGGCAGGGCTGTGAAGAATGAGGAGAGATGGAATGGGATAAATTGGATAGATCTGTCAACGAGCTCGCACAGGCAAGATGGGTCAAATGGTCTCCTGTGCTGTTTCAATCATGATCCTGTGACCCCCCCATCATGTTCATTAACAACACAACCAACTTGCATTTATATAGCGCCTTTCATATCGCAAGCATTCCAAGGCTCTTTGCAAGCATCAGCAAACAAAAATTCACTATTCTTAAATGACTTTGAAGGCATAGAAAGTCAAGCATCCAAATTTGCTGATGATACAAAGTTAGGCGGCATTGTAGACAGCCTTAGATGATAGCATAGAATTGCAAGGAGATACTGACAGACAAGGATACTGAGCAAAATTGTGGTAAATAGAATTCAATGTCAGCCAGTGTGAGGTTATCCATTTTGGACCAAAAATGGATAGAGCAGAGTACTTTCTAAATAGAAAGAGGTTAAGTAAAGTGGATGTCCAAAGAGACTTGGTGGTTGAGGTGTATTGATCCTGAAAATGTCACGAGCAACAGAAAATAAAATGCTAGCCTTTATATCTAGAGGATTGGAGGATATAGACACAGAGGTTATGCTGCAGCTGTAGAAAACCCTGATTAGACCCCACTGCGAGTGCTGTGAGCAGTTCTGGGCACCACACCTTGGGAAGAATATTTTGACCTTGGAGGGAGTGCAGCGTAAATTTACTAAAATGATACTTGGATTACAGGGGATAAATTACGAGGAGAGATTACTCAAATTAGACCAGTTTTCACTAGAATTTAGAAGGTTACGGGGTGATCTGATCGAAGTCTTCAAGTTGTTAACAGGAAAAGACAGGGTAGATAAAGACAAACTATTTCCACTGGTTGGAGATTCTAAAACTAGGGGCATAGTCTAAAACATTAGGCCAGACCATTCAGGAGAGATGTTCTTCACTCAAAGGGCGGTAGAGGTTCGGAAACAGAAGTTGCTAGATCAGTTAATTTTAAATCCGGGATAGATAGATTTTTGTTCAGCAAAGATCTGAAGGTATGTGGAACAAAGGCAGGTAAATGGAGTTGAATTAAATGAAATGAAATTAAAATCGCTTATTGTCACAAGTAGGCTTCAAATGAAGTTACTGTGAAAAGCCCCTAGTCGCCACATTCCGGCGCCTGTTCGGGGAGGCTGGTACGGGAGAGTTGGGTCACAGATCAACTATGATCTGTAAATAATGGGACAGGCTCAGGCTCGAGGGGCTGAATGACCGACTCCTGTTCCTATGTTCCTAAAATTTGACATTGAACCGCACAAAGAGATATTTGGGTCAGATAACCAAAGTGGTCGATCAAAGGTTACCAACGGTGTTAAGGAGCGTCCTGGAGGAGGACAGTGAGGCCGACTGGGAAGTTTCGGGAGGGAATTCCAGGGTTCAGTGAACCACATAGCTGAAGGCACGTATGCCAGTGTTGGAGCGATTAAATCCGGTGGGGGGAGGGTTGGGTGCTGCTGAGGAGACCAGGATTGTCGGAGTGGAGAGAGCTCAGTTAGAGGGTTGGGGGGGGTGGGGTGGTTTAAGGCTGGAGGAGATCACAAAGATGGGGGGGATGCGGGGTGATGGCGTGGTATGGGTGGCCAAGGCCGTGTGGAGGGAACTGGGAGCGAGGATGAGAAGTTTAAAACTGAGGTGTTGCTGGACTGAGAGACGGGCGTTGGAGATGGGGGGAATGCAGCTTGCCGCGCCTTAGTACACCAATCGGATGACTTCAGGTTTACAGAGGGGAGAATGTAGTTGGCTGGCCACACGAGTATTGGAGTCATTGAGTCGGAGAGGGAACTAAAAGCATGCAGGTTCAGCAACTACTAGGGAAGGATATTCCCCCTTGTGGAAGAGTCTAGGACCAGAGGGCACAATCTCAGAGTAAGGGGTCACCCATTTCACACACCGGTGAGGAGGAATGTCTTCTCTGAGGGTAGTGAATCTGTGGAATTCTTTACCACAGAGAGCAGTTGAGACTGGGCAGGTAAGTATGTTCACAGCCGAGATAGATTTTTAAGGGAGTCTGAGATTATGCTCTCTGGTCCGAGACTCTCCCACAGGGGAAACATCCTCTCAGCATCTACCCTATCAAGCCCTCTTGAGAATCCTATATGTCTCAATCAAGTCGCCTCTCATTCTTCGAAACACCTGTAAGGGAATCAAGGGTTATGGGCATAAGGCGGGAAAGTGGAGTTGCGGATTATCACATCCAATCAGTCATGATCTTGTTGAATGGTGGAGCTGAAATGAAGGGCTGAATGGCCTACTTCTACCCCTGTTGAGCTCTTTAAGCATTTTATAAGGTCCAGTGACTTCACTGTTTATTCTTCTAAACTGTAAACAATTCAGGCCCAGTCTCCTCAATCTCTCCTCTTAGGACAGTCCAACCATCCTGGTGAACCTGGACTCCCTATATCAGTGCTTTTCAAACTTGTTTTCCCTGGGATCCACTTTTGCCAACCTGCTGGCCTTCATGACCCCTGCCGGCAGACCTTCGTTACCCACACTGCCTGACCTTTGCGACCCACCATTTTCACATACCTTTTATGTGACAAATGAGTCTGCTTAGTCCTCCAATTTCACTTGCTTTGTTATTCAATGTTCCATTTCTGCTGAGGACTTAAACTGATGATTTAAGTTCTCGCTGCATCCTTTGAAAAAAATCAAGATGTTTGTCCTCAAACTCACTATGCTTAGTCTTCAAATGGCTTTGAAGTTTTGAGGGTTTAAAAATTTAATTTGCCAGTACTTCCCTGCATATAACACACATTGGCTTTTCATCCTGTCATGAGAATGTCGCTTTAAGAAATGGTTAGCTGCTCATGTTACTGCAGTGATGTCAGAGTGTGGGTGGAGCTGAGCTCTGGTTCTGCTTTTTAGTTTCACTTTGAGGAAAAGCTTGGGTGTGTCTGGGTTTTCCAGTGAGCTGCAGCTAAAGTTAAACAAAGAGCTGTCCTGTTGATCTCTGCCATCCAAAGACTATCTCTGGATTATTTGGTGAATTCAGAATTATAAATGTTCTCAATAGTGAATGTGAACCTAATGTGCTCCTGTTTAAAGGTTTGTTCAGTCTTTTGGATGTTAAAAGGACAGCTTAAAGGATTACTTAGTGTTGTATTCTTTGGGGGTTATCTTTGAATTAATGGTTGCTAAGATATTCACTGTTTGTTTTAAAAAGGTTAATTTGAGTTCATAGAATAAACATTGTTTTGTTTTAAAAAACACTGGTCCCTTTCTGCTGTACCATACCTGTGGAGTGAGCCTTGTGCTCCCATACCACAATCTATTAAAAGTTATGGGTCAGGTGAACTCCATGATACACTTTGAAATGAAATGAAAATCGCTTGTTGTCATAAGTAGGCTTCAAGTGAAGTTACTGTGAAAAGCCCCTAGTCGCCACATTCTGGCGCCTGTTTGGGGAGGCTGGTACGGGAATTGAACCGTGTTGCTGGCCTGCCTTGGTCTGCTTTAAAAGCCAGCAATTTAGCCCAGTGTGCTAAACCAGCCCATGGGGTTCTCTAAACCCTGACCCATAACCATCCTGATTCTCATTGATGCAATTAGCAAAGCCATACCTCAAGAAATCATCTTTATACTGCTTTGTTCACAATTTCAGATTCTTCTTAGTAAGCTGTTCACCAGAGACCCTGGACCCCTGCTTACAGCTCACACCAGCACTGCTCTGTCCTGCTGTGAACTCTGCTGAGGAGCTCTCTCCAGCAGATTCAGTTGCGATCCTGGCTTGTTTGATCCTCTCTTCCTTCTTAAAAAAAACAATCTATCTTCAGTTCTTCACAATCCTGTTGCCTTGCTCGCAGCTCGAAAATGGAGGAATATGTCCTCCATGATTTTGCGCCAAAAGCACAGACTACCGTCAGTGTATGAGCTGGGTGTGTGATCTGCTCTCTGCCGCCGCTTCTGGCGGGAAGACTGCGCTGTTGGCATTTAAAACCCGGTCGCGGCCAACAGTCTTCTTTTATTTTCAGGTTTTTATTCCGTTTTTATTAGGAGTGACAAAAGTTACAACTTTAGAAGGAAACAAAATTGGACATAATGATTGCAGCTCAGAAGTTGGCAGCTTTTTTGAAACTGTTAAGAAGAGCTAATTGGGCCGCGAAAGAATGAACAGCACAAAGCTATAGGCATTAATGTGTCCGCTGTATTCTTCAATTTCAGGTTTCAAAGAAGATTCTAGCTTCATTGTTACCAATGTACAGTCAGTGAAAGTCTAGAATTTCGGCCTTGGTTCTGGGAACCTGTGCATCTGGACCAGTTTTCCAAATCCACCGTCATAATCTGTCCTATATTCATCACTTACCTGACCAACAGATTTCCCTCGCCCAAACTGTCTGCCTTCTTTTGAAGCCAGTATCCTCATCTGTTGTGGGATGATTCGATCATCCAAGTGTGTTCCATTAATAAATCTCATGCACTGTTCAGCATCACTAAGTGTGTAATATTCCGCAGAATCAGCCTGAAGTTTTCTCCAAGCCCATGTTGATTCGCTTGACATCACCTCTTTTTGAGAAGAGTTCATAGGTCTGTTCCTCGGTAATGTAAAACAACATATCCGCTTCCCCGGAAGTGCTGGTCACTGTATTGGCTCATCTCCACGTGAGAGTCACTGTTGAGGGTGTTCACCACAGACATGGCATCAGAGAGAAAAACCGCGGTGCTCCACAACCGGATCAAGGAAATCATCCTCATGGGACTGGAAACCTGTCCCTCTCGTCTGGCATTCTCAACCTAAAAGCCGGTTGCGGCCGGCATTCGACAAAGCCGGTTGCGGCATATGGGTGCTTCTACCATGATCGGGAATGTTTGAAATACCCTGCCCTATATAGCAAGTATACCTTTCCTTGGATAAGGAGACCAAAGCTGTGCACAATACTCCAGGTGTGGTCTCACTAAAGTTCTGTACAATTGAATCAAGGCAACTTCTGTGTTCAGGTCCTTTTGCGATGAAGGCCAGCATACCATTCGCCTTCCTAACTGCTTTCTGCATGTTAACTTTTGGTGACTCTGGAACAAGGACATCCAGGTCCCTCTGGACATCAATGCTTCCCAAGTTTTCGCTGACCCACATTATATTCCATCTCTCATGTTCTCTCCCATCCACCGAGTCTGTCCAAATCCCTTTGAAGCCTCTTTCCATCATCCTCGGAACGCACATTCCCACCTAGTCCTGTGTCATTAGCAAAGTTGAAAATCATGCATTTTGCCTCCGCGAGATTGACAACAGCCGGGGGTGGGTGGGGGATTCTTGCTGTACCCCACCCGTCTAGTCAGCGTCTTCCTTCTCTGTTTTCTGTCAGTTTGCCACCTCTTAATTCATGTCGGCATCTTCCTCCCGATAAGCTACATTTAGATATTCACATATTAGATATGGCAGCCATAACCTCAAGGGAGGGGGGTTCTAGGATTTTACGACAATGAAGGAACTGCCAATATATTTCCAAGTTGGGGCGATGCGTTACTTTGAGGGGCATTTCCAGGCGGTGGTGTTTGTATCTGCTACTCTTGTCTTTCAAGGTGGGCAAAGTGCCGAAAAGTGTGTTTTAGTGTAGCCTGATCTTTGTTGACCTACGATAGGCCAAATGGACACTAGCTGTGCTGTAAACATGTATGGATCTATGAATGCCATGTGCTCCGATTTTGTTCATTAAGCTCTCATATGTGACCTTATCGAAAGCCTCTGAAAAGCCAAATACTTGAGGCATAAATATCAGCCAGGACACCAAGGATAACTCCCCTGCTCCTTTCTGAACTGTGCCAAGGGCTCTTTTACAATCACCCGAGGTGGCTGACCAGGCTCTCGGTTTAGCACTTTACCTGAGAAACAAGTCCGACCGTGCGGTGCTCCTTCAATAATGCGGGTGGTTGGGGCTGAACAGGACCAGCCATATAAATACTGTGGCTACCAAAGCAAATCAGAGGTGGGGAGTCCTGCAGCAAGTAACTCACCACCTGACTCCCCAAAGCCTGCCCTCCATCTACAAGGCACAAGTCAGGAATGTGAAGGAATACTCCCCACTTGCCTGGATTTGTGTCGCTCCAACAATACTCAAGAAGCTCGACACCATCCAGGACAAAACAGCCCCGCTTGATGGGCACCCCTTCCACAAACATTCACTCCCTCCACCACCAACACACAGTGGCAGCTGAGTGTACCATCTATAACAGGGGTGTTCAAACTCTCGATCATGACTGCCGGTGGGTCCCAGGCAGGTTTCGGGAGCGTCGTGACGCTCGGTCGTGGCATTCCTGATTGTGGGAGGAACGCCCAACTGCTGCGACCGGCCTTTAAAAATGCCAGCAGCGATGGACTTTCGGGATTGCTGGCCAACCCACGCATGCAATGGGCAGCACGGTAGCACAGTGGTTAGCACTGTGGCTTCACAGTGCCAGGGTCCCAGGTTCGATTCCCTGCTGGGTCACTGTCTGTGCGGAGTCTGCACGTTCTCCCTGCGTCTGCGTGGGTTTCCTCCGGGTGCTCCGGTTTCCTCCCACAGTCCAAAGACGTGCAGGTTAGGTGGATTGGCCATGATAAATTGCCCTTAGTGACCAAAAGACTAGGAGGGGTTATTGGGTTACGATGATAGGGTGGAAGTGAGGGCTTAAGTGGGTCGGTGCAGACTCATTGGGCCGAATGGCCTGCTTCTGCACTGTATGTTCTATGCGTGCTGGATCAAATAGTGTGCAGGCTCGGAGCCCAGTGGGGTGGGCCGCCTCCTTTTTTAACATAAATTTAGATTACCCAATTACGTTTTTCCAATAAGGGGCAATTTAGTGTGGTGAATCCACCTACCCTGCACATCTTTGTGTTGTGGGGGCGAAATCCACGCAAACACGGGGAGAATATGTTGTACGTCCAGAAGGTCGGCCGGCGTGGGTCATGAAGGTCGGCCGGTATAGTCCCGAAAGTCGGCCAGTGTGGGTCCAGAAGGATGGCCGTTTGGCAAAATGGGCAAAAACGTTTGAAAACACGACCACTATAATCTAGTAGGACAAAATTAGCAGATATCTGCAAACACCACATGGACGTTCCCCTCCCAAGTCACTCACCATCCTGACTTGGAAAATATATCGCCTGTTCCTTCACTGTCACTGAGTCAAAATCCTGGAACTCCCTCCCCAACAGTGTGGATTTACTTGCACCTCTTGGACTGCAATGATTCAAGAAGGCGGCTCACCACCACCATCTCAAGGGCACCGTGGGGTAGGCAATAAATACTGGCCGTACCAGGGGCACGCACATCCCGTTAATCAATAAAAAATGAACTTGAACCCACACTTTCTGACTCTGAGGCAAGAGTGCAACCTAATAGACCATGGCCAATTCTCCTGTATGTTCTATAAACGGTGTGGATGCCGGTTTAGCTCAGTTGGCTAGACAGCTCATTCGTGATGCTGAGCGAGGCCAACAGTGTGGGTTAAATTCCTGTTCTGGCTGAGCTTATCCATGAAGGCCCCACCTTCTCAACCTTGCCCCTCGCTTGAGGTGTGATGATCCTCCGGTTAAATCACCACCAGCCAGTTCTCCCTCTCAAAGGGGAAAGTAGCCTATTGTCATCTGGACTCTGGCAACTTTATTTATTTACTTTTTTAGAAACTGTGTTCGGCTAGCAGTGGCTCTGTACTCCACATCCACTGTATCGCCCACAGTCTTGTCCACACAACTATTCCACTCAGGCAGTCTTTTTGGGAAATTACCGTGTGAATACCTCATGATCAAAAATTTAAACCCTGGAATATCCAAAGATTTGCATGGCTTGATGAAGTATCCCCACACCCACACATCAACCACAGCCTCACAGCAGACTGTCCTGTTGTGTGTTCGCTCGGTCGAGTCCTCCAGTCTCTCTTGCATCTATAGATACTCGAGCAAGCCGCAGTTTATTCAATACAAGTAAGCATACAAGGGAATGCTCTCTCAGTTAGCTCTATAAGAGGCAATTCAAAGACGCACAGCTTCCATCAATTATTTATACCACCATGGCGATACCTCATTGCTAACTCACAACATTCTGATCTTGTACATCTAGTTCAGTACGTCTGCAATTACAGATGGGTTTGCAAAGTAGTCGCGGGATGACTTGACCGTTAACGCTCACTATGCCCACAGCTCAGTGAATCACGACCATTGCTTTATCTATTCTGACGATTCACTACTTTGTCCAGTCATCCTCTTATCTTGGTCTGACCCTGATCAGTCAGCCATTCACTTCCGTGTCTCACCAAAAGGTCCTATTGCTCACTGCATCAGACTCTAGTGGCTTTTCTTTATAACTGCAACCATTTTTTAAACTTCTGTCGGCATTTGGGTCAAGTCTGGCGCAGCTGCATTTGTGCTCGAGTGAATATTGCACGTGGGAGTCCACTGGCACCGTCGAGGCCTTCCATGCCCAGTCGGAACTGCATGGACTGGGGTGCCTTATCAACCCTTTTGATCACAATTTGACTTGATGTTTAAAGTTTCATTCATAATTTGTTTTTGGTTCAGGCAGTATTGCTTTAAGGGGCTGCCCCTTTACTTTGTCCCTGAGCTTATATTTGATTAATTGATTTGCCACAAAATAGGGTAATCCCAGGCTGCACCACTTCAAAACTCTAAGCAATTTTTGAACTGGACCAATCTCGCTGACAAATTTCTCCACATGTACTGTTCTGATGTTGTTCTGAACAAATATGCCTCATAGAGAGAAACTCTGGGATTCCCAGATTTGGAAGCCCACCCTCCACCCCTGCCACCTTCCGCCGATGCCAATGAACAGACAGAGCAGGTAAAAGCAAAGATTTTTGCCAGCTGCTGAGAGCTTCACACTGGCAAAAGCTGAGAGGAAATAGGGAATGCAGTGGTGAAATCAATAGCGAAATTGGGGAAGCAAGAGAGTTGAAAAAGTATTGGCAAGCAAAATTGAGGAAAACCCAGAAGGTGTTTTATAAAAATGTTAAGAATTCAAATAATTTTAACAGTTGTTATAGTTCAGTTTGTGTTTGTTAAACATGAAACCTTCATTAAAATATTTTTAAAAACCCATAAAGAATGAGAGGATGATAAAGGAGATCAACAGTAAGGTTGATGAGAGACACAAGGAGGTTAACCTGCACAGGTTCTGAATGAATACTCTGCATCTATCTTCATAAACGATGGGGGCGGGGCAGACTTGATGGGCCGAAAGTTGTCCTCCTGTGGCTTAAATGTTTGATATCTCCACAGATGTGTGGTTGTCAGGGTGATGATGCCTCGGGCCTACTTGGCAGGGGTCCTTGTGGCGTACAGCAGCAAGCCTGGGACGAGTCAGTTATTTTTTCCAGAGTATAATGGCATCTGAAGCATGGTTGGGGTGGGTCAGAGTTAGGAACGTTCTATATGGGAGGGGGGGGGGGGGGGGGGAGGGGAGGGGAGGGGAGGGAAGAGACGTGTGCGATCATGTTTACTTGGAGGGAGTGGCAAAACCAGAGGTGCAAGGCATAGTCCCATCTCGAATGAGGATTAACTGAGTTACCTGCAGCGCAGGGCAGGATTCGCTGCTTGTATTTCTTCCATTCTCCCTTCACCTCTCGTCCCTCTCTGCCTGCGTGAGGGACTGCTGCCTCCTGTTGGGTAACGGCTTCCACGGGCACTCAAACCTGTTCATGATGGTTGGGGCTGAAGAAATTACTTGTATTCTGCCATTTTAATGAAGTCCTAGGAATCGGGAATCAGACAAAAATTTGGCACTGAGGCAAAGAAGATTTCGGGGCAGGTGTCCAAGAAGCTTAAGTGTGTCTTAAAGAAGGAGAGAGAGAGATTGAGGGAGGGAATTGTAGAACTCGGGGCTTGGCAGCTGAAGGCATGGCACCAATGGTGGGAGTGCAGAAAATGGTGGGCGTGTGGGGTGGCGCACACGAAGCTGCGCCTGGAGGATGTCCAAGAGTTCACTGCAATCATCTGAGACTTTATGGAGTCCGAAATTGTCCTCTTGCATTGTTAAACTGGCAATCTTAGTCTGACCTGACAAATGGGAGAGATTAGACAGCAGGCTATATGGACCTGCCAGTGTCGATTGAGGTGTGGGGGAGCTTATATTATGAGCGAAAGGTTGCAGGAGACTCTCCTTGGGGGAGAGATTAAGGGGCAATGGAATTGAAGTGCTTGAGACAATTGAAGGATTTGTTGGGTTACATAGAGCGAGAAGTTATTTCCTCTGGTGGGGGTGGCGAGGGGGATGTGGGTGGAGGGAGAAGAGGGGGGGGCGTGATGGAAGTAGAGTAGAACAAGGGGGCAGAACCTTGAAATGTGAGCCAGGCCGTTTGGGGGTGATGTCAAGAAGCGTTTCTTCACACAAAGTGGGGCAGAAATCTGGCCGCCCCATCACAAAAGAGCTGTTGAGGCTGGAGGTGGGGGGGTTGAGGTCGCTAAATTGTTGTCAGGTTTCAGGAAATAGACAATAACCAATGTAGACGGGTTGGGTTTTAGATCTAGTTCAGCCATAATCTTATTGAATGATCAAGCAAACTGGAGAGAGGGGCTGAATGGCCTCCTGCAGCTCCAATATTATGAGAGGGCATTGGACTGGAGGAGGTCACAGAGTGAGGGACAAAACATTTGATGCCAGGCAGTGTGGATTTGAAAATGTGAGAATTTTAAAATTGAGGTGTTGGCGTTGGTCAGTCAATGCCGTACAGTAAGACAGTTTTTAAAAAAAGAGAGAGATTTGTATTTGGATGGTGCCTCTGTATGATTGAAAGCCCTTCGCAGCCAGTGAGGTACTGTATTTCATGGCCAGGTCGGAAACGAGGCAGCCAACGTGTGCACAGGAAGCTCTCGCAGACCGCAGTGTCATTATGATCTGACCTGTTTTTCTGAATGATGTTAGTCAAGCGATAAACCGATACGCTGAGAACATGCCAGCTTTCCTTGCAACAGTGGCCATGGGATCTTTTCGATTCACTTCAGGGGTTTATTGTCTCATCTGAAAGATGGCACCTTTGACTGTGCAGCACTCCCTCAGTACTATCCCTCTGACAGTGCAGCGCTCCCTCAGTACTGACCCTCTGACAGTGCAGCACTCCCACAGTACTGACCCTCTGACAGTGCACCAGTCTCTCAGTGCTGGCCCTCTGACAGTGCAGCACTGACCCACTGACAGTGCACCAGTCTCTCAGTGCTGGCCCTCTGACAGTGCAGCACTCCCTCAGTACTGACCCTCTGATAGTGCAGCACTCCCTCAGTATTGACCCTCTGACAGTGCGGCGCTCCCTCAGCACTTGCCCTCTGACAGTGCAGTTGCCCCTCGGTACTGACCCGCTGTCAGTGCGGCACTCCCTCAGTACTGACCCTCTGACAGTGCGGTGCTCTCTCAGTACTGACCCTCTGACAGTGAGGCGCTCCCTCAGTACTGACCCTCTGACAGTGCGGCGCTCTCTCAGTGCTGACCCTCTGACAGTGCAGCACTCCCTCAGTACTGACGCTCTGACAGTGCAGCACTCCCTCAGTACTGTCCCTCTGACAGTGCAGCACTCCCTCAGTACTGTCCCTCTGACAGTGCAGCACTCCCTCAGTACTGACCCTCTGACAGTGCAGCATTCCTTCAGTACTGACCCTCTGACAGTGCAGCTCTCCCTCAGTGCTGACCTGCTGACTGTGCAGCACTCCCACAGTACTGACCCTCTGACAATGCAGCACCCCTCAGTACTGTCCCTCTGACAGCGCAGCACTCCTTCAGTATTGACCCTCTGACAGTGCAGCACTCCCTCAGTACTGACCCTCTGACAGTGCGGCACTCCCTCAGTACTGACCCTCTGACAGTGCAGCACTCCCTCAGTACTGACCCTCTGACAGTGCGGCACCCCCTCAGTACTGACCCTCTGACAGTGCGGCACTCCCTCAGTACTGACCCTCTGACAGTGCAGTACTCCCTCAGTACTGACCCTCTGACAGTGCGGCACTCCCTCAGTACTGACCCTCTGACAGTGCAGCACTCCCTCAGTACTGACCCTCTGACAGTGCGGCACCCCCTCAGTACTGACCCTCTGACAGTGCGGCACTCCCTCAGTACTGACCCTCTGACAGTGCAGCACTCCCTCAGTACTGACCCTCTGACAGTGCGGCACCCCCTCAGTACTGACCCTCTGACAGTGCGGCACTCCCTCAGTACTGACCCTCTGACAGTGCAGCACTCTCTCAGTGCTGACCCGCTGACTGTGCAGCACTCCCTCAGTACTGACTCTCTGACAGTGCGGCACTCCCTCAGTACTGACCCTCTGACAGTGCAGCACTCTCTCAGTGCTGACCCGCTGACTGTGCAGTGCTTACTCAGTACTGAAGCTTGGTAAGTGCGG
Organism: Scyliorhinus torazame; assembly: GCF_047496885.1. NCBI lineage: Eukaryota > Metazoa > Chordata > Chondrichthyes > Carcharhiniformes > Scyliorhinidae > Scyliorhinus > Scyliorhinus torazame. Next base: position 104,973,032 of record NC_092718.1, on the reverse strand, counting down.
CTTTGCCTCAGTACCCACCCTCCAATAATGTGGTGCTGCCTCAATATCCACCCGAAGACAATGCGGCGCTGCCTCACTACGAGATTGTCAATGTAGGTGATGGGCCCTCTGGAGCAGGACCTGAACCCACAATCATCTTACTCGGGGCGGGAGTGCAGCAAAAGAAGAAAAACCATCCATCTTGCCTCTTTTCTGCTTTTTCCACCTGGGATGGTCTGACAATGATCAAGCGCAGGGTTCCTCCCGATCTCATCCAGGGGATAAAGCGGCCACATTGAAAACTTTACCCTCCCTCCTGCCATGCACCCGTGCAGTGAAAGACTGAGACAGTCCCTTTATTTCAATTTTCATTTTGCATGCCTCACTCACCCTGGTTCTGTCAGGGCTGTTGTTGGCAGCCTGCCTCCGACCCTGGCCTGATCTGGAGTGGACTGACCTGGACTGCCCTGCCCTGCCCTGCCCTGGACTGCCCTGCCCTGCCCTGGACTGCCCTGCCCTGCCCTGCCCTGCCCTGCCCTGCCCTGCCCTGGACTGCCCTGCCCTGCCCTGGACTGCCCTGCCCTGCCCTGGACTGCCCTGCCCTGCCCTGGACTGCCCTGCCCTGCCCTGGACTGCCCTGCCCTGCCCTGGACTGCCCTGCCCTGCCCTGTACTGCCCTGCCCTGCCCTGGACTGCCCTGCCCTGCCCTGGACTGCCCTGCCCTGCCCTGGACTGCCCTGCCCTGCCCTGGACTGCCCTGCCCTGCCCTGGACTGCCCTGCCCTGCCCTGGACTGCCCTGCCCTGCCCTGGACTGCCCTGCCCTGCCCTGGACTGCCCTGCCCTGCCCTGGACTGCCCTGCCCTGCCCTGGACTGCCCTGCCCTGCCCTGGACTGCCCTGCCCTGCCCTGGACTGCCCTGCCCTGCCCTGGACTGCCCTGCCCTGCCCTGGACTGCCCTGCCCTGCCCTGGACTGCCCTGCCCTGGACTGGACTGGACTGGACTGCCCTGCCCTGGACTGGACTGGACTGCCCTGGACTGGCCTGGCCTGGCCTGGCCTGGACTGGACTGGACTGGACTGGACTGCCCTGGCCTGGACTGGACTGCCCTGGCCTGGCCTGGACTGCCCTGGCCTGGCCTGCCCTGGCCTGGACTGACCTGGCCTTTGTGGCTCAGTCAAAGACCAGCCATGAGAAGTGACCTGTCGCTGGGAAGATAATGGAGGAGGCGGAAGAGAAAATATGTCATGGACAATGTGGATTTATTTTTGTTGTGATTTCCAGGTCTAATCGGTGTGTTTGCCTGGGCGTCAATGAATTCCATGTTTCGGGATCTCTGATTTGAATAACATGGGGCTTAGGGTACAATTGGCCTCTGTTACTGCAGCTCACGCAACCTTTACCGCCTCCCTCCCTCACACCCTGTTCATTATCAGATGGTGCAGGGAAACAAATACTTTAATAAATATTTAGCTTTGCATGCCCCGCCCCTCCCGATTTTGCCAGGTTCTGTGTGTGTGTGTGTCTGTCTATTTAGACACATCCCACTGGCAGCCAGCTGCCAAAACAGCCCCTGAACCTTCCCCGCACACCTCTGCTCCGCTCTGCTGCTGTGTACCTGACCATCACTTGCCGCAGATTAGTTGGTGGAGAGACCGGCGCCTCTGACCAGGCAGGGGGGGTGAGTTGGCCATGTGGCACACCACATTGTGATGGCGGGGAGGGGCAGGGTGGTTTGTTTGGCAGTGGGGCAGTGTTGGGTGCACTGTGGCATCAGTACGCACCAAAAAAGCGAGGCGCGACTAGTGGCCTTGTTTCCCTCCAGGCTGGCTGTCCTTTGGGTTGAACACAAGAAGGTGGAGGGGTGGAGCAGGCCACTGCGTGCCTGTTTGATTGTGAGGTGCGATTTTGCGGTCTCTGATTGGATTGTGTTGCTCGCTTTGAGTTTTTGTGGACGTAGAGTATTTGGGGTCAGGACCCCGTTGTGGTTTTTAGGGGGTTATCTCCCATGTATTTTTGAAGGGGGGTGTGTGTCTCCACCCCGTGTACTTTCTAGAAAGGTATTCCCCATGTGCTTTTGAAGGGGGGGGTATCTCCTGTGTGCTTTTGGGGGAGGGGGTATCCCCTGTGAGCTTTTGAATGGGGGGTGTCCCCTATATGCTTTTGAGGGGGTTCTCCCTGTGTGCCCTTGAGGTTCTCTTCCCCCCCCATCCCTCTGTGTGTGTTGGGGGGTATCCCTCATTTGTTTTGAGGAGCTGGGATTGTCCCCCGTGTGTTTGTGAAGGGTGGACATTCACCTTGTATTTTTGAAGATGAGGGGTGTGTGTTCATTGGGATCACAGGTCTGTTTAGGATGTGGGATCCCAACGTGTTTGAGGGAGGCTTATTTTGACAAACCCTTTGCATTTGGGGTGTGGGATTTTGGTAATTATGGGGGGTGGGAACTATCCCGTCCAGTGTGTTTAAGGGTTCCCTTGTGCTCCAGGTGTGCGGAAATTTGAATTCCCATGGTCCCTGCTGCATGGTCATGTCTTTGTTTCCAAGGTGCAGAGAGCAGTGGAGCCGAAGGCTTTATCCTTAGCCGCTATTAAGCGAGACTCCCCTCTGGGAGTGAAGGTCCCTGGACTAGGTACAGCCAAATCAGACAGTGTTCCTATACGCTCACTCACTGGCCAGAGGCTCGTTTTGCACTGTACTGGTGTGTAAACACTGGGTGAAGGGCAGGAATGAGCTCCACTGCGACAGGCTACGCAGTTGAATATCACACAGCCATATCAGGCAGTGCATTCCTACTCCATTCTACTTGTTGTCATTTATTGTTTTTCCTCAGGACATCCTTTTCTTTCCAATCACCAGAAATCTGTGCACCTATGGCTATCCAACCATCAGCAAGTGGAATCGCAATAACCTTCTTTCACCCTATCAAAATCCTTCACCATCTTGAACACCTGACCCTCTGACTGTGTGGCACCTACTCAGTCCTACCTCCAAAGGGCCAGTAGTGAGGGGAGCACCGCTCTGTCAGAGGGCCAGTACTGATTGGAGCGCCGCTCTGTCAGAAGGCCAGTACTGAGGGGAGAGCAGTGCTGTCGGAGGACCAATACTAAAGGGGAGCCGTGCTGTCGGAGGACCAGTACTAAGGGGAGGACCAGTACTGAGGAGTGCCAGCACTGAGGGAGTGCAGCGCTGTCGGAGGGTAAGTAGTGAGGGAGGGCTGTGCTGTTGGAGGACCAGTACTGAAGAAGTGCTACACTGTCGGACGTTCAGTACTGCGGGAATGCTGCACTGTTGAAGGTTCAATATTGAGGGAAGGACTGCACGGTCGGCGGGTCAGTACTGAGGCAGTGTTGCATTGTTGGGCGTTCAGTACTGAGGGAGTGCTGCACTGTCGGAGGTTGAGTACTTGGGGAGCGCTGCACTGTCCGCTCAGACGTTCAATTAGGGCCTCACTTGCATTCTTAGCTGGCGCTAAAATAATCCACTGCTGCTGTTGAAAGAAAAGCAGTGGATTCTCCCCCAATGCTCCGGGCCAATATTTATATTTTGACCAAAATCATTAAAACGGATGATCTGAGTCATTTTCAGAGCGTTGTACGTGTGAGCTTGCTGCGCCCAAATTAGCTGCTGCGTTTCCTGGATTTGAAAAGTGACTGCACTTCAAAAACGACTTCATTGGCTGTCTGCCCTGTGGCCATGAATAGCCCTGCAGAAATACAGGTCCCTTTCTTCTAAATAGTGAATATTAGGCATATAGAAATGTTTAATATGGTAGACATAGAGAAGGTGTTTTCTTGTGTGTATTTATTTATATTGTGTGTATTTATGTGTTTGTGTCGATGTATGTGTATATATGTTGGTGTCGATGTATATATTTGTGTGTGTGTGTTACGGTTGATGTGTGTTCGTGTCTGTATATAAATGGTATGTTTGTTAGTGTCTGTATATGCGTGCACATGCAAATGATATATCGACACTAATGCACATACACACAGACATACATATGCGTGTGTGTGTTAGTGTCGATGTATTTGTGAGTGTGTGTTAGTGTCTATTGTTATGGGCCAGGGTTTAGAGAACTCCAAAGTGTATCATGACCCACAACGTTTACTAGATTGTGGTATGGGGAGCACACGGCCCGCTCTACAGGTGTGGTAGAGCAGAAATGGAAAAGTATTTTTTAAAGCAAAACAGTGTTTATTCTATGAACTCAAGTTAACCTTTTTAAAACATACAGTGAACATCTTAGCAACCATCAATTCAAATACAACCCCCAAAGAATACAACACTAAGTAATCCTTAACTTCCCAAACAACATCCCGAAGACAAAAGAAACACCTTTTAACAGAAGCACATTATGTTTACATTCACTACTGAGAACATTTAGAATTCTGAATTCACCAAATGATCAAGAAATAGTATTTTCATGGCAGAGAGATCAACAGTACACCTGCTCTGTCTGGCTTCAGCTCCAACACTGAAAACAAAACTAAAACACACCCTGCAGCAAACAGCCTAAAACGAAAGTAAAAAAGCTGACAGACAGCCCAGCTCCACCCCCTCTCTGACATCACTGCATTAATAAACACCCAATTCTTAAAGGTACACTCATTACAGATATTTATATACACACCCATTTCTTAAAGGTACTCTCACATGACACTATGTACTTGTGTGTGTGTGCGCTAGTGTCTGTATTTGCGTGTGTGTTATTGTCTAAGTATTTGTGTGTGTATTAGTATCTATGTATTTGTGTGTGTGTGTTAGTGTCTATATATTTGCGTATGTGTGTGTGCTAGTGTCTTATGTATTTGTGTGTGTGTGATAGTGTCTATGTATTTGTGCGTGTGTATATATATTTGCGTGTGTGTTAGTGTCTATGTATTTGTGTGTGTGTATGTGCTAGTGTCTGTATTTGTGCGTGTGTGTGTATATGTATTTGTGTGTGTTAGTGTCTATGTATTTGGTTTTAAAAAAATATATATTTTTATTCTCCTTTTTCACATTTTTCTCCCTCATTTACACCCATCAACAATAAACAATGATCAGCAAGATATGTCAATCCCCATAATAACAACGATCCCATCCGCCCACCAACCCCCAAACATCAGCCTGCTGTTTACATAAACAAATGACAAAAAGGAATCTGGGATTACCCAGTCACCCTTAATATACACAGTCCCCCCCCCCCCCCCCCCCCCCCCCCCCCCCCAACTAATGTTCGATGTTATCCAGTTCTTGAAAGTGCACAATAAATAGTGCCCATGACTTGTAGAACCCCTCCGAGCTTCCCCTCAGTTCGAACTTAACCTTCTCAAGGGTCAAGTATTCCAACAGGTCCCCCCGCCACGCCAGGGCACTGGGTGGAGAGGCTGCTCTCCATCCCAGCAGGATCCGCCTTCGGGCGAACAACGAGGCGAAGGCTATGATATCTGCCTCCGCTTCCAACCCTGGCTGGTCCGACACCCCGAATATGGCCTCCCGGGGACCCGGGTCCAGTTTCACACGCACCACCTTGGAAACTACCCTAAACACCTCCTTCCAGTACTCCCCTAGCTTTGGACAGGACCAAAACATACAAACCTGATTAGCGGCCCCCCTGCCCCGCAACGCTCACACACATCCTCTACTCCTTCAAAAAAATCGGCTCACCCTCGTGAGGTGCGCTCTCTATACCACCTTCAGCTGTATCAGCCCCAACCTCGCACATGAGGTGGAGGCATTCACTCTCCGGAGCACCTCACACCGGACCCCCTCCTCTATAACCTCTCCCAGCTCTTCCTCCCACTTTGTTTTGATCCCTTCCAGTGGTGCCTGATCCTCTTCCAAAATAGCTCCGTACACCGCTGACACTGCCCCCTTCTCCAGTCCCCTTGTCGTCAGCACTTCCTCCAGCAATGTGGAGGCCGGTTCCTCTGGGAAGCTCTGTATCTCCTTCCTGGCAAAATCCCGAACCTGCATGTACCTAAACACTTCTCCCTGCCCCAGCCCATACTTCGCTTCCAGCTCCCTCAATCCTGCAAACCGACCCCGAAGAAACAAATCTTTTAGTGTCTTAATCCCCCCCCCTCTCTTCCCATTTCCGAAAACTTCCATCCCACCTCCCTGGCTCAAATCTGTGGTTCCTCCAAATCGGCATTTCCCTTGACCCTACCCCCAACCCGAAGTGTTGGCGAAACTGCCTCCAGATTTTCAATGAAGCTATTATTACCAGACTCCCTGAGTATTTCCCCGGAGCTATCGGGAGCGGCGCTGTTGCTAGTGTCTTCAGCCCCGACCCCCTGCACAAACTCTCCTCCATTCTGACCCACTGAGATTCAACCCCTCTGACCCAGCTCCACACCTTCTCCACATTCGCCGCCCAGTAGTAGTACAACAGGTTCGGGAGACCCAAATCCCCTGCCTGCCTTCCCCTCTGTAACCGCACCTTTCTCACTCTGGCCACCTTCCTTCCCCATATGAATGAGGTAATCCTTCCCTCAATCTCCCTGAAAAAAGTCTTTGGCAGGAAAATCGGTTGACATTGAAAAATAAACCGAAATCGCGGCAACACATTCATTTTAGCCGCCTGTACCCGACCCGCCAGTGACAGAGGAAGGCCATCCCACCTTGCCAGATCGGCTTTCACTCTCCCCACCAAACTAGTGATGTTGTACCGACGAAGCCTCCCCCACTCCCGGGCAACCTGCACCCCCAGATACCTAAAATGAGTCCCTGCTCTACGGAATGGCAGCCCCTCCACCCCCGGCCGAGACACCACAAAGTACTCACTCTTGTCCAGGTTCAGCTTGTACCCCGAGAAAGACCCAAATACCCGCAGTAGCTCCAATATTCCTCCTATCGACACACTCGGTTCCGACACATACAGCAGCAAGTCGTCGGCATATAAGGACACCCTATGCTCTATCCCCCCCCCCCCCCCCCTCCCGCACTATTCCTTTCCATGCTCCCGAACTTCTCAATGCGATGGCCAACGGCTCAATCGCAAGTGCAAACAGCAGGGGGGACATAGGACATCCCTGTCTCGTCCCACGGTGGAGAGAAAAGTATCTCGAACTGATATTGTTTGTGCGGACACTCGCCTTCGGCTCCTTATATAATAGCTTTACCCAGTTCACAAACCGTGGTCCAATCCCAAACCGCTCCAGCACTGCCATCAGGTACCCCCATTCTACCCGATCAAATGCCGGCGTCCAATGCCACAACTACCTCTGTTTCCTTCCCTTCCGCCGGTGCCATAATGACGTTCAAAACCCTCCTAATGTTCGAAAACAGCTGCCTCCCTTTCACGAACCCCATCTGATCCTCCCCTATCACCTTCGGGAGGCACTCCTCCAGCCTACCCGCCAGTACCTTCGCCAACACTTTTGCGTCCACATTCAGAAGTGATATGGGCCGATACGACCCACACTCCGTCAGATCCTTATTTTTTTTGAGCAACAGTGAAATCGATGCCTGCTCCAACGTTTGCAGCAACACCCCCTTCCCTATCGCTCCCTCAAACATCACCACCATCAGGGGTGCCAACCTATCCTTGAATTTTTTATAATATTCCACTGGAAACCCATCCGGCCCTGCCACCTTCCCAGACTGCATCCTCCCACTTGCATCCTTTATCTCCTGCTCCACTATTGCTCCTTCTAATGTAGCCCTGTCCCCCTCCCCTAGCCTCGGGTACTCCAACTCATCTAGAAATTCCTGCATCTCACGGTCTCCCCCGAGTGGCTCTGACTTGTACAACCTCTCATAGAACTCCTCAAAAACCTTGTTAATCAGCACTGGCGCCATCACCAACTTCCCTGCCCTATCCCTCACCTGAAGAATTTCTCTTGCCGCTGCTTCCCTCTGGAGCTGCCTCCCTCCGGAGCTGACCTGCTAACTAACTTATCTCCATGTTCATAAACTGCACTCCTTGCTCGTCTCAGTTGGCGCACTGCCTTCCTGGTGGACAGTCGGTCGAAGCTCGCCTGTAGTTCCTTCCTCTTTTCCAGCTTCGCTGGGTCCCCATCTTCTGCATACCTCCGATCTACCTCCAACATCTCATCTATTACCCTCTGCCACTCCAACCTCTGCTCTTTGTCCACCCTGGCCTTAAACAAAATTACCTCACCCCTCACCACCGCCTTTAGAGCCTCCCAGACGACTACCTTCGACACCTCACCCGTACAATTGAAACCTACATACTCCTTAATTACCTTTTCAATTTTCTCACAGAACACTTGGTTCCCCAAAAGCCCCACATCCAGTTTCCATCCCGGTCTCTGCGCTACCCCCTTCTCCAGCACCATATCCACCCAGTGTGGAGCATGATCTGACACTGCAATTGCAGAGTATAACGACCCCTTGACTTCAGCCAGCAAAGCCTTCCCCACCACAAAAAAGTCAATCCGCGAACATACCTTATGGACTGCTGAGAAAAAAAGAGTACTCCCACTCCCTCGGGTGCAGAAACCTCCAAGGGTCCACCCCCCCCCATTTCCACCATTAGCCCAGCCAGCGCCTTCGCCCCCCCCTGATGGGACCAGCGAGCGCGGCCGTGATCTGTCCAACCTTGGCTCCTGCACCAAGTTCCAGCCCCCCCCCCCCCACAATCAGCTCATGCGTGTCCAAGTCGGGAATAACCCCAAACACCTTCCTCGCGAATCCCACATCATCCCAATTGGGACCGTATACACTTGACAGCGCCACTAATCTCTCCTCCAGCGTCCCTGCCATAATCGCATATCTACCCCCCTGATCTGCCACCACCTTCTACATCTGGAAGCGTACCCTTTTGCTGACCAGCACCGCCACCCCTCGAGACCCTCCATCAAATCCGGAGTGAAACACTTGGCTAACCCAGCCCTTTTTAAGTCTCACCTGGTCCTTCACCCTCAAGTGAGTCTCCTGCAGCATCACTACATCGACCTTCAAACATTTAAGATGTGCAAGCGCCCTTGACCTCTTGACCGGACCTCCTAGCCCTCACGTTCCACGTGACTATCCTTCCCCCCCCCCCCACCCACCTTTCTTATCCACCATCACGTGTCTATATATTTGTGTGTGTGTGTTAGCGTCTATGTATTTTGAAAGGGACAAAAAAATGTGCGTGTATATATATTTGCGCGCGCGTGTATTAGTGTCTATGTGTGTGCGTGTGCTAGTGTGTATGTATTTGTGTGCTAGTGACTCTGCATTTGTATGTGTGCGTATATATATTTGCGCACTTGTGTTAGTGTCTATGTATTTGTGCGCACGTGTGTATACATATTTGCACGCGTGTGTGTTTGTGTCTATGTATGTGTGCCTGGCATGTGTATGTGTGTGCCTGGTTGTACAGTACAAGACTGAGAGTGGAGTCTACACTGGGGCAGCCGTCCTACACAGCTCCCTCTGTGTAATTGTCTCCTGCTGTATGTCTCACTGCACACCTTTGTGTAAAGGATGTGTATGTCTCCCGTGAGTACAGTGAACACAGTGTGGGCACAGGCAGCTCCACTAGGTGGGACAGGCCCAGGAGATTCCAGTGGTTTTTAAATATTTTACTGAGCACTGATGTCATACTTTCCTTGGCCTGGTAGCTTGTCCTCGACAACTCCCATGAACACTGCCTCCTTTCATTATCCCCAACCTCCCGTCAACTCTTGCACTGCAAAGAAAAAAACATATGTCACTTTGGAGGGGAGGGGGGGGCGTGGGTGGCATAAGAGGGAGGGCACACCTTCAGCTATTGAGCCAGCCTCTGTCTGATCTCTCGCAATGGTCCCTGAACTGCTGCCAGCAGCAGTGGACAAGTGGTGTGGTGGTGGGGAGGGGGGTGTTGGGAATGGGGGGAGGGAGGGGGGTGTTGGGAATGGGGGGAGGGTGGGGGAGGGGCTGCGGTGCATACAGCAGAAGGAGTGGGGAGGTGAGGCAGACCTGAAACAGTCAGCTGAGGATCAGAGAGTAACGTGTTCTGGGGAATCGCTTGCAATGTGGTCGTCCTCTGCGTCTCGAGACTAGGAGTGAGTTATGTGGCGCGTCCAATCTCATTGGGAAAGGATGACAGGTTGCTAAGGAACCCCCAGCCCCCTGGTACAGTCAATTGGTGGGGTGGGAGGGGGAGAGAAATTGTGACGGGGAATGTGGGAGGATGGGTGGGGGGGGGGGGGGGGGGGGGGAGGGGGGGGCTGGAGAGGATGAGGGAGAGGATGTGGACAAGGGAGAGGTGTATCCGCCCGACGAACAGGGTAGCAGGATTGCGCCTTTGCCAAACTTCAGCAGCGAGCAGGTGAAAGCTCTTTATACGGTGTCGGAAATATGTACTGTAGACTGGTTCTTGCTCTTGGCTATTTTAAAAAAAAGTGAAGTTGAGGACGAACCCGTGGATGAATTACTGGGTGAGTGCTTGGACTCTGTATCTAGCCAGTGTTGGTGGTTTTTTTTTGCAATGACTTGTTTGCGTTTAGTGATCCAGCTGTTTGTATCACTGGTTAGTGGGAGCTTGCTGTGCATGAATCAGCCGCTACGTTCCCCACAATGCAGCAGACGACTGGGTTTTTAAAGATGGGTGGTTTAGTAAACGACAAACTCCTCACTCACCTCCTTATCTTCTCATAGCCTCAGCCCTAAGGTTCCTAAGTTTGGAGAAAAATGAACAGGAATTTAGATTTCATTGTGGCACCAAAGAGATTAATATGTATCGTAGGAGATTGTTCAGAGTCAGACTCTCTCCCTACTTGCCCCCTCTCGTTTCCCCCCCCCTCTCTCTCCCCATTTCCCTCCTTCTCAGCTGACATCCTTTGCTCCATCTCCCATCCGTCTCTGCCCCCTCAGTCTGTGCCCCCTCGTCCCCCTCAGTCTGTGCCTCCTCCGTCTGTGCTCCCTCATCCCCACTTCGTCTGTGCCCACTCGTCCCCCTCTGTCTGGGCCACCCCTCCGTCTGGGCCCCCCTCCGCCTGGGCCCCCCCTCCGCCTGGGCCACCCCTCCGCCTGGGCCCCCCCTCCGCCTGGGCCCCGCCCTCCGCCTGGGCCCCGCCCTCCGCCTGGGCCCCGCCCTCCGCCTGGGCCCCCCCCTCCGCTTGGGCCCCACCCTCCGCCTGGGCCCCCCCCCTCCGCCTGGGCCCCCCCCTCCGCCTGGGCCCCCCCCCTCCGCCTGGGCCCCCCCCTCCGCCTGCGCCCCGCCCTCCGCCTGCGCCCCCCCTCCGCCTGCGCTCCTCCTCCGCCTGCGCTCCTCCTCCGCCTGCGCCCCCCCTCCGCCTGCGCCCGCCTGTGCCCCCTCTGCCCCCGCCCGCCTGCGCCCCCCCCTCCGCCTGTGCCCCCCTCTGCCCCCGCCCGCCTGCGCCCCCGCCCGCCTGCGCCCCCGGCCGCCTGCGCCCCCGGCCGCCTGCGCCCCCGCCCGCCTGCGCCCCCGCCCGCCTGCGCCCCCGCCCGCCTGCGCCCCCGCCCCGCCTGCGCCCCCGCCCGCCTGCGCCCCCCGCCCGCCTGCGCCCCCGCCCGCCTGCGCCCCCGCCCGCCTGCGCCCCCGCCCGCCTGCGCCCCCGCCCGCCTGCGCCCCCGCCCGCCTGCGCCCCCGCCCGCCTGCGCCCCCGCCCGCCTGCGCCCCCGCCCGCCTGCGCCCCCGCCCGCCTGCGCCCCCGCCCGCCTGCGCCCCCGCCCGCCTGCGCCCCCGCCCGCCTGCGCCCCCGCCCGCCTGCGCCCCCGCCCGCCTGCGCCCCCGCCCGCCTGCGCCCCCCGCCCGCCTGCGCCCCCGCCCGCCTGCGCCCCCGCCCGCCTGCGCCCCCGCCCGCCTGCGCCCCCGCCCGCCTGCGCCCCCGCCCGCCTGCGCCCCCGCCCGCCTGCGCCCCCGCCCGCCTGCGCCCCCGCCCGCCTGCGCCCCCGCCCGCCTGCGCCCCCGCCCGCCTGCGCCCCCGCCCGCCTGCGCCCCCGCCCGCCTGCGCCCCCGCCCGCCTGCGCCCCCGCCCGCCTGCGCCCCCGCCCGCCTGCGCCCCCGCCCGCCTGCGCCCCCGCCCGCCTGCGCCCCCGCCCGCCTGCGCCCCCGCCCGCCTGCGCCCCCGCCCGCCTGCGCCCCCGCCCGCCTGCGCCCCCGCCCGCCTGCGCCCCCGCCCGCCTGCGCCCCCGCCCGCCTGCGCCCCCGCCCGCCTGCGCCCCCGCCCGCCTGCGCCCCCGCCCGCCTGCGCCCCCGCCCGCCTGCGCCCCCGCCCGCCTGCGCCCCCGCCCGCCTGCGCCCCCGCCCGCCTGCGCCCCCGCCCGCCTGCGCCCCCGCCCGCCTGCGCCCCCGCCCGCCTGCGCCCCCGCCCGCCTGCGCCCCCGCCCGCCTGCGCCCCCCGCCCGCCTGCGCCCCCGCCCGCCTGCGCCCCCGCCCGCCTGCGCCCCCGCCCGCCTGCGCCCCCCGCCCGCCTGCGCCCCCGCCCGCCTGCGCCCCCGCCCGCCTGCGCCCCCGCCCGCCTGCGCCCCCGCCCGCCTGCGCCCCCGCCCGCCTGCGCCCCCGCCCGCCTGCGCCCCCGCCCGCCTGCGCCCCCGCCCGCCCGCGCCCCCGCCCGCCCGCGCCCCCGCCCGCCCGCGCCCCCCGCCCGCCCGCGCCCCCGCCCGCCCCCGCCCCCGCCCGCCCCCGCCCGCCCCCGCCCCCGCCTGCGCCCCCGCCCGCCTGCGCCCCCGCCCGCCTGCGCCCCCGCCCGCCTGCGCCCCCGCCCGCCTGTGCCCCGCCCGCCTGCGCCCCCGCCCGCCTGCGCCCCCGCCCGCCTGCGCCCCCCGCCCGCCTGCGCCCCCGCCCGCCTGCGCCCCCGCCCGCCTGCGCCCCCGCCCGCCTGCGCCCCCGCCCGCCTGCGCCTCCGCCCCGCGGGGCCCCCTCCGCCCCTCCGCCCCGCGGGGCCCCCTCCGCCCCTCCGCCCCGCGGGGCCCCCTCCGCCCCTCCGCCCCGCGGGGCCCCCTCCGCCCCTCCGCCCCGCGGGGCCCCCTCCGCCCCTCCGCCCCGCGGGGCCCCCTCCGCCCCTCCGCCCCGCGGGGGCCCCTCCGCCCCGCCCCCCCTCCGCCCCGCCGCCCCCCTCCGCCCCGCCGCCCCCCTCCGCCCCTCCGCCCCGCGGGGCCCCCTCCGCCCCGCGGGGGCCCCTCCGCCCCGCCCCCCCCTCCGCCCCGCCGCCCCCCTCCGCCCCGCCGCCCCGCGCCCCGCGCCCCCCTCCGCCGCCCGCGCCCCCCTCCGCCGCCCGCGCCCCCCTGCGCCCGGCCCCTTCGTCCCCCTCCGTCCGCCCTCGTTTCCCCCCCCCCTCCGCGCGCCCTCCATCTGTTAAGTAATGGGTTAAGAGACATTGCAATTAGTTGTCTCATTTATGGCATTGGCTCTTTCTCTACCATATGGCAGTTGTATCCGAAAGAAAGTGCTTTCTGAGCTGGAATTGGAAGAGTTAGACTCAGAAGAAGGTCTGGAGACTTTATTACATTATATGGATAAGATTTATAAGAAAGATGACTTGTTAAGTGCGTATGAAGCATGGTCGGATCTTGATAAGTTCCGGAAAATGGAGGATATCTCCATGGAAGACTATATAATGGAATTTGGCAGACTATATAAAAGGCTGCAGAAACACAATCTGGAATTTCCACAGTCTGTTGGCCTTTAAATTACTTGACTGTGCTCGAGTGAGCAACATGGATCGGCTCCTGGTTTTGACAGGAGTTCAGTTTATTGATAAGGATACCTTATTCGAACAGATGACAAAAGCTTTACAAACGTTTCTGGGGAAACATTCGATTCCGATGGCTCTGATGATCCAAATAGGTCAGCCTGCAATAAGGCAGAATATGGAAGATACACTAGTAACAGGATGGCGAAATCGTATGGCTACGTAACTGGATATGGAACAGGATAAGGCAACAGTTTTGGGAAAGACGGTGGACTTACAATTTACACAGTCAGGACACTATTGTATTCCATTACTGACAAATGATATTTCAAGTAGAGTGGTTAAGGATGTGTTAATGGCAGTTGAAAATGGGACTTTAGCTGATAAAAAGCTTGTGGTATTAAAACTGCATAGGCAATTTGCACATCCGTCTCCTCGGAGGCTGAAAAATTTATTAAAGGATGTAGGGACAAGGGATGACGACTATACTAAACTGATAGAACAGGTTAGTGACCGCTGTGAAGTTTGTAGGAAGTACAGAAGGACACCAGCACGACCGATAGTAACCCTATCTTTGGCCAGGGATTTTAACGACATTGTGGCCATGGACCTTAAGATCTGGGATAAAGCAAATAATATATTTATTTTGCATTTTGTAGATTCAGCAACCAGATTTAGTCAACCAACGATTATACGAAGTAAAGAAAAGAGAGTAATTCTGGATCAAATCGTGGAAAAATGGATAGGGACAGGAATGGGTCCACCGGCAAAATTCCTTACGGACAATGGGGGAGAATTTGCTCACGATGAGTTTAGGGATATGTGTGAAAACATGAATATCAGAGTTATGAATACGGCTGCAGAAAGCCCATTTAGTAATGGTGTCTGTGATAGAAATCATGCTGTCATCGATGACATGTTTCGGAAAATTTTGGCAGATCAACCAAATTGCAGACTAAATTCAGCTTTAGCATGGGCGGTACATGCAAAGAATTCATTGCAGATGGTTGGGGGCTATAGTCCTTATCAATTAGTGTTTGGTAGAAATCCTAAAATTCCGTCCATTTTGGATGACCAGCCTCCAGCTTGGGAGGGGACTACAATTAGCTCTGGTTTTGCTGAAAATTTAAATGCATTACATAGCAGTAGAAAAGCTTTTTTGGAAGCAGAAGTCTTTGAAAGAATTCGCAAAGCTTTAAGACATAACGTACGGCCATCAGATGCCGTTTTTCAGCAAGGAGGCATGGTATACTATAAGAGAGACAATTCTAATGAATGGAAAGGCCCATCATAGGCAGAGATGGCAAAACAATTATTTTGCAACATGGTAATCAAACTGTTAGGATACATTCATCAAGGATAATGGGTACAGATTACAAATTTTCAAATTTAGATGGAGCAGACAGACATGACAAGGAACCAGAGTCATCTGGTATGCATGTGTTACAGAACTAGGAGGACCAGTTAACTGATATAGACAGGGTTTCTGTCGAGGAACACAACACTTATGATGAATTAGAACAGGCCATTTTTCCGAAAGGTCAACTGCCAAAAGTTGGTACAAAAGTGACATACTTGCCTGAAGGGTCTAGTCAATGGAAGGATGCAACTGTTATTAGTAGAGCAGGGAAGGCCACTGGAAAGTATAAACATTGGTTGAATGTACAGCGTTCAGGGGAAGGAGTCAAGACAATGGATTGGGAAAACGAAGTTCAAAAATGGAGGGCACAGAAACGCAGTGCCAGTTCAGATAGTACATTGGATAGTGAACAGGTTCAGAGGAAAAGGTCGAGAATTATTGAAAGGACAGCCCACAGCAGAAGGGAAAGATCAAGCAGTAGCAGTACAGAACGAGATACCAGGCGGGAGAGAGGACGTAGTTTATCAATATCTCGGAACATGAGTAAGACTACGAATACTAATAGGAGGAGAAGCCCACATGCATGTGAGATTTTGGTGGCTTCAAATAAATTAGATGAACAAGTTATCAAAGAAGCTAAACAGCAAGAATTGCATAGTTGGAGTGAATTTGGGGTATACACGGAAGTACCGGATAGGGGACAACGAGCTATATCCCACAGATGGATTTGCATGGAAAAGGTTCTTCCAGATGGAACTTATAAGGCAAAGGCCAGGCTTGTGGCAAGGGGATTTGAAGAAAACTTAGAAGATCAGGATTTAAGGGTAGATTCACCTACAGCAGGAAAGGTTATTTTAAAGATCCTCTTGGCTCTATTAGCCACAAAGGAGGTATGGGACTGCAAAGCTATAGATATAAAAGCTGCCTTTTTGCAGGGGCATCAGCTCCAGAGAGACATTTTTCTCCGTCCTAAAGAAGCAGCTAACACAGAAGGGGTACTCTGGAAGTTGAACAAATGTGTATATGGATTAAATGATGCATCTGGAGTCTGGTATTTTTCGGTAAGGTCAGTTTTGTTAAAGTTAGGCTGTTGCCAGTTGAAGGCAGATCCTGCAATGTTTTACTGGCACTATAAAGGAAATCTTTCTGGCATTTTTATGATGCATGTCAATGATTTTTTGTGGGGAGGGACTAGTGATTTTGAAGCTATTGTAATCTCTGGTTTGAGGAAAGAATTCAGGGTTGGAATTCTTCCGGTGCATTTAAATATATTGGACTGGAAATTGGATAGACTAAGTTAGGGGCAACTTTACGTCAGCAATCTTATTTGGAAAGCATCAGCCCAATAGCAATTAGTCGTGGCCGAGTTTCACAAAAAGACGCAATGGTTTCAAAGATAGAAAAAGAGCAACTGCGAAATTTAATTGGGCAACTGAACTGGTTAGGTAGACAAACTAGACCGGTGAGTTTTGATGTCTTAGAGTTGAGTACAAAAATGAATGATCCCAAAGTGGAAAACATAATAAAAGCAAATAAAGTGTTGGCCAAACTAAAAATGCAGGAGTGTGTTTTGAAGTTCCCGGTTTTAGGTGACCTTAGGCACTTGAAACTCATAGTTTATAGTGATGCGTCCTACGCAAATTTATGTGATGGGGTTTCAAATGCAGGAGGTTTTATAATTTTCCTTTTGGGGAATATTGGTAAATGTTGCCCACTTGTGTGGGAAACAAAGAAAATAAGGAGAGTGGCAAAAAGCACTTTGGCTGCTGAGATGCTAAGCCTTGTAGAGGTGGTGGATATGGCCTTTTATATCAGTCCGATATTGACAGAAATTTTGGGATTAGGGGATTTGGGTAATATACCTATTGACTCACATTGACAATAAATCCCTGTGGGAAAATGTGCACTCTACAAAAAGTGTCAATGAAAAGAGGTTACGGATAGACATGGCAAGTTTGAAGCAGATGTTGGACAGAAGGGAAATAACAAAAATTAAATGGGTCTACAGTAGCTATCAACTGTCAGACTGTTTTACAAAAAGAGGGGCGAGTTCACAGAAACTTTTGGATATTGTTAATGAAGGGCGCTTGTTTCTGTGACTGTTTTTATTTTCTTTCTCGTCCAAACAAAAAAAATTGTAAAAAAGGGGTTGCCCTTGGCCCCCCCGCCCTGCGCGCCCTTGGCGCCCCCCCTGCGCGCCCTTGGCGCCCCCCCTGCGCGCCCTTGGCGTCCTCCCCTGCGCGCCCTTGGCGGCCCCCCCTGCGTGTGTGTGTTTTTGAGTTTCTTTAAATTCTGTTTTCACCGAATTATTATTTTTTCTCCAAGGAAGGGAAGACTGTTAAGTAATGGGTTAAGAGACATTGCAATTAGTTGCCTCATTTATGTTAAGTATCCATTAATTGACACTGATATGTAAAGGGGCTTCAGGTGGCCTCTGTCAGGTGATGTATAGTGAGAGTTTTGTGCAAAGGCTGCTGGAAGGAAATATATGTGTGTTTGTGAAAAAGGAACAAGAACTTTAGACTCTTCATATCACAGCAACTAAAATGTCTAGCGCCCTTGGCCTCCCCCGCGTGCCCTTGGCCCCCCCTGCGTGCCCTTGGCCCCCCCTGCGTGCCCTTGGCCCCCCCTGCGTGCCCTTGGCCCCCCCTGCGTGCCCTTGGCCCCCCCCTGCGTGCCCTTGGCCCCCCCCTGCGCGCCCTTGGCCCCCCCCCCTGCGTGCCCTTGGCCCCCCCCTGCGCGCCCTTAGCCCCCCCTGCGCGCCCTTGGCCCCCCCCTGCGCGCCCTTGGCCCCCCCTGCGCGCCCTTGGCCCCCCCCTGCGCGCCCTTGGCCCCCCCCTGCGCGCCCTTGGCCCCCCCCTGCGCGCCCTTGGCCCCCCCTCCGCGCCCTTGGCCCCCCCCTCCGCGCCCTTGGCCCCCCCCCTCCGCGCCCTTGGCCCCCCCCTGCGCGCCCTTGGGGCCCCCCCTGCGCGCCCTTGCCCCCCCCTGCGCGCCCTTGGCCCCCCCCTGCGCGCCCTTGGCCCCCCTGCGCGCCCTTGGCCCCCCTGCGCGCCCTTGGCCCCCCCTGCGCGCCCTTGGCCCCCCCCTGCGCGCCCTTGGCCCCCCCCTGCGCGCCCTTGGCCCCCCCCTGCGCGCCTTTGGCGCCCCCCCTGCGCGCCCTTGGCGCCCCCCCCCGCGCGCCCTTGGGGGCACCCCCCCTGCGCACCCTTGGCCCCCCCCTGCACGCCCTTGGCCCCCCCCCCTGCACGCCCTTGGCCCCCCAGCCCTGCGTGCCCTTGGCCCCCCCGCCCTGCGTGCCCTTGGCCCCCCCCGCCCTGCGTGCCCTTGGCCCCCCCGCCCTGCGTGCCCTTGGCCCCCCCGCCCTGCGTGCCCTTGGCCCCCCCGCCCTGCGTGCCCTTGGCCCCCCCGCCCTGCGTGCCCTTGGCGCCCCCGCCCTGCGTGCCCTTGGCCCCCCCGCCCTGCGTGCCCTTGGCCCCTCCGCCCTGCGTGCCCTTGGCCCCCCCGCCCTGCGTGCCCTTGGCCCCCCCGCCCTGCGTGCCCTTGGCCCCCCCGCCCTGCGTGCCCTTGGCCCCCCCGCCCTGCGTGCCCTTGGCCCCCCCGCCCTGCGTGCCCTTGGCCCCCCCGCCCTGCGTGCCCTTGGCCCCCCCGCCCTGCGTGCCCTTGGCCCCCCCGCCCTGCGTGCCCTTGGCCCCCCCGCCCTGCGTGCCCTTGGCCCCCCCGCCCTGCGTGCCCTTGGCCCCCCCGCCCTGCGTGCCCTTGGCCCCCCCGCCCTGCGTGCCCTTGGCCCCCCCGCCCTGCGTGCCCTTGGCCCCCCCGCCCTGCGTGCCCTTGGCCCCCCCGCCCTGCGTGCCCTTGGCCCCCCCCGCCCTGCGTGCCCTTGGCCCCCCCGCCCTGCGTGCCCTTGGCCCCCCCGCCCTGCGTGCCCTTGGCCCCCCCGCCCTGCGTGCCCTTGGCCCCCCCGCCCTGCGTGCCCTTGGCCCCCCCGCCCTGCGTGCCCTTGGCCCCCCCGCCCTGCGTGCCCTTGGCCCCCCCGCCCTGCGTGCCCTTGGCCCCCCCGCCCTGCGTGCCCTTGGCCCCCCCGCCCTGCGTGCCCTTGGCCCCCCCGCCCTGCGTGCCCTTGGCCCCCCCGCCCTGCGTGCCCTTGGCCCCCCCGCCCTGCGTGCCCTTGGCCCCCCCGCCCTGCGTGCCCTTGGCCCCCCCGCCCTGCGTGCCCTTGGCCCCCCCGCCCTGCGTGCCCTTGGCCCCCCCGCCCTGCGTGCCCTTGGCCCCCCCGCCCTGCGTGCCCTTGGCCCCCCCGCCCTGCGTGCCCTTGGCCCCCCCGCCCTGCGTGCCCTTGGCCCCCCCGCCCTGCGTGCCCTTGGCCCCCCCGCCCTGCGTGCCCTTGGCCCCCCCGCCCTGCGTGCCCTTGGCCCCCCCGCCCTGCGTGCCCTTGGCCCCCCCGCCCTGCGTGCCCTTGGCCCCCCCGCCCTGCGTGCCCTTGGCCCCCCCGCCCTGCGTGCCCTTGGCCCCCCCGCCCTGCGTGCCCTTGGCCCCCCCGCCCTGCGTGCCCTTGGCCCCCCCGCCCTGCGTGCCCTTGGCCCCCCCGCCCTGCGTGCCCTTGGCCCCCCCGCCCTGCGTGCCCTTGGCCCCCCCGCCCTGCGTGCCCTTGGCCCCCCCGCCCTGCGTGCCCTTGGCCCCCCCGCCCTGCGTGCCCTTGGCCCCCCCGCCCTGCGTGCCCTTGGCCCCCCCGCCCTGCGTGCCCTTGGCCCCCCCCGCCCTGCGTGCCCTTGGCCCCCCCGCCCTGCGTGCCCTTGGCCCCCCCGCCCTGCGTGCCCTTGGCCCCCCCGCCCTGCGTGCCCTTGGCCCCCCCGCCCTGCGTGCCCTTGGCCCCCCCGCCCTGCGTGCCCTTGGCCCCCCCGCCCTGCGTGCCCTTGGCCCCCCCGCCCTGCGTGCCCTTGGCCCCCCCGCCCTGCGTGCCCTTGGCCCCCCCGCCCTGCGTGCCCTTGGCCCCCCCGCCCTGCGTGCCCTTGGCCCCCCCGCCCTGCGTGCCCTTGGCCCCCCCGCCCTGCGTGCCCTTGGCCCCCCCGCCCTGCGTGCCCTTGGCCCCCCCGCCCTGCGTGCCCTTGGCCCCCCCGCCCTGCGTGCCCTTGGCCCCCCCGCCCTGCGTGCCCTTGGCCCCCCCGCCCTGCGTGCCCTTGGCCCCCCCGCCCTGCGTGCCCTTGGCCCCCCCGCCCTGCGTGCCCTTGGCCCCCCCCGCCCTGCGTGCCCTTGGCCCCCCCGCCCTGCGTGCCCTTGGCCCCCCCGCCCTGCGTGCCCTTGGCCCCCCCGCCCTGCGTGCCCTTGGCCCCCCCGCCCTGCGTGCCCTTGGCCCCCCCGCCCTGCGTGCCCTTGGCCCCCCCGCCCTGCGTGCCCTTGGCCCCCCCGCCCTGCGCGCCCTTGGCCCCCCCGCCCTGCGCGCCCTTGGCGCCCCCCCTGCGTGCCCTTGGCGCCCCCCCTGCGCGCCCTTGGCGGCCCCCCCTGCGCGCCCTTGGGGCCCCCCCCTGCGCGCCTTTGCCCCCCTCATGGGCACCCTTGGCCCCTTCCCCCCGGGCGCCCTTGGCCCCCCCCCCCGCGCGCCCTTGGCCCCCCCCCCCCGCGCGCCCTTGGCCCCCCCCCCTGCGCGCTCTTGGCCCCCCCTGCGCGCTCTTGGCCCCCCCCCTGCGTGCCCTTGGCCCCCCCCCCCTGCGCGCTCTTGGCCCCCACTGCGTGCCCTTGGCCCCCCCCTGCACGCCCTTGGCCCCCCTGCCCTGCGCGCCCTTGGCCCCTCCCCCGGGCGTCCTTGGCGCCCCCCCCTGCGCGCCCTTGGTGCCCCCCACCCTGCGCGCCCTTGGTGCCCCCCACCCTGCGCGCCCTTGGCGCCCCCCCCTGCGGCCCTTGGCGCCCCCCCCCCTGGCGCCTTGGCCCCCCCCTGGCGCCTTGGCCCCCCCCTGGAGCCTTGGCCCCCCTCGGGCGCCTTGGCCCCCCCCTGCACGCCCTTGGCGCCCCCCTGCGCGTCTTTGGCGCCCCTCCTGCCCTGCGCGCCCTTGGCGCCACCCCCGCGCACCCTTGGCGCCCCCCCCTTGCGCGCCCTTAGCGCCCCCCCCTTGCGCGCCCTTAGCGCCCCCCCCTTGCGCGCCCTTAGCGCCCCCCCTGCGCGCCCCCCCCCCTGCGCGCCCTTGGGGGGCCCCCCCTGCGCGCCCTTGGGGGGCCCCCCCCTGCGCGCCCTTGGGGGGCCCCCCCTGCGCGCCCTTGGGGGGCCCCCCCCTGCGCGCCCTTGGGGGCCCCCCCCTGCGCGCCCTTGGGGGCCCCCCCCCTGCGCGCCCTTGGGCCCCCCCTGCGAGCCCTTGGCCCCTCCCCCCGGGTGCCCTGGCCCCCCCCTGCGCGCCTTTGGCGCCCCCCCCTGCGCGCCTTTGGCGCCCCCCCCTGCGCGCCTTTGGCGCCCCCCCCGCGCGCCTTTGGCGCCCCCCCCCTGCGCGCCCTTGGCGCCCCCCCCCTGCGCGCCCTTGGCGCCCCCCCCCGCGCGCCCTTGGCGCCCCCCCCCCGCGCGCCCTTGGGGGCACCCCCCCTGCGCACCCTTGGCGCCCCCCCTGCGCGCCCTTGGGCCACCCCCTGCGCGCCCTTGGCCCCCCCCCATGGGCGCCCTTGGCCCCTCCCCCCCCCCCGGGCACCCTTGCCCCCCCTGCGCGCCTATGGCGCCCCCTCTGCACGCCCTTGGGCCCCCCCTGCACGCCCTTGGGGCCCCCCCCTGCACGCCCTTGGGGCCCCCCCTGCGTGCCCTTGGGGCCCCCCCTGCGCGCCCTTGGGGGCCCCCTGCGCGCCCTTGGGGTCCCCTCTGCGTGCCCTTGGCCCCTCCCTCCTGGGCGCCCTTGCCCCCCCTGCGCGCCCTTGGCGCCCCCCCTGCGCGCCTTTGGCGCCCCCCCTGCGCGCCCTTGGCGCCCCCCCTGCGCGCCCTTGGCGCCCCCCCCCGCGCGCCCTTGGCGCCCCCCCCCTGCGCGCCCTTGTGGGGGCCCCCCCTGCGCACCATTGGCGCCCCCCCTGCGCGCCCTTGGCCCCCCCCATGCGCCCTTGGCCCCCCCCACCCGGGCGCCCTTGCCCCCCCCTTGGCGCCCCCCCCCGCACGCCCTTGGGGGCCCCCCTGTGCGCCCTTGGGGGCCCCCCTGTGCGCCCTTGGGGGCCCCCCTGTGCGCCCTTGGGGGCCCCCCTGTGCGCCTTTGGGGGCCCCCCCTGTGCGCCCTTGGGGGCCCCCCTGTGCGCCCTTGGGGGCCCCCCTGTGCGCCCTTGGGGGCCCCCCTGTGCGCCCTTGGGGGCCCCCCCTGTGCGCCCTTGGGGGCCCCCCTGTGCGCCCTTGGGGGCCCCCCCTGCGCACCCTTGGGGCCCCCCCTGCACGCCCTTGGTCCCCCCTGCACGCCCTTGGTCCCCCCTGCACGCCCTTGGTCCCCCCTGCACGCCCTTGGTCCCCCCTGCGCGACCTTGGTCCCCCCTGCGCGACCTTGGCCCGCCCCCGCGCGCCCTCGGCCCCCCCGCGCACCCTCGGCCGCCCCCCCTCGAGTGCGCCCTCGGCCTCTCCGCGCCCACGGTCCACCCACGCACTTTGGCCCACGTCCTCACCCCCCCCCCGCACCCTCGGCCCTCCCACACGTCCTCGGCCCCCCCCGCGCGCCTCCTCGGACCCCACCTCGCGCGCTCGCCCGCGTGCCCCGCCCTCGTGCCCCGCCCGCTTGCCCTCGTGCCCCGCCCGCATGCCCTGCCTGCTTGCCCGCGTGCCCCGCCTGCTTGCCCGCGTGCCCCGCCTGCTTGCCCGCGTGCCCCGGCCGCGTGCCCGGACCGCGTGCCCGGCCCACGTGCCCGTGTGCCCCGCCCGCTTGCCCGTGTGCCCGCGTGCCCCGCCCACCCGCATGCCCCGCCGCCCGCGTGCCCCGCTCGCCCGCGTGCCCTGCCTGCTCGCCCGCGTGCCCCGCCCGCGTGCCCCGCCCGCTTGCCCGTGGGCCTTGCCCGCGTTGTCCGCGTGCCCCGTCCGCTTGCCCCGTGCCCCGTCCGCTTGCCCCGTGTCCCGCCCGCTTGCCCCGTGTCCCGCCCGCTTGCCCCGTGCCCCGCCCGCTTGCCCCGTGCCCCGCCCGCTTGCCCCGTGCCCCGCCTGCTTGCCCCGTGCCCCGCCTGCTTGCCCCGTGCCCCGCCTGCTTGCCCCGTGCCCCGCCTGCTTGCCCCGTGCCCCGCCTGCTTGCCCCGTGCCCCGCCCGCTTGCCCCGTGCCCCGCCCGCTTGCCCCGTGCCCCGCCCGCTTGCCCCGTGCCCCGCCCGCTTGCCCCGTGCCCCGCCCGCTTGCCCCGTGCCCCGCCCGCTTGCCCCGTGCCCCGCCCGCTTGCCCCGTGCCCCGCCCGCTTGCCCCGTGCCCCGCCCGCTTGCCCCGTGCCCCGCCCGCTTGCCCCGTGCCCCGCCCGCTTGCCCCGTGCCCCGCCCGCTTGCCCCGTGCCCCGCCCGCTTGCCCCGTGCCCCGCCCGCTTGCCCCGTGCCCCCGCCCGCTTGCCCCGTGCCCCGCCCGCTTGCCCCGTGCCCCGCCCGCTTGCCCCGTGCCCCGCCCGCTTGCCCCGCCCGCTGGCCCCGCCCGCTGGCCCCCGCCCGCTGGCCCCCGCCCGCTTGGCCCCCGCCCGCTTGGCCCCCGCCCGCTTGGCCCCCGCCCGCTTGGCCCCCGCCCGCTTGGCCCCCGCCCGCTTGGCCCCCGCCCGCTTGGCCCCGCCCCCGTGCCCCTCCCGCTTGCCCTCGTGCCCCTCCCGCTTGCCCCCGTGCCCCTCCCGCTTGCCCCCGTGCCCCTCCCGCTTGCCCCCGTGCCCCTCCCGCTTGCCCCCGTGCCCCTCCCGCTTGCCCCGTGCCCCTCCCGCTTGCCCCGTGCCCCCGCCCGCTTGCCCCGTGCCCCCGCCCGCTTGCCCCGTGCCCCCGCCCGCTTGCCCCGTGCCCCCGCCCGCTTGCCCCGTGCCCCCGCCCGCTTGCCCCGTGCCCCCGCCCGCTTGCCCCGTGCCCCCGCCCGCTTGCCCCGTGCCCCCGCCCGCTTGCCCCCGTGCCCCCGTGCCCCCAAGGCTCACCCTCGCGTCCCCAAGGCTCACCCTCGCGTCCCCGCCCGCTCGCTCGATCTTCCCCCGCCCACTCGCCCCCGCCCACTCTCCGCTGCGCCCCCGCCGCTCGCGCCCCCGCCCTCGCGCCGCCGCCGCTCGCCCCAGGCTCCCTCCGCATAACCTCGGGCTCCCTGCCATCCCGCTCCCCGCCACTCTCGCCCCCCCCCCCCCCCGCCCTTCCCCGTTCCTGCCCTTCCCAGCTATGTGTTGAAGGTGCCCCCATGCTGCTGGTAACGACATATCTCTAGGATGCGAACGCAATGGTGATAAAGGCTGGTGGATGTATTGTGAAGGTCAGAGTGTTGGGAGTTTGGAGGTGACGCTGCTCTGGTCCTGGGGCTGTGTGATGCTGCTCGTTGAGACACAACAATGCTTCCTGTCGATTTGACTTCCTCCGGCTGCTGTGATGGAGTCGGAGGATATTGCAAAGTACAGTGAGATAAAGTACAATGTGCTGCCAGTTCACTGAGCTTCATACCTATGATTCTCACGTGTGCGTATGTGGTTATGAGCTGGTGCCAAAACCACCCATCACCTAAATACTGCATCGCACCTCGCCCAGTTCCGTTTGAACAAACCTACACATTGCTGCATCTGGAATATATTGAAAAAACTCTGGGCTGTGTATACTTCCTGTCTGCAAAAGCTCACTTCCTGTTGTTGTTTCTCAAGTTTGTTCTAAACGCCTGTGTCCCCGTTGCTAATGGGAGCTGGCTGTCTGTTTAGAGCCGGGGGAGGCCATTCAGCCCTCAGGCCGGTTACACAGGACCAGGGGGAGCCCATTCAGCTTTCGGGCCAGTTACACAGGACCAGGAGGAGCCCATTCCGCCCCTCAGGCTGGTCACACAGGACCAGGAGGAGCCCACTCCACCCCTCAGTCCAGTTTCACGGGATCAGGAGGAGCCCATTTCATCCCCTTAGGCCGGTTACACAGTACCAGGAGGTGCCATTTTAGACCCTCAGGCCGTTTACACAGGACCAGGAGATGGCCATTCAACCCCCCTTGAGCCTGTTTACACAGTAACAGCAGGAGGACAATTCAGCTCCTCCAACCTGTAACAGACAAATTAGGCTGAGGCTATTCAGCCCATTCAACCTGTTCCACCATTCATGGCTCTATCATGGCTTACCTGGTCTTATCTCCATCTACCCCGACCTTGGTTCGCTCATCCTTTGCCCCAAGAAGATGCTACCAGCCTCACTTATGACAGTTCAGCCCTCAGTCTCATCAGCTTTTTATGGAGGCAGATAGTTCCAGATTTCCACTCCCTTTTTGTGCTTCCTGACAGCACTCTGATCGGCCTGGCTCTCATTTTAAGATTTTGCCTGCCTTCCAGTATTTTGACCTGCTGGAGGAAATTATTTCTCTCCAGCTTCCCTGTCAAATCCTTTAATGATCTTAAACATCTCAATTGGATCATCCTATAGTCTTGTAGACATGATGGACTTGGAAACTCATTTGCATGATTTAATGATTTCAGCCCCTTGGGCCTGTTACACAGGGTCAGTAGGAGGCCATTCAGCCCCTCTAACCTGTTACACAGGACCAGGAGGAAGCCATTCAGGCCTGTTACACAGGACCAGGAGGAGGCCTTTCAGTCCCTCGGGCCTGTCACACTGGAACAGGAGGAGGCCATTCAGCCATTCAGGCCTGTTACACAGGACCAGGAGGAGGCCTTTCAGTCCCTCGGGCCTGTTACACTGGAACAGGAGGAGGCCATTCAGGCCTGTTACACAGGACCAGGAGGAGGCCTTTCAGTCCCTCGGGCCTGTTACACTGGAACAGGAGGAGGCCATTCAGGCCTGTTACACAGGACCAGGAGGAGGCCTTTCAGTCCCTCGGGCCTGTTACACTGGAACAGGAGGAGGCCTTTCAGTCCCTTGGGCCTGTTACACTGGAACAGGAGGAGGCCTTTCAGTCCCTCGGGCCTGTTACATTGGAACAGGAGGAGGCCTTTCAGTCCCTCGGGCCTGTTACACTGGAACAGGAGGAGGCCTTTCAGTCCCTCGGGCCTGTTACACTGGAACAGGAGGAGGCCTTTCAGTCCCTCGGGCCTGTTACACTGGAACAGGAGGAGGCCTTTCAGTCCCTCAGGCCTGTTACACAGGACCAGGAGGAGGCCTTTCAGTTCCTCGGGCCTGTTACACAGGACCAGGAGGAGGCCTTTCAGTCCCACGGGCCTGTTACACTGGAACAGGAGGAGACTATTCAGCCTTTCATGCCTTTTGAATGTGACATTTAACCCCAGTCTCCTCCAGTTTGGCCTCGGGTTGATGTCCAAACATACATGTGTGCGTACAGGTTAGGAGCAGGAGTAGGCCACTCGGCCCTTCAAGCCTGTTCTGCGATCTTTTTTTTTAAAGACATTTATGGTATTATAACAACAAAAGATACAAATACAAATGTAAACATAATTCAGTACGTAACACCCCCCAACAACCATACCCCGGCAACATAGCTTTTGCAAAACAATTCCCAAGTCCCTCCATCTCCCCTCGCTGATACCGCCTAAACTAAACTGAACTAACTCCCACTACCCCCCTCATTCCCTAACCCCCCCTTTATTGTATCTGCTAACAGTTTAGGTTTCCCCGAAGAAGTCGATAAACAGCTGTCACCTCTGAGCGAACCCTGACATTGCTCCTCTCCGGGCGAATTTAATTTTCTCAAGCTTGTGCAACCCCACCATGTCGCTAACCCATACCCCCGATTTTGGGGGCTCCGAGTCCCACCAAGCTAATAAGATCCGTCTCCGGGCTACCAAGGAGGCAAAGGCCAAAACGTCAGCCTCTCTCGCCCACTGGACTCCTGAATCTTCCGCCACCTCTGGACTCGCCACCCTTGTCTTTAGCACCGCGGACATGTCATCAACAAATCTTTGCCAGAACCGCCTAAGCTTCGGACATACCCAGAATATGTGAACATGATTTGCGGGCCCTCCCGCACACCTCACACACCTCTCCTCGACCCCAAAAAACCTGCTATCCGGGCCACCGTCATGTGTGACCGGTGAAGCACCTTGAACTGTATCAGGCTAAGGCTGGCACATGATGAGGACGTGTTGACTCTACTCCGAGCACCCTCCCACATACCTGCCTCTAGCTCCTTCCCCAGCTCATCATCGCACTTGCGCTTTACCTCCCCTATCTGGGTTCCCTCCCACTCCATAAGTTATTTATAAATTTCCGAGACCTACCCCTCCTCCACCCCCGTTTTTGAAACAACCGTATCCTGTATCCCCTGTGGCGGTAGAAGCGTAAAGGTTGAAACTTGCCTTCGTGCAAAGTCCCTCACCTGCAGATATCGAAACCCATTCCCACCCGGCAATTCGAACTCCTCCTCCAAACAAGGAAAGCTCCCATCAATAAACCGATCCCCCAGCCTCCCAATACCTACACTCTGCCACCTCCGAAATCTCCCATCTAACCTTCCCAGGGCAAAACGGTGATTGCCACAAATTGGAACCCACCCCGAAGCTCCCTCCACTCCCATATGCTTCCACCACCGTCCCCAAACTCTCAGCCGCCACCATCACCGGGCTTGTAAAGTACCGAGCCAACGAGAACGGCAGAGGTGCCATGACCAGTGCTCCTAAACTTGTGCCCCTACATGATGCCGCCTCTACCCGCTCCCGTACCGACCCCTCCCCACTACACACTTCCTGATCATGGCTCTATTTACCACCCGGTATTAATTCCTAAAGTTCGGCAGGGCCAACCGCCCACCTCGGTTTATCTGCCCAGATCATGGCTGATCTAGTTAGAACCTCAGCTCCACATTCCTGCCTCACCCCTGGTAACCTTTCGCCCTTTTGTTAATCAAAAATCTATTGAGTTCTGCCTTAAACATATTTCAAGATTCTGCTTCCACTGCCTTCAGAGTTAAAAAAATCTCCAAATCTCAATTGTTATGGGCCAGGGTTTAGAGAACCCCAAAGTGCATCTTCACCTGACCCATGACTTTTCCTAGATTGTGGTATGGGGAGCACACATCCCACTCTACAGGTGTGGTACAGCAGAAATCGAAAGTATTTTTTAAAGCAAAACAATGTTTATTCTATGAACTCAAGTTAACCTTTATAAAACATACAGTGAACATCTTAGCAACCATCAATTCAAATACACCCCCCAAAGAATACAACACTAAGTCATCCTTACTTTCCTTTAACAATAAGACATAAAAAAGAACCTATTAACAGAAGCACATCAGGTTTAAATTCACTACTGAGAACAGTTATCACTCTGAATTCACCAAATGATTGTGACATAGTCTTTACATGGCAGAGAGAACAACATTACACCTTCTCTGGCTGACTGCAGCTCCAATACTGAAACAAAACCAATAAAAACACAGACAACAAAGCTTTTCTCAAAGTGAAACTAAAAAGCAGAGCCAGAGCTCAGCTCCACCCACACTCTGACATCACTGCAGTAACATGAGCAGCCAAACATATCTTAAAGTGATATTCTCATGACATCGTCATAAATGGGCGACCCCCTTATTTTGAACAGTGACCCCGAGTTCTAGATTCCCCGGCAGGAGGAAACATCCTCTCCACCTTCACCCTGTCAATACTCCTCGGTTCTTAATGTTTTTAGATCAAATCGCCTGTTACTCTTCTAAATTCCAGTGGATACAAACCGGACCTCTCCAACCTTTCCTCGTAAAACACCCTGCCCATTTCTGGTATTAGTCGAGGGTAAAGTTACCAGTGGCATGTTGACTTTTATTGCAAGGGGACTGGAGTACAGGAATAAATGGGTCTTGCTGGTGTTGAGCAGGAAGGTAAAGTTGCTAGAGTCCCAGATGACCATAGGCTACTTTCCCCTTTTGAGGTGGGAGAGCTGGCTGGTGCTGATTTAACTCTCGGGCAAGGGAAAGGTTGAGAAGGCGCCCTACTGGCCGTGCTCTGCATCATGAACCTCCCCCCACTGACCACACTCCATTGGCTGGTGAAAACCCTTTCAGACGTTCTGAGATTGAATGTGAAACTACAGAAATACAAGTCCTGTCCCTTGAACACAAAGGGCGGGGGGGAGACGGACTTTGGACCAAGTGTGGGTCAGCGAGCGAGGGTCAGTCTGAGCAGGAGATGATGTGGGCGTGGGCCAGCAATTCTGGAGGAGCCGAGAGTGATTTGTTTATGGATTGTGGTCGGCGCTGGCTCGGCCAGCAAGTGTTGCCCATCCCAAAGTGCCCCTTGAGAAGGTGGTGGTGAGTTGTCGTCTTGAACTGCTGTGGTTCTTGAAGTGTAGGTACACCCACAGTGCTGTCAGAGAGGGCGTTTCAGGATGTTTCCCCAGCAACAGCGAAGGTGCGACCGATATATTTCCAAGTCAGGACAGTGAATGACTTGGAGGGGAACCTCCAGATGGTGGGGTTCCCAGGTATCTTCTAGATGGGGTCGGCACGGTGGCACAGTGGTTAGCACTGCTGCTTATGGCGCTGAGGATCTGGGTTCGATCCCAACCTCGGGTCACTGTCTGTGTGGAGTTTGCACATTCCCCCCGTGTCTGTGTGGTTTTCGGCCCACAACCCAAAGATGTGCAGGATAGGTGGATTGGCCCACTAAATTGCCCCTCAATTTGAAAAAAATAATTGGGTATTCTAAATTTAAAAGAAAAGGTATCTTCTGTGATAGGTCCAGGGTTTGGAAGGTGCCGCTTAAGGAGCCTTGGTGAGTTGCTACAGTGCATCTTGTAGATGGTACACACGGCTGCTACTGTGCGTTGGTGGTGTAGGCAGTGAATGTTTGTGAGGGGGAGCAATCAAGCAAGGCTGCTCTGTCCTGGATGGAGTCGAGCCTCTTGAGTGTTGTTGGAGCTGCACTCATCCAGGCAAGTGGAGAGTATTCCATCACACTCCTGACTTGTGCCTTGTAGAT
This sequence comes from Scyliorhinus torazame, assembly GCF_047496885.1. Lineage (NCBI taxonomy): Eukaryota > Metazoa > Chordata > Chondrichthyes > Carcharhiniformes > Scyliorhinidae > Scyliorhinus > Scyliorhinus torazame. The sequence goes on along the minus strand of NC_092718.1, from coordinate 104,943,133 downwards.
GGTGGACAGACTTTGGGGGAGTCAGGAGGAGAGTTACTCAGCAGAATTCCCAAGATAGTGGGGGTGGGAACTCTGTAGGGGCTATTTGTGACGGTGCAGGTGTTAGATGGCTATTGCTTTTGGAGGTGCTAAAAGGCGGTATTTCGATCAAAGAATTATGTTATTGGGAGATGCAGGGTTTTCAGGACTTGCCGTGTGTGCTGCACAGCCTGGTGCTGTTTGTTTATCTCCCCCACCCCCCACCAGCACTCTGGCTGCGCCAGGGACATTCAGGACCTCTTCACCAGTCTGCATTGTCTAGACCAAGAGCATTCGCACCCCCCACCATATACATACACACAAACACAACTTGTCGACACAGGTGGCCGCAGCTGTACGAGTACCTGCTGCTTCACCCGCTGACTGTCCTGACCTTGAGTCTGCCTTGCTGCTTGATGTTATGCTCTGTGGGCAGGGTGCCAGCCCCTATGCCTGCAGCACAAAGAGGAAGTAGCAGCCAGGCAGGAAATGGGCAGCCTTCTACAGAAATGGATTCAGTACAGGAAATACCAGCTTGGTCTGGGAGACAGAGCCTGCCAGTCTCTGCCCCACTGTCTGTGTAGGTGCCCTCTTTCAGTATTGATGTGTGTCTCTGTCTCCCAGCTCTGTTTATTTCTGTCACTCTTGACTTTCTCTGTTTATCCACTTTCTCTCCCTCTCCCCCTTGGTGCTTCAGGCATAGGGTCTGGCACACTGCCTGCAGGGAGACCCTCCGACAGTGCAGCCATCATTCAGTACTGACCATCTGACAGTGTGGCGCTCCCTCAGTACTGATCCTCTGACAGTGCAGCACTCCCTCAGTACTGACCCTCTGACAGTGCAGCACTCCCTCAATACTGACCCTCTGACAGTGCAGCACTCCCTCAGTACTGACCCTCTGACAGTGCAGCACTCCCTCAGTACTGACCCTCCGACAGTGCAGCCATCATTCAGCACTGACCATCTGACAGTGCAGCACTCCCTCAGTACTGACCCTCTGACAGTGCAGCACTCCCTCAGTACTGACCCTCTGACAGTGCAGCACTCCCTCAGTACTGACCCTCTGACAGTGCAGCACTCCCTCAGTACTGACCCTCTGACAGTGCAGCACTCCCTCAGTACTGACCCTCTGACAGTGCAGCATTCCCTCAGTACTGACCCTCTGACAGTGCAGCGATCCCTCAGTACTGACCCTCTGACAGTGCAGCACTCCCTCAGTACTGACCCTCTGACAGTGCAGCACTCCCTCAGTACTGACCCTCTGACAGTGCAGCACTCTCTCAGTACTGACCCTCTGACAGTGCAGCACTCTCTCTGTACTGACGCTCTGACAGTGCAGCACTCCCTCAGTACTGACCCTCTGACAGTGCAGCACTCAGTACTGACCCACTGACAGTGCAGCGCTCCCTCAGTACTTACCCTCTGACAGTGCAGCGCTCCCTCAGTACTCACCCTCTGATAGCGCAGCAATCCCTCAGTGCTGACCCTCTGACAGTGCAGCCATCATTCAGTACTGACCCTCTGACAGTGTAGCACTCCCTCAGTACTGACCCTCTGACAGTGCAACACTCCCTCAGTACTGACCCTCTGACAGTGCAGCACTCCCTCAGTACTGACCCTCTGACAGTGCAACACTCCCTCAGTACTGACCCTCTGACACTGCAGCACTCCCTCAATACTGACCCTCTGACGGTACAGCACTCCCTCAGTACTGACCCTCTGACACTGCAGCACTCCCTCAGTACTGACCCTCTGACAGTGCAGCACTCCCTCAGTACTGACCCTCTGACACTGCAGCACTCCCTCAGTACTGACCCCCTGCTGTGCTCCCTCAGTACTCACAGTACTGCACTCCGTCAGAACTGACCCTCCAACAGTGCAGCGGACCCTCCGTACTGACCCCCTGCAGTGGCTCCTCAGTACTGACCCTCCAACAGTGCAGCGGTCCCTCCGCACTGATCCTCTGAGAGTGCAGTATTCCCTCACTACCGACCTTCTGACAGTGTGGCACTCCCTCAGTACTGACCCTCTAACAGTGTAGTACTCCCTCGGTATTGACCCTCCGGCAGTGTAGACGTCCCTCAGCACTGTCCTCCCCGATAGTGCAGTGCTCCCTCAGTACTGACCCTATGACACTGCAGCACTCCCTCAGTACTGACCCTCTGACACTGCAGCCCTCCATTAGTACTGACCCTCTGGGCAGTGCTCCCTCAGTACTGACCCTCTGACACTACAGCCTTCCATTAGTACTGACCCTCTGACAGTGCAGCACTCCCTCAGTACTGACCCTCTGACAGTGCAGCACTCCCTCAGTACTGACCCTCTGACACTGCAGCGCTCCCTCAGTTCTGCATTTGAAGTTCTTATGTAGATTATGGGGTGAAGAAATGCAGGATTTTCAAACCCATAACTCTTACTCAGGGTCGGGAGAGTGCTGCGTATGCATCATGGCTGCACCTAATTGTGAGGGACATCATCCCAGAAAGCCCACTGGAACTTCATTGGCTTCGCACAACACAGCCTATATCTCCCGCTCACTCTCTGATCGCCGCAGATATTCCTGCAGATTCTCCAGATTGGTGGAGGGGACATATCCTGAAATTTTAGGCTGGATGTCACTGAATTTCCATGTTACTGTGGGTGAGGGAGGGGTTAGTGCATCAGGAGACTCATTAGAATTGGGACTACATGACCAGTGTTGACAGCTGGCCCAGTCTGGGAAGTGGAGGGATCAGCAACCCACGAGCGCCATGGCCGCCAACAATGTCGGCATGGGCATCGGCCCCATTGGGTAAAGATATGCCAGCATGAACCAGGCATATCTTGAATGAAGGGAGCACTCAGAGTGATATTGAGCAAGCTATCTTCCCCTTTCCCCACTCAACGCATCCACGCGCTGGAGAGGCTCAGGCTCCATGCGCAGCAACTTGGCTTCCTTTTGGCAAAGGGTCTGCCAGCCCTCCATTGCCAGTGGTACCCCTGGTCCTGGGCTTTGAAGAGGAGGGATGGGGTCCCCAGTGGAAGTGGGGGCGCTGTGAGTGTATGGGGTGAATACCAGCCTGCTCCTGACCACTGGGAATAAGGATGGAAAAACTTCCCAAACCTTACTTCCCATATTGTTGCCAATAAGATATTATTCCTGAGCTTGAGAAGGAGTACTGAGGTTGTGCAGGCTCTGGTTAGCTGGAGCGAGGGTAACACAGTATTGTGCCCGATTTGTACACGGTCGTCACTGTTTGGGAATCCATCCTGCATCTTGAGAGAATCATAGAATCATAGAATTTACAGTGCAGAAGGAGGCCATTCGGCCCATCAAGTCTGCACTGACCCTTGGAACGAGCACCCCACTTAAGCTGACGCCTCCATCCTATCTGCGTAACTCAGTAACCCCACTCAATCTTTTTTGGACACGAGGGCAATTTATCATGGGCAATCCATCCAACCTAAACATCTTTGGACTGTGGGAGGAAACCGGAGCACCCGGAGGAAACCCACGCACACACGGGGAGGACGTGCAGACTCCGCACAGACAGTGACCCAAGCCGGAATCGAACCTGGGACCCTGGAGCTGTGAAGCAATTGTGCTAACCACTGTGCTACCATGCTGCCCATGGCTCCGTTAGGTTCTCTTTCCTCCCGTCCAAAGACAGTACAGTACTGGTGGGTACAGGTCTATAGCTGTTTAACACTGGGCTACAGTACTGGTGGGCACAGGTCTGTCACTGTAACGTTGAGTTACAGTACTGGTGGAAACAGGTCTGTCACTGTATAACATTGGGGTACTGTACTGGTGGGGATAGGTTTGTCACTATAACACTGGGGTATAGTACTGGTGGGTACAGGTCGGTCACTGTATAACACGGGTACAGTATCTGTGGGAACAGGTCTGTCACTGCAATATTGGGTACAGTACTGCTAAGTCCAAGTCTGTCACAATATAACACTGGGGTACAGGTCTGTCACTGTATAATCCTGGAATACAGTACTGGTGGGTACAGGTCTGGCATTGTGTAACATTGGCGTACAGTACTGGTGCGTATAGGCCTGTCACTGTATAATACTGGGGTACAATTCTGGTGGGTACACCTCTGTAACTGTATAAGTAACTTGCTCTACAGCCTGTAAATGAACTTGTTCCAGACCTGGCCCAGAGCTGTGTGTTTAACCTTGGAAATGTTTTCAGATTTGGTCTAATACAGGGCATTGTGGGAGCAGTTGCCTTGTATTAACCCTGACCCTGGGTACAGAGGAATAATGTACAGTAAACCCTTTTTTGTTATTAAGGGGTAATTTAGTGTGGCCAATCCACCTCCCCCGCATATCTTTGGGTTATGGGGGTGAGACCCATACGGGCAGGAGGAGAATGTGCAAATTCCACATGGACAGTGACCCGGGGCCGAACCCTGGTCCTCGGTGCCTTTAGGCAGCAGTACTAACCACTGTGCCACCATGCCGCCCACACAGTAAACACTTACACTGAATACACAGGAATACTGTACAGTAAACCCATACTCAAATACACATACTATACAGTAAACCGTACTCAAATACACATACTGTACAGTAAACCCGTACTCAAATACACATACTATACAGTAAACCCGTACTCAAATACACATACTGTACAGTAAACCCGTACTCAAATACACATACTGTACAGTAAACCGTACTCAAATACACATACTGTACAGTAAACCCGTACTCAAATACACATACTATACAGTAAACCCGTACTCAAATACACATACTGTACAGTAAACCCGTACTCAAATACACATACTGTACAGTAAACCGTACTCAAATACACATACTATACAGTAAACCCGTACTCAAATACACATACTGTACAGTAAACCCGTACTCAAATACACATACTGTACAGTAAACCCGTACTCAAATACACATACTGTACAGTAAACCGTACTCAAATACACACTATACAGTAAACCCGTACTCAAATACACATACTGTACAGTAAACCCATACTCAAATACACATACTGTACAGTAAACCCTTACACAACTACACAGATACTGTACAGTAAAACTGTTCACAAATACACAATGTATAAACCCTTGCGCTGAATACATGGATATGGACAGTAAACCCTGACAAATGCACAAATAATGTACAATAATTATTTTAATCTTTATTGTCACAAGTAGGCTTACATTAACACTGCAATGAAGTTACTGTGAAAAGCCCCTAGCCGCCTCACTCCGGCGCCTGTTCGGGTACACAAAGGGAGAAATCAGAATGTCCAATTCACCTAACAGCACATCTTCAGGGACTTGTGGAGGAAACCGACGAAGACACTGGGAGATCGTGCAGACTCTGCACAGACAGGGACCCAAGCTGGGAATCGAACCTGGGACCCTGGCACTGTGAATCAGCAGTGCTAACCACTGTTATCATGCAGTAAACCCTTATACAAATACACAGATACTGTACAGTAAACCCTTACACAAATATGCAGATACTGTACAGTAAAACCTTGCACAAATACACAGATACTGTACAGTAAACCCTGACACAAATACGCAGATACTATACAGTAAACCCTTACACAAATACACAATGTGCCGTAAAGCCTTACACAAATGCACAGATACTACAGTAAACCCTTACACAAATACACTGATACTGTGCCGTAAACCCTTACACAAATGCACAGATACTGTACAGTAAACCCTTACACAAATGCAGACACTGTACAGTAAAACCGTACACCAATACACAGATACTGTACAGTATATCCTGACATACCGATACTGTACAGTAAATCCATGCACAAATACAGATACTGTACAGTAAACCCTTACACAAATGCAGACACTGTACAGTAAAACCATACACCAATACACAGATACTGTACAGTATATCCTGACATACCGATACTGTACAGTAAATCCATGCACAAATACAGATACTGTACAGTAAACCCTTACACAGATACTGTATAGTAAACCCTGACACAAATACAGATACTGTATAGTAAACACTGACACAAATACAGATACTGTACAGTAAACCCTGACACAAATACAGATACTGTACAGTAAACCCTGACACAAATACACACATGCTGTACCGTAAACCCTGACAAATGCACAGATAGTGTGCTGTAAACCCTTACACAAGTACACAGATACTGTACAGTAAACCCTGACACACACACACAGATACTGTACAGTAAACCCTGACACAAATGCACAGATACTGTACAGTAGACCCTTACACTGAATACACAGGAGTACTGTACAGTTAAACCCTTACAATAAACACACACATACTGTCAAACCCTTACACTGAATACACAGGAATACTGTACAGTAAACCATACACGATATACACATATTGCACAGTATCCCTTAAATTGAATTCACAGAAATACTGTTCAGTTAAAGCCTTGCAATGAATGCACAGGAATACAGTATGGTAAACCCTTACACTGAGTACACAGATACTGACACGTTAAGCCCTTACACTGAATGCAGAGGAATACGTCACACTAAATACACCTATTGTACAGTAAACCCTACACTAAATACAACTATTGCATGGTAAACTATACACTAAATACACCTATTGCGCAGTAAACCCTACACTAAATACGTCCATTGCACAGTAAACACTACCCTGATACACCTATTGCACAATGAACCCTTACACTGAATACGCAGGAATACTGTACAGTAAACCCTTACACTAAATACACAGTGTCATGGGAGTGTCCCTTTAAGAAAGATTTTTGTCTTATCACATGGCTTTAGTGATGTCATTGTGTGGGTGGAGCTGGGCTGTGGCTCTGTGAGCTGTTTTTGGTTTTGCTTTCAATATTTGGCTGCTGTGGACTTAGACAGAGAACAGAAGTGTTTTGGCCTGTCTCTCGCTAGTTTCATTTTAAATATCTGTTCCAGTAAAAATAACCTTGGTGGTGGCTTTTAAGATATAGTTTGCTTTCTGGAAGGGTTTAAACCTGCTGGTGAAACGGGGTCAGAATCTCAGAGCAAGCCAGTCTTATTCAAGTGAGAATGCAGAGTGCTGAGCCCTGCCCTTGAAAAAGTTCTTTTGGGTTTATGGGATTTTGTTTTCGAATTGGACCAGTTAAGGGGGAATTCATTACGTGTTATACATAGAATACTCTAACTGTGGGGTGTCTTTAAGTTTGAAATTGATAATTCATGCTGTGTTTATACATAAATGTTAACTAAGTTCTTAGAATAAAGCTTGTTTGTTAAAAATATATGGTCAGACTGTTGAATCACATCTCAAGTGAAGTCTCTTGTGCTCAACCCAGCCAAATTCAACAAAATGTTATAGGTCAGGTGAACTCCATAATATACTTTGGAGTTTCTAAACCCTGGCCCATAACAACAGATACTGTACAGTAAACCCTGACCCTGAATGCACAGGAATACGGTACAGTAAACCGTACACTAAATCCACTTACTGCACAGTAAACCCTACACTAAATACCCCTATTGCACAGTAAACGATACACTAAATACACCTATTGCACAGTAAACCCTACGACTAAATACACCTATTGCACAGTAAACCCTTACACTGAATGCACAGGAATACAGTACAGTAAACCCGTACATGGCACAGATACTGGACAGTAACCTGTACACTGAATACAGATAATGTACAGTTATCCGTACACTGAAAACACAGATACTGTACAGTAACTAACTGAATACACATACTGTACAATAACCCATACACTGAAAAGCACAGACTGCACAGTAACCTGTAACTGAATACACATACTGTACAGTTATCCGTACACTGAAAACAAATACTGCACAGTAACCCGTACACTGAAAAACACGTACTGCACAGTAACCCGTAACTGAATACACAGATACTATACAGTAACCCATTCACTGAAAACACATACTGTACAGTAACACATACACTGAAAACATAGATACTGTATAGTAATCCGTACACTGCAAACAGTTACTGTACAGTAAACCCTTACACTGAATACACAGGAATACTGTACAACAAATCCTTGCACTGAATACACTGAAATAGTGTACTGCAAATCCTTGCACTGAATACACAGGAATATTGTACTGTTAATCCCTACACTGAATACACAGGAATACTGTACTGTAAACCCTTACACTAAATGCACAGATACTGTATAGTAAACCTGTACAGTAAATACAGATATTGGATGTTGGTCAGTGTGTGTGTGAAATACTGGAGGATACTGGTCAGTGTTTGTGTGAAATGCTGTAGGGCACTGGTCAGTGTGTGTATGAAATATCGGGGGATGTCGGTCAGTGTGTGTGACATACTGTACAATGTTGGTCAGTGTGTGAATTACTGGAGGACACTGGTCAGTGTGTGAGAGAAATACTGGAGGTTACCGGTCAGTGTGTGTGACAAATACTGGAGGATACCAGTCAGTGTGTATGTGTGTTTGAATTACTGGAGGTAGCGGTCAGTGTGTGTGAGAAATACTGGAGGATACGGTCAGTGTGTGTGAGAAATACTGGAGGTACCGGCCAGTGTGTGAGAGAAATACTGGAGGATACCGGTCAGTGTGTGAGAGAAATACTGGAGGATACCAGTCAGTGTGTGAGAAATACTGGAGGTTACCGGTCAGTGTGAGAGAGAAATACTGGAGGATACCGGTCAGTGTGTGAGAAATACTGGAGGATACCGGTCAGTGTGTGAGAAATACTGGAGGTTACCGGTCAGTGTGTGAGAAATACTGGAGGATACCGGTCAGTGTGTGAGAGAAATATTGGAGGATACCGGTCAGTGTGTGAGAAATACTGGAGGATACCGGTCAGTGTGTGAGAAATACTGGACGTTACCGGTCAGTGTGTGAGAAATACTGGAGGATACCGGTCAGTGTGTGAGAGAAATATTGGAGGATACCGGTCAGTGTGTGAGAAATACTGGAGGATACCGGTCAGTGTGTGAGAAATACTGGAGGTTACCGGTCAGTGTGTGAGAAATACTGGAGGATACCGGTCAGTGTGTGAGAAATACTGGACGTTACCGGTCAGTGTGTGAGAAATACTGGAGGATACCGGTCAGTGTGTGAGAGAAATATTGGAGGATACCGGTCAGTGTGTGAAAAATACTGGAGGATACCGGTCAGTGTGTGAGAGATACTGGACGTTACCGGTCAGTGTGTGAGAAATACTGGAGGATACCGGTCAGTGTGTGAGAAATACTGGAGGTTACCGGTCAGTGTGTGAGAAATACTGGAGGATACCGGTCAGTGTGTGAGAGAAATACTGGAGGACATCAGGCCAGTGTGTGAGAAATACTGGAGGATACCGGTCAGTGTGTGAGAAATACTGGAGGATACCGGTCAGTGTGTGAGAGAAATACTGGAGGTTACCGGTCAGTCTGTGAGAGAAATACTGGAGGATACCGGCCAGTGTGTGAGAAATACTGGAGGATACCGGTCAGTGTGTGAGAGAAATACTGGAAGTTACAGGTCAGTGTGAGAGAAATACTGGAGGATACCGGTCAGTGTGTGAGAGAAATACTGGAGGATACCGGTCAGTGTGTGGGAGAAATACTGGAGGATACCAGTCAGTGTGTGAGAAATACTGGAGGATACCGGTTAGTGTGTGAGAGAAATACTGGAGGATACCGGTCAGTGTGTGAGAAATACTGGAGGATACCGGTCAGTGTGTGAGAAATACTGGAGGTTACCGGTCAGTGTGTGAGAAATACTGGAGGATACCGGTCAGTGTGTGAGAGAAATACTGGAGGATACCAGTCAGTGTGTGAGAGAAATACTGGAGGATACCGGTCAGTGTGTGAGACAAATACTGGAGGATACCATTCAGTGTTTGATAGAAATACTGGAGGATACCGGTCAGTGTGTGAGAAATACTGGAGGATACCGGTCAGTGTGTGAGAGAAATACTGGAGGATACCGGTCAGTGTGTGAGAAATACTGGAGGATACCGGTCAGTGTGTGAGAAATACTGGAGGTTACCGGTCAGTGTGTGAGAAATACTGGAGGATACCGGTCAGTGTGTGAGAGAAATACTGGAGGATACCAGTCAGTGTGTGAGAGAAATACTGGAGGATACCGGTCAGTGTGTGAGAGAAATACTGGAGGATACCATTCAGTGTTTGAGAGAAATACTGGAGGCTACCGGTCAGTGTGTGAGAAATAGTGGTGGATACCGGTCAGTGTGTGAGAGAAATACTGGAGGATACCGGTCAGTGTGTGAGAGAAATACTGGAGGTTACCGGTCAGTGTGAGAGAAATACTGGAGGTTACCGGTCAGTGTGTGAGAGAAATACTGGAAGTTACAGTCAGTGTGTGAGAGATACTGGAGGATACCGGTCAGTGTGTGAGACATACTGGAGGTTACCGGTCAGTGTGTGAGAAATATTGGAGGTTACCGGTCAGTGTGAGAGAAATACTGGAGGTTACCGGTCAGTGTGTGAGAGAAATACTGGAGGTTACGGTCAGTGTGTGAGAAATACTGGAGGATACCGGTCAGTGTGTGAGAGAAATACTGGAGGATACCGGTCAGTGTGTGAGAAATACTGGAGGATACCGGTCAGTGTGTGAGAAATACTGGAGGATACCGATGTCAGTGTGTGAGAGAAATACTGGAGGATACCAGCCAGTGTGTGAGAAATACTGGAGGATACCGGTCAGTGTGTGAGAAATACTGGAGGATACCGGTCAGAGTGTGAGAGAAATACTGGAGGATACCGGTCAGTGTGTGAGAGAAATACTGGAGGATACCGGTCAGTGTGTGAGAAATACTGGAGGATACCGGTCAGTGTGTGAGAAATACTGGAGGATACCGGTCAGTGTGTGAGAAATACTGGAGGTTACCGGTCAGTGTGTGAGAAATACTGGAGGATACCGGTCAGTGTGTGAGAAATACTGGAGGATACCGGTCAGTGTGAGAAATACTGGAGGATACCGGTCAGTGTGTGAGAGAAATACTGGAGGTTACCGGTCAGTGTGTGAGAAATACTGGAGGATACCGGTCAGTGTGTGAGAGAAATACTGGAGGTTACCGGTCAGTGTGTGAGAGAAATACTGGAGGATACCGGTCAGTGTGTGAGAGAAATACTGGAGGTTACCGGTCAGTGTGTAAGAAATACTGGAGGATACAGGTCAGTGTGTGAGAGAAATACTGGAGGATCCGGTCAGTGTGTGAGAAATACTGGAGGTTACCGGTCAGTGTGTGAGAGAAATACTGGAGGTTACCGGTCAGTGTGTGAGAGAAATACTGGAGGATACCGGTCAGTGTGAGAAATACAGGAGGTTACCGGTCAGTGTGTGTGAGAAATACTGGAGGTTACCGGTCAGTGTGTGAGAAATACTGGAGGATACCGGTCAATGTGTGAGAAATACTGGAGGTTACCGGTCAGTGTGTGAGAGAAATACTGGAGGATACCGGTCAGTGTGTGAGAAATACTGGAGGATACCGGTCAGTGTGTGAGAGAAATACTGGAGGATACCGGTCAGTGTGAGAGAAATACTGGAGGTTACCGGTCAGTGTGTGAGAGAAATACTGGAGGATACCGGTCAGTGTGTGAGAAATACTGGAGGATACCGGTCAGTGTGTGAGAGAAATACTGGAGGTTCCCGGTCAGTGTGTATGAGAAATTCTGGAGGATACCGGTCAGTGTGTGAGAGAAATACTGGAGGTTACCGGTCAGTGTGTGAGAGAAATACTGGAGGATACCGGTCAGTGTGTGAGAAATACTGGAGGATACCGGTCAGTGTGTGAGAAATACTGGAGGATACCGGTCAGTGTGTGAGAGAAATACTGGAGGTTACCGGTCAGTGTGTGTGAGAAATACTGGAGGTTACCGGTCAGTGTGTGAGAGAAATACTGGAGGTTACCGGTCAGTGTGTGAGAGAAATACTGGAGGATACCGGTCAGTGTGTGAGAGAAATACTGGAGGATACCGGTCAGTGTGTGAGAGAAATACTGGAGGATACCGGTCAGTGTGTGAGAGAAATACTGGAGGATACCGGTCAGTGTGTGAGAGAAATACTGGAGGATACCGGTCAGTGTGTGAGAGAAATACTGGACGTTACCGGTCAGTGTGTGTGAGAAATACTGGAGGATATCGGTCAGTGTGTGAGAGAAATACTGGAGGATACCGGTCAGTGTGTGAGAGAAATACTGGAGGATATCGGTCAGTGTGTGAGAGAAATACTGGAGGATACCGTTCAGTGTGTGAGAAATACTGGAGGATACCGGTCAGTGTGTGAGAGAAATACTGGAGGTTACCGGTCAGTGTGTGAGAAATACTGGAGGATACCAGTCAGTGTGTGAGAAATACTGGAGGTTACCGGTCAGTGTGTGAGAGAAATACTGGACGTTACCGGTCAGTGTGTGAGAGAAATACTGGAGGATACCGGTCAGTGTGTGAGAGAAATACTGGAGGATACCGGTCAGTGTGTGAGAGAAATACTGGAGGATACCGGTCAGTGTGTGTGAGAAATACTGGAGGATACCGGTCAGTGTGTGAGAGAAATACTGGACGTTACCGGTCAGTGTGTGTGAAATTCTGGAGGATACCGGTCAGTGTGTGAGAGAAATACTGGAGGATACCGGTCAGTGTGAGAGAAATACTGGAGGTTACCGGTCAGTGTGTGAGAAATACTGGAGGATACCGGTCAGTGTGTGAGAAATACTGGTGGATACCGGTCAGTGTGTGAGAAATACTGGAGGATACCGGTCAGTGTGTGAGAAATACTGGAGGTTACCGGTCAGTGTGTGAGAAATACTGGAGGATACCGGTCAGTGTGTGAGAGATACTGGAGGATACCGGTCAGTGTGTGAGAAAAATACTGGAGGATACCGGTCAGTGTGAGAGAACTACTGGAGGTTACCGGTCAGTGTGTGAGAAATACTGGAGGTTACGGTCAGTGTGTGAGAGAAATACTGGAGGTTACCGGTCAGTGTGTGAGAGAAATACTGGAGGATACGGTCAGTGTGTGAGAAATACTGGAGGATACCAGTCAGTGTGTGAGAAATACTGGAGGATACCAGTCAGTGTGTGAGAGAAATACTGGAGGATACCGGTCAGTGTGAGAGAGAAATACTGGAGGATACCGGTCAGTGTGAGAGAGAAATACTGGAGGATACCGGTCAGTGTGTGAGAGAAATACTGGAGATTACGGTCAGTGTGTGAGAGAAATACTGGAGGTTACGGTCAGTGTGAGAGAAATACTGGAGGATACCGGTCAGTGTGTGAGAGAAATACTGGAGGATACCGGTCAGTGTGTGAGAGAAATACTGGAGGATACCGGTCAGTGTTTGAGAAATACTGGAGGTTACCGGTCAGTGTGAGAGAAATACTGGAGGATACCGGTCAGTGTGAGAGATACTGGACGTTACCGGTCAGTGTGTGAGAAATACTGGAGGTTACCGGTCAGTGTGAGAGAAATACTGGAGGTTACCGGTCAGTGTGTGAGAAATACTGGAGGATACCGGTCAGTGTGTGAGAAATACTGGAGTATATCGGTCAGTGTGAGAGAAATACTGGAGGATACCGGTCAGTGTGTGAGAGAAATACTGGAGGATACCGGTCAGTGTGAGAGAAATACTGGAGGATACCGGTCAGTGTGTGAGAAATACTGGAGGATACCGGTCAGTGTGTGAGAAATACTGGAGGATACCGGTCAGTGTGTGAGAAATACTGGAGGATACCGGTCAGTGTGTGAGAAATACTGGAGGATACCGGTCAGTGTGTGAGAAATACTGGAGGATACCGGTCAGTGTGTGAGAAATACTGGAGGATACCGGTCAGTGTGTGAGAAATACTGGAGGACCGGTCAGTGTGTGAGAAATACTGGAGGATACCGGTCAGTGTGTGAGAGAAATACTGGAGGATACCGGTCAGTGTGTGAGAGAAATACTGGAGGATACCGGTTAGTGTGTGTGAGAAATACTGGAGGATACCGGTTAGTGTGTGTGAGAAATACTGGAGGATACAGGTCAGTGTGTGAGAGAAATACTGGAGGATAACGGTCAGTGTGTGAGAAATACTGGAGGTTACCGGTCAGTGTGTGAGAGAAATACTGGAGGATACCGGTCAGTGTGTGAGAGAAATACTGGAGGATACCGGTCAGTGTGTGAGAAATACTGGAGGATACCGGTCAGTGTGTGAGAAATACTGGAGGATACCGGTCAGTGTGAGAGAAATACTGGAGGATACCGGTCAGTGTGTGAGAAATACTGGAGGATACCAGTCAGTGTGTGAGAGAAATACTGGAGGTTACCGGTCAGTGTGTGAGAGAAATACTGGAGGATACCGGTCAGTGTGTGAGAAATACTGGAGGATACCAGTCAGTGTGTGAGAGAAATACTGGAGGATACCGGTCAGTGTGAGAGAAATACTGGAGGTTACCGGTCAGTGTGTGAGAGAAATACTGGAGGTTACCGGTCAGTGTGTGAGAAATACTGGAGGATACCGGTCAGTGTGTGAGAGAAATACTGGAGGATACCAGTCAGTGTGTGAGAAATACTGGAGGATACCGGTCAGTGTGTGAGAAATACTGGAGGATACCGGTCAGTGTGTGAGAAATACTGGAGGATACCGGTCAGTGTGTGAGAAATACTGGAGGATACCGGTCAGTGTGTGAGAAATACTGGAGGATACCAGTCAGTGTGTGAGAAATACTGGAGGATACCAGTCAGTGTGTGAGAGAAATACTGGAGGTTACCGGTCAGTGTGTGAGAGAAATACTGGAGGTTACCGGTCAGTGTGTGAGAAATACTGGAGGATACCGGTCAGTGTGTGAGAGAAATACTGGAGGATACCGGTCAGTGTGTGAGAGAAATACTGGAGGTTACCGGTCAGTGTGTGAGAGAAATACTGGAGGATACCGGTCAGTGTGTGAGAAATACTGGAGGATACCGGTCAGTGTGTGAGAAATACTGGAGGATACCGGTCAGTGTGTGAGAAATACTGGAGGTTACCGGTCAGTGTGTGAGAGAAATACTGGAGGATACCGGTCAGTGTGAGAGAAATACTGGAGGATACCGGTCAGTGTGTGAGAAATACTGGAGGTTACCGGTCAGTGTGTGAGAAATACTGGAGGATACTGGTCAGTGTGAGAGAAATACTGGAGGTTACCGGTCAGTGTGTGAGAAATACTGGAGGATACCGGTCAGTGTATGAGAAATACTGGAGGATACCGGTCAGTGTGTGAGAGAAATACTGGAGGATACCAGTCAGTGTGTGAGAGAAATACTGGAGGATACCGGTCAGTGTGAGAGATACTGGACGTTACCGGTCAGTGTGTGAGAAATACTGGAGGTTACCGGTCAGTGTGAGAGAAATACTGGAGGTTACCGGTCAGTGTGTGAGAGAAATACTGGAGGATACCGGTCAGTGTGTGAGAAATACTGGAGGATACCGGTCAGTGTGTGTGAGAAATACTGGAGGTTACCGGTCAGTGTGAGAGAAATACTGGAGGTTACCGGTCAGTGTGTGAGAGAAATACTGGAGGATACCGGTCAGTGTGCGAGAAATACTGGAGGTTACCGGTCAGTGTGTGAGAAATACTGGAGGATACCGGTCAGTGTGTGAGAAATACTGGAGGATACCAGTCAGTGTGTGAGAAATACTGGAGGTTACCGGTCAGTGTGTGAGAGAAATACTGGAGGATACCGGTCAGTGTGTGAGAAATACTGGAGGATACCGGTCAGTGTGTGTGAGAAATACTGGAGGATACAGGTCAGTGTGTGAGAGAAATACTGGAGGATACCGGTCAGTGTGTGAGAAATACTGGAGGATACCGGTCAGTGTGTGAGAGAAATACTGGAGGATACCGGTCAGTGTGTGAGAAATACTGGAGGATACCGGTCAGTGTGTGAGAAATACTGGAGGATACCGGTCAGTGTGTGAGAAATACTGGAGGTTACCGGTCAGTGTGTGAGAGAAATACTGGAGGATACCGGTCAGTGTGTGAGAAATACTGGAGGATACCGGTCAGTGTGTGAGAAAAACTGGAGGATACCGGTCAGTGTGTGAGAAATACTGGAGGATACCGGTCAGTGTGTGAGAAATACTGGAGGATACCGGTCAGTGTGTGAGAAATACTGGAGGATACCGGTCAGTGTGTGAGAAATACTGGAGGATACCGGTCAGTGTGTGAGAAATACTGGAGGTTACCGGTCAGTGTGTGAGAGAAATACTGGAGGATACCGGTCAGTGTGTGAGAAATACTGGAGGTTACCGGTCAGTGTGTGAGAAATACTGGACGTTACCGGTCAGTGTGTGAGAAATACTGGAGGATATCGGTCAGTGTGTGAGAGAAATACTGGAGGATACCGGTCAGTGTGTGTGAGAAATACTGGAGGATACCAGTCAGTGTGTGAGAGAAATACTGGAGGATACCGGTCAGTGTGTGAGAGAAATACTGGAGGTTACCGGTCAGTGTGTGAGAAATACTGGAGGATACCGGTCAGTGTGTGAGAGAAATACTGGAGGATACCGGTCAGTGTGTGAGAAATACTGGAGGATACCGGTCAGTGTGTGAGAGAAATACTGGAGGATACCGGTCAGTGTGTGAGAAATACTGGAGGATACCGGTCAGTGTGTGAGAGAAATACTGGAGGATACCGGTCAGTGTGTGAGAAATACTGGAGGATACCGGTCAGTGTGAGAGAAATACTGGAGGATACCAGTCAGTGTGTGAGAGAAATACTGGAGGATACTGGTCAGTGTGTGAGAGAAATACTGGAGGATACCGGTCAGTGTGTGAGAAATACTGGAGGATACCGGTCAGTGTGTGAGAGAAATACTGGAGGATACCGGTCAGTGTGTGAGAGAAATACTGGAGGTTACCGGTCAGTGTGTGAGAGAAATACTGGAGGTTACCGGTCAGTGTGTGAGAAATACTGGAGGATACCGGTCAGTGTGTGAGAGAAATACTGGAGGATACCGGTCAGTGTGTGAGAGAAATACTGGAGGTTACCGGTCAGTGTGTGAGAGAAATACTGGAGGATACCGGTCAGTGTGTGAGAAATACTGGAGGATACCGGTCAGTGTGTGAGAAATACTGGAGGATACCGGTCAGTGTGTGAGAAATACTGGAGGTTACCGGTCAGTGTGTGAGAGAAATACTGGAGGATACCGGTCAGTGTGAGAGAAATACTGGAGGATACCGGTCAGTGTGTGAGAAATACTGGAGGTTACCGGTCAGTGTGTGAGAAATACTGGAGGATACTGGTCAGTGTGAGAGAAATACTGGAGGTTACCGGTCAGTGTGTGAGAAATACTGGAGGATACCGGTCAGTGTATGAGAAATACTGGAGGATACCGGTCAGTGTGTGAGAGAAATACTGGAGGATACCAGTCAGTGTGTGAGAGAAATACTGGAGGATACCGGTCAGTGTGAGAGATACTGGACGTTACCGGTCAGTGTGTGAGAAATACTGGAGGTTACCGGTCAGTGTGAGAGAAATACTGGAGGTTACCGGTCAGTGTGTGAGAGAAATACTGGAGGATACCGGTCAGTGTGTGAGAAATACTGGAGGATACCGGTCAGTGTGTGTGAGAAATACTGGAGGTTACCGGTCAGTGTGAGAGAAATACTGGAGGTTACCGGTCAGTGTGTGAGAGAAATACTGGAGGATACCGGTCAGTGTGCGAGAAATACTGGAGGTTACCGGTCAGTGTGTGAGAAATACTGGAGGATACCGGTCAGTGTGTGAGAAATACTGGAGGATACCAGTCAGTGTGTGAGAAATACTGGAGGTTACCGGTCAGTGTGTGAGAGAAATACTGGAGGATACCGGTCAGTGTGTGAGAAATACTGGAGGATACCGGTCAGTGTGTGTGAGAAATACTGGAGGATACAGGTCAGTGTGTGAGAGAAATACTGGAGGATACCGGTCAGTGTGTGAGAAATACTGGAGGATACCGGTCAGTGTGTGAGAGAAATACTGGAGGATACCGGTCAGTGTGTGAGAAATACTGGAGGATACCGGTCAGTGTGTGAGAAATACTGGAGGATACCGGTCAGTGTGTGAGAAATACTGGAGGTTACCGGTCAGTGTGTGAGAGAAATACTGGAGGATACCGGTCAGTGTGTGAGAAATACTGGAGGATACCGGTCAGTGTGTGAGAAAAACTGGAGGATACCGGTCAGTGTGTGAGAAATACTGGAGGATACCGGTCAGTGTGTGAGAAATACTGGAGGATACCGGTCAGTGTGTGAGAAATACTGGAGGATACCGGTCAGTGTGTGAGAAATACTGGAGGATACCGGTCAGTGTGTGAGAAATACTGGAGGTTACCGGTCAGTGTGTGAGAGAAATACTGGAGGATACCGGTCAGTGTGTGAGAAATACTGGAGGTTACCGGTCAGTGTGTGAGAAATACTGGACGTTACCGGTCAGTGTGTGAGAAATACTGGAGGATATCGGTCAGTGTGTGAGAGAAATACTGGAGGATACCGGTCAGTGTGTGTGAGAAATACTGGAGGATACCAGTCAGTGTGTGAGAGAAATACTGGAGGATACCGGTCAGTGTGTGAGAGAAATACTGGAGGTTACCGGTCAGTGTGTGAGAAATACTGGAGGATACCGGTCAGTGTGTGAGAGAAATACTGGAGGATACCGGTCAGTGTGTGAGAAATACTGGAGGATACCGGTCAGTGTGTGAGAGAAATACTGGAGGATACCGGTCAGTGTGTGAGAAATACTGGAGGATACCGGTCAGTGTGTGAGAGAAATACTGGAGGATACCGGTCAGTGTGTGAGAAATACTGGAGGATACCGGTCAGTGTGAGAGAAATACTGGAGGATACCAGTCAGTGTGTGAGAGAAATACTGGAGGATACCGGTCAGTGTGTGAGAGAAATACTGGAGGATACCGGTCAGTGTGTGAGAAATACTGGAGGATACCGGTCAGTGTGTGAGAGAAATACTGGAGGATACCGGTCAGTGTGTGAGAGAAATACTGGAGGATACCGGTCAGTGTGAGAGAAATACTGGAGGATACCAGTCAGTGTGTGTGAGAAATACTGGAGGATACCGGTCAGTGTGAGAGAAATACTGGATGATACCGCTCAGTGTGTGAGAAATACTGGAGGATACCAGTCAGTGTGTGAGAGAAATACTGGAGGTTACCGGTCAGTGTGTGAGAAATACTGGAGGCTGCCGGTCAGTGTGTGAGAAAATCTGGACGTTACCGGTCAGTGTGTGAGAAATACTGGAGGATACCGGTCAGTGTGTGAGAAATACTGGAGGATACCAGTCAGTGTGTGAGAAATACTGGAGGATACCGGTCAGTGTGAGAAATACTGGAGGTTACCGGTCAGTGTGTGAGAAATACTGGAGGATACCGGTCAGTGTGTGAGAAATACTGGAGGTTACCCGTCAGTGTGTGAGAAATACTGGAGGATACCGGTCAGTGTGTCAGAAATACTGGAGGATACTGGTCAGTGTGTGAGAAATACTGGAGGATACCGGTCAGTGTGTGAGAGAAATACTGGAGGATACCGGTCAGTGTGTGAGAAATACTGGAGGATACCGGTCAGTGTGTGAGAAATACTGGAGGTTACCGGTCAGTGTGTCAGAAATACTGGAGGATACCGGTCAGTGTGTGAGAAATACTGGAAGATACCGGTCAGTGTGTGAGAAATACTGGAGGATACCGGTCAGTGTGTCAGAAATACTGGAGGATACTGGTCAGTGTGTGTGAGAAATACTGGAGGATACCGGTCAGTGTGTGAGAAATACTGGAGGATACCGGTCAGTGTGAGAGAAATACTGGAGGTTACCGGTCAGTGTGTGTGAGAAATACTGGAGCATACCGGTCAGTGTGTGAGAAATACTGGAGGATACCAGTCAGTGTGTGAGAGAAATACTGGAGGATACCGGTCAGTGTGTGAGAAATACTGGAGGATACCGGTCAGTGTGAGAGAAATACTGGAGGATACCGGTCAGTGTGTGAGAAATACTGGAGGATACCGGTCAGTGTGTGAGAAATACTGGAGGATACCGGTCAGTGTGTGAGAAATACTGGAGGATACCGGTCAGTGTGTGAGAAATACTGGAGGATACCGGTCAGTGTGAGAGAAATACTGGAGGATACCGGTCAGTGTGTAAGAAATACTGGAGGATACCAGTCAGTGTGTGAGAAATACTGGAGGATACCAGTCAGTGTGTGAGAGAAATACTGGAGGTTAACGGTCAGTGTGTGAGAGAAATACTGGAGGATACCGGTCAGTGTGTGAGAAATACTGGAGGATACCAGTCAGTGTGTGAGAGAAATACTGGAGGATACCGGTCAGTGTGAGAGAAATACTGGAGGTTACCGGTCAGTGTGTGAGAGAAATACTGGAGGATACCGGTCAGTGTGAGAGAAATACTGGAGGATACCGGTCAGTGTGTGAGAAATACTGGAGGATACCAGTCAGTGTGTGAGAAATACTGGAGGATACCAGTCAGTGTGTGAGAAATACTGGAGGTTACCGGGCAGTGTGTGAGAAATACTGGAGGATACCGGTCAGTGTGTGAGAGAAATACTGGAGGTTACCGGTCAGTGTGTGAGAGAAATACTGGAGGTTACCGGTCAGTGTGTGAGAAATACTGGAGGATACCGGTCAGTGTGTGAGAAATACTGGAGGATACCGGTCAGTGTGTGAGAAATACTGGAGGTTACCGGTCAGTGTGTGAGAGAAATACTGGAGGATACCGGTCAGTGTGTGAGAAATACTGGAGGATACCGGTCAGTGTGTGAGAAATACTGGAGGTTACCGGGCAGTGTGTGAGAAATACTGGAGGATACTGGTCAGTGTGAGAGAAATACTGGAGGTTACCGGTCAGTGTGTGAGAAATACTGGAGGATACCGGTCAGTGTATGAGAAATACTGGAGGATACCGGTCAGTGTGTGAGAGAAATACTGGAGGATACCAGTCAGTGTGAGAGAGAAATACTGGAGGATACCGGTCAGTGTGAGAGATACTGGACGTTACCGGTCAGTGTGTGAGAAATACTGGAGGTTACCGGTCAGTGTGAGAGAAATACTGGAGGTTACCGGTCAGTGTGTGAGAGAAATACTGGAGGATACCGGTCAGTGTGTGAGAAATACTGGAGGATACCGGTCAGTGTGTGTGAGAAATACTGGAGGTTACCGGTCAGTGTGAGAGAAATACTGGAGGTTACCGGTCAGTGTGTGAGAGAAATACTGGAGGATACCGGTCAGTGTGCGAGAAATACTGGAGGTTACCGGTCAGTGTGTGAGAAATACTGGAGGATACCGGTCAGTGTGTGAGAAATACTGGAGGATACCAGTCAGTGTGTGAGAAATACTGGAGGTTACCGGTCAGTGTGTGAGAGAAATACTGGAGGATACCGGTCAGTGTGTGAGAAATACTGGAGGATACCGGTCAGTGTGTGTGAGAAATACTGGAGGATACAGGTCAGTGTGTGAGAGAAATACTGGAGGATACCGGTCAGTGTGTGAGAAATACTGGAGGATACCGGTCAGTGTGTGAGAAATACTGGAGGATACCGGTCAGTGTGTGAGAAATACTGGAGGTTACCGGTCAGTGTGTGAGAAATACTGGAGGATACCGGTCAGTGTGTGAGAAATACTGGAGGTTACCGGTCAGTGTGTGAGAAATACTGGAGGATACCGGTCAGTGTGTGAGAGAAATACTGGAGGATACCGGTCAGTGTGTGAGAAATACTGGAGGATACCGGTCAGTGTGTGAGAAATACTGGAGGATACCGGTCAGTGTGTGAGAAATACTGGAGGTTACCGGTCAGTGTGTGAGAGAAATACTGGAGGATATCGGTCAGTGTGTGAGAAATACTGGAGGATACCGGTCAGTGTGTGAGAAATACTGGAGGATACCGGTCAGTGTGTGAGAAATACTGGAGGATACCGGTCAGTGTGTGAGAAATACTGGAGGATACCGGTCAGTGTGTGAGAAATACTGGAGGATACCGGTCAGTGTGTGAGAAATACTGGAGGATACCGGTCAGTGTGTGAGAAATACTGGAGGTTACCGGTCAGTGTGTGAGAGAAATACTGGAGGATACCGGTCAGTGTGTGAGAAATACTGGAGGTTACCGGTCAGTGTGTGAGAAATACTGGACGTTACCGGTCAGTGTGTGAGAAATACTGGAGGATATCGGTCAGTGTGTGAGAGAAATACTGGAGGATACCGGTCAGTGTGTGTGAGAAATACTGGAGGATACCAGTCAGTGTCTGAGAGAAATACTGGAGGATACCGGTCAGTGTGTGAGAGAAATACTGGAGGTTACCGGTCAGTGTGTGAGAAATACTGGAGGATACCGGTCAGTGTGTGAGAGAAATACTGGAGGATACCGGTCAGTGTGTGAGAAATACTGGAGGATACCGGTCAGTGTGTGAGAGAAATACTGGAGGATACCGGTCAGTGTGTGAGAAATACTGGAGGATACCGGTCAGTGTGTGAGAAATACTGGAGGCTGCCGGTCAGTGTGTGAGAAAATCTGGACGTTACCGGTCAGTGTGTGAGAAATACTGGAGGATACCGGTCAGTGTGTGAGAAATACTGGAGGATACCAGTCAGTGTGTGAGAAATACTGGAGGATACCGGTCAGTGTGAGAAATACTGGAGGTTACCGGTCAGTGTGTGAGAAATACTGGAGGATACCGGTCAGTGTGTGAGAAATACTGGAGGTTACCCGTCAGTGTGTGAGAAATACTGGAGGATACCGGTCAGTGTGTCAGAAATACTGGAG
This sequence comes from Scyliorhinus torazame, assembly GCF_047496885.1. NCBI lineage: Eukaryota > Metazoa > Chordata > Chondrichthyes > Carcharhiniformes > Scyliorhinidae > Scyliorhinus > Scyliorhinus torazame. The sequence goes on along the minus strand of NC_092718.1, from coordinate 104,920,384 downwards.
GATACTGGTCAGTGTGTGAGAAATACTGGAGGATACCGGTCAGTGTGTGAGAGAAATACTGGAGGATACCGGTCAGTGTGTGAGAAATACTGGAGGATACCGGTCAGTGTGTGAGAAATACTGGAGGTTACCGGTCAGTGTGTCAGAAATACTGGAGGATACCGGTCAGTGTGTGAGAAATACTGGAAGATACCGGTCAGTGTGTGAGAAATACTGGAGGATACCGGTCAGTGTGTCAGAAATACTGGAGGATACTGGTCAGTGTGTGTGAGAAATACTGGAGGATACCGGTCAGTGTGTGAGAAATACTGGAGGATACCGGTCAGTGTGAGAGAAATACTGGAGGTTACCGGTCAGTGTGTGTGAGAAATACTGGAGGATACCGGTCAGTGTGTGAGAAATACTGGAGGATACCAGTCAGTGTGTGAGAGAAATACTGGAGGATACCGGTCAGTGTGTGAGAAATACTGGAGGATACCGGTCAGTGTGAGAGAAATACTGGAGGATACCGGTCAGTGTGTGAGAAATACTGGAGGATACCGGTCAGTGTGTGAGAAATACTGGAGGATACCGGTCAGTGTGTGAGAAATACTGGAGGATACCGGTCAGTGTGTGAGAAATACTGGAGGATACCGGTCAGTGTGAGAGAAATACTGGAGGATACCGGTCAGTGTGTAAGAAATACTGGAGGATACCAGTCAGTGTGTGAGAAATACTGGAGGATACCAGTCAGTGTGTGAGAGAAATACTGGAGGTTAACGGTCAGTGTGTGAGAGAAATACTGGAGGATACCGGTCAGTGTGTGAGAAATACTGGAGGATACCAGTCAGTGTGTGAGAGAAATACTGGAGGATACCGGTCAGTGTGAGAGAAATACTGGAGGTTACCGGTCAGTGTGTGAGAGAAATACTGGAGGATACCGGTCAGTGTGAGAGAAATACTGGAGGATACCGGTCAGTGTGTGAGAAATACTGGAGGATACCAGTCAGTGTGTGAGAAATACTGGAGGATACCAGTCAGTGTGTGAGAAATACTGGAGGTTACCGGGCAGTGTGTGAGAAATACTGGAGGATACCGGTCAGTGTGTGAGAGAAATACTGGAGGTTACCGGTCAGTGTGTGAGAGAAATACTGGAGGTTACCGGTCAGTGTGTGAGAAATACTGGAGGATACCGGTCAGTGTGTGAGAAATACTGGAGGATACCGGTCAGTGTGTGAGAAATACTGGAGGTTACCGGTCAGTGTGTGAGAGAAATACTGGAGGATACCGGTCAGTGTGAGAGAAATACTGGAGGATACCGGTCAGTGTGTGAGAAATACTGGAGGTTACCGGGCAGTGTGTGAGAAATACTGGAGGATACTGGTCAGTGTGAGAGAAATACTGGAGGTTACCGGTCAGTGTGTGAGAAATACTGGAGGATACCGGTCAGTGTATGAGAAATACTGGAGGATACCGGTCAGTGTGTGAGAGAAATACTGGAGGATACCAGTCAGTGTGAGAGAGAAATACTGGAGGATACCGGTCAGTGTGAGAGATACTGGACGTTACCGGTCAGTGTGTGAGAAATACTGGAGGTTACCGGTCAGTGTGAGAGAAATACTGGAGGTTACCGGTCAGTGTGTGAGAGAAATACTGGAGGATACCGGTCAGTGTGTGAGAAATACTGGAGGATACCGGTCAGTGTGTGTGAGAAATACTGGAGGTTACCGGTCAGTGTGAGAGAAATACTGGAGGTTACCGGTCAGTGTGTGAGAGAAATACTGGAGGATACCGGTCAGTGTGCGAGAAATACTGGAGGTTACCGGTCAGTGTGTGAGAAATACTGGAGGATACCGGTCAGTGTGTGAGAAATACTGGAGGATACCAGTCAGTGTGTGAGAAATACTGGAGGTTACCGGTCAGTGTGTGAGAGAAATACTGGAGGATACCGGTCAGTGTGTGAGAAATACTGGAGGATACCGGTCAGTGTGTGTGAGAAATACTGGAGGATACAGGTCAGTGTGTGAGAGAAATACTGGAGGATACCGGTCAGTGTGTGAGAAATACTGGAGGATACCGGTCAGTGTGTGAGAAATACTGGAGGATACCGGTCAGTGTGTGAGAAATACTGGAGGTTACCGGTCAGTGTGTGAGAAATACTGGAGGATACCGGTCAGTGTGTGAGAAATACTGGAGGTTACCGGTCAGTGTGTGAGAAATACTGGAGGATACCGGTCAGTGTGTGAGAGAAATACTGGAGGATACCGGTCAGTGTGTGAGAAATACTGGAGGATACCGGTCAGTGTGTGAGAAATACTGGAGGATACCGGTCAGTGTGTGAGAAATACTGGAGGTTACCGGTCAGTGTGTGAGAGAAATACTGGAGGATATCGGTCAGTGTGTGAGAAATACTGGAGGATACCGGTCAGTGTGTGAGAAATACTGGAGGATACCGGTCAGTGTGTGAGAAATACTGGAGGATACCGGTCAGTGTGTGAGAAATACTGGAGGATACCGGTCAGTGTGTGAGAAATACTGGAGGATACCGGTCAGTGTGTGAGAAATACTGGAGGATACCGGTCAGTGTGTGAGAAATACTGGAGGTTACCGGTCAGTGTGTGAGAGAAATACTGGAGGATACCGGTCAGTGTGTGAGAAATACTGGAGGTTACCGGTCAGTGTGTGAGAAATACTGGACGTTACCGGTCAGTGTGTGAGAAATACTGGAGGATATCGGTCAGTGTGTGAGAGAAATACTGGAGGATACCGGTCAGTGTGTGTGAGAAATACTGGAGGATACCAGTCAGTGTCTGAGAGAAATACTGGAGGATACCGGTCAGTGTGTGAGAGAAATACTGGAGGTTACCGGTCAGTGTGTGAGAAATACTGGAGGATACCGGTCAGTGTGTGAGAGAAATACTGGAGGATACCGGTCAGTGTGTGAGAAATACTGGAGGATACCAGTCAGTGTGTGAGAGAAATACTGGAGGATACCGGTCAGTGTGAGAGAAATACTGGAGGTTACCGGTCAGTGTGTGAGAAATACTGGAGGATACCGGTCAGTGTGAGAGAAATACTGGAGGATACCGGTCAGTGTGTGAGAAATACTGGAGGATACCAGTCAGTGTGTGAGAAATACTGGAGGATACCAGTCAGTGTGTGAGAAATACTGGAGGTTACCGGGCAGTGTGTGAGAAATACTGGAGGATACCGGTCAGTGTGTGAGAGAAATACTGGAGGTTACCGGTCAGTGTGTGAGAGAAATACTGGAGGTTACCGGTCAGTGTGTGAGAAATACTGGAGGATACCGGTCAGTGTGTGAGAAATACTGGAGGATACCGGTCAGTGTGTGAGAAATACTGGAGGTTACCGGTCAGTGTGTGAGAGAAATACTGGAGGATACCGGTCAGTGTGAGAGAAATACTGGAGGATACCGGTCAGTGTGTGAGAAATACTGGAGGTTACCGGGCAGTGTGTGAGAAATACTGGAGGATACTGGTCAGTGTGAGAGAAATACTGGAGGTTACCGGTCAGTGTGTGAGAAATACTGGAGGATACCGGTCAGTGTATGAGAAATACTGGAGGATACCGGTCAGTGTGTGAGAGAAATACTGGAGGATACCAGTCAGTGTGAGAGAGAAATACTGGAGGATACCGGTCAGTGTGAGAGATACTGGACGTTACCGGTCAGTGTGTGAGAAATACTGGAGGTTACCGGTCAGTGTGAGAGAAATACTGGAGGTTACCGGTCAGTGTGTGAGAGAAATACTGGAGGATACCGGTCAGTGTGTGAGAAATACTGGAGGATACCGGTCAGTGTGTGTGAGAAATACTGGAGGTTACCGGTCAGTGTGAGAGAAATACTGGAGGTTACCGGTCAGTGTGTGAGAGAAATACTGGAGGATACCGGTCAGTGTGCGAGAAATACTGGAGGTTACCGGTCAGTGTGTGAGAAATACTGGAGGATACCGGTCAGTGTGTGAGAAATACTGGAGGATACCAGTCAGTGTGTGAGAAATACTGGAGGTTACCGGTCAGTGTGTGAGAGAAATACTGGAGGATACCGGTCAGTGTGTGAGAAATACTGGAGGATACCGGTCAGTGTGTGTGAGAAATACTGGAGGATACAGGTCAGTGTGTGAGAGAAATACTGGAGGATACCGGTCAGTGTGTGAGAAATACTGGAGGATACCGGTCAGTGTGTGAGAAATACTGGAGGATACCGGTCAGTGTGTGAGAAATACTGGAGGTTACCGGTCAGTGTGTGAGAAATACTGGAGGATACCGGTCAGTGTGTGAGAAATACTGGAGGTTACCGGTCAGTGTGTGAGAAATACTGGAGGATACCGGTCAGTGTGTGAGAGAAATACTGGAGGATACCGGTCAGTGTGTGAGAAATACTGGAGGATACCGGTCAGTGTGTGAGAAATACTGGAGGATACCGGTCAGTGTGTGAGAAATACTGGAGGTTACCGGTCAGTGTGTGAGAGAAATACTGGAGGATATCGGTCAGTGTGTGAGAAATACTGGAGGATACCGGTCAGTGTGTGAGAAATACTGGAGGATACCGGTCAGTGTGTGAGAAATACTGGAGGATACCGGTCAGTGTGTGAGAAATACTGGAGGATACCGGTCAGTGTGTGAGAAATACTGGAGGATACCGGTCAGTGTGTGAGAAATACTGGAGGATACCGGTCAGTGTGTGAGAAATACTGGAGGTTACCGGTCAGTGTGTGAGAGAAATACTGGAGGATACCGGTCAGTGTGTGAGAAATACTGGAGGTTACCGGTCAGTGTGTGAGAAATACTGGACGTTACCGGTCAGTGTGTGAGAAATACTGGAGGATATCGGTCAGTGTGTGAGAGAAATACTGGAGGATACCGGTCAGTGTGTGTGAGAAATACTGGAGGATACCAGTCAGTGTCTGAGAGAAATACTGGAGGATACCGGTCAGTGTGTGAGAGAAATACTGGAGGTTACCGGTCAGTGTGTGAGAAATACTGGAGGATACCGGTCAGTGTGTGAGAGAAATACTGGAGGTTACCGGTCAGTGTGTGAGAAATACTGGAGGTTACCGGTCAGTGTGTGAGAGAAATACTGGAGGTTACGGTCAGTGTGTGAGAGAAATACTGGAGGTTACCGGTCAGTGTGTGAGAAATACTGGAGGTTACCGGTCAGTGTGTGAGAAATACTGGAGGTTACCGGTCAGTGTGTGAGAGAAATACTGGAGGATACCGGTCAGTGTGTGAGAAATACTGGAGGATACCGGTCAGTGTGTGAGAAATACTGGAGGATACCAGTCAGTGTGTGAGAAATACTGGAGGATACCGGTCAGTGTGTGAGAAATACTGGACGTTACCGGTCAGTGTGTGAGAAATACTGGAGGATACCGATCAGTGTGTGAGAGAAATACTGGAGGATACCGGTCAGTGTGTGAGAAATACTGGAGGATACCGGTCAGTGTGTGAGAAATACTGGAGGATACAGGTCAGTGTGTGAGAAATACTGGAGGATACCGGTCAGTGTGTGAGAAATACTGGAGGATACCGGTCAGTGTGTGAGAGAAATACTGGAGGATACCGGTCAGTGTGTGAGAAATACTGGAGGATACCGGTCAGTGTGTGAGAAATACTGGAGGATACCGGTCAGTGTGTGAGAAATACTGGAGGATACCGGTCAGTGTGTGAGAGAAATACTGGAGGATACCGGTCAGTGTGTGAGAGAAATACTGGAGGATACCGGTCAGTGTGAGAGAAATACTGGAGGATACCAGTCAGTGTGTGTGAGAAATACTGGAGGATACCGGTCAGTGTGAGAGAAATACTGGATGATACCGGTCAGTGTGTGAGAAATACTGGAGGATACCAGTCAGTGTGTGAGAGAAATACTGGAGGTTACCGGTCAGTGTGTGAGAGAAATACTGGAGGTTACCGGTCAGTGTGTGAGAGAAATACTGGACGATACCGGTCAGTGTGAGAAATACTGGAGGTTACCGGTCAGTGTGTGAGAAATACTGGAGGTTACCCGTCAGTGTGTGAGAAATACTGGAGGATACCGGTCAGTGTGTCAGAAATACTGGAGGATACTGGTCAGTGTGTGAGAAATACTGGAGGATACCGGTCAGTGTGTGAGAGAAATACTGGAGGATACCGGTCAGTGTGTGAGAAATACTGGAGGACGGTGTCAGTGTGTGAGAAATACTGGAGGTTACCGGTCAGTGTGTCAGAAATACTGGAGGATACCGGTCAGTGTGTGAGAAATACTGGAAGATACCGGTCAGTGTGTGAGAAATACTGGAGGTTACCGGTCAGTGTGTGAGAGAAATACTGGAGGATACCGGTCAGTGTGAGAGAAATACTGGAGGATACCGGTCAGTGTGTGAGAAATACTGGAGGTTACCGGGCAGTGTGTGAGAAATACTGGAGGATACTGGTCAGTGTGAGAGAAATACTGGAGGTTACCGGTCAGTGTGTGAGAAATACTGGAGGATACCGGTCAGTGTATGAGAAATACTGGAGGATACCGGTCAGTGTGTGAGAGAAATACTGGAGGATACCAGTCAGTGTGAGAGAGAAATACTGGAGGATACCGGTCAGTGTGAGAGATACTGGACGTTACCGGTCAGTGTGTGAGAAATACTGGAGGTTACCGGTCAGTGTGAGAGAAATACTGGAGGTTACCGGTCAGTGTGTGAGAGAAATACTGGAGGATACCGGTCAGTGTGTGAGAAATACTGGAGGATACCGGTCAGTGTGTGTGAGAAATACTGGAGGTTACCGGTCAGTGTGAGAGAAATACTGGAGGTTACCGGTCAGTGTGTGAGAGAAATACTGGAGGATACCGGTCAGTGTGCGAGAAATACTGGAGGTTACCGGTCAGTGTGTGAGAAATACTGGAGGATACCGGTCAGTGTGTGAGAAATACTGGAGGATACCAGTCAGTGTGTGAGAAATACTGGAGGTTACCGGTCAGTGTGTGAGAGAAATACTGGAGGATACCGGTCAGTGTGTGAGAAATACTGGAGGATACCGGTCAGTGTGTGTGAGAAATACTGGAGGATACAGGTCAGTGTGTGAGAGAAATACTGGAGGATACCGGTCAGTGTGTGAGAAATACTGGAGGATACCGGTCAGTGTGTGAGAAATACTGGAGGATACCGGTCAGTGTGTGAGAAATACTGGAGGTTACCGGTCAGTGTGTGAGAAATACTGGAGGATACCGGTCAGTGTGTGAGAAATACTGGAGGTTACCGGTCAGTGTGTGAGAAATACTGGAGGATACCGGTCAGTGTGTGAGAGAAATACTGGAGGATACCGGTCAGTGTGTGAGAAATACTGGAGGATACCGGTCAGTGTGTGAGAAATACTGGAGGATACCGGTCAGTGTGTGAGAAATACTGGAGGTTACCGGTCAGTGTGTGAGAGAAATACTGGAGGATATCGGTCAGTGTGTGAGAAATACTGGAGGATACCGGTCAGTGTGTGAGAAATACTGGAGGATACCGGTCAGTGTGTGAGAAATACTGGAGGATACCGGTCAGTGTGTGAGAAATACTGGAGGATACCGGTCAGTGTGTGAGAAATACTGGAGGATACCGGTCAGTGTGTGAGAAATACTGGAGGATACCGGTCAGTGTGTGAGAAATACTGGAGGTTACCGGTCAGTGTGTGAGAGAAATACTGGAGGATACCGGTCAGTGTGTGAGAAATACTGGAGGTTACCGGTCAGTGTGTGAGAAATACTGGACGTTACCGGTCAGTGTGTGAGAAATACTGGAGGATATCGGTCAGTGTGTGAGAGAAATACTGGAGGATACCGGTCAGTGTGTGTGAGAAATACTGGAGGATACCAGTCAGTGTCTGAGAGAAATACTGGAGGATACCGGTCAGTGTGTGAGAGAAATACTGGAGGTTACCGGTCAGTGTGTGAGAAATACTGGAGGATACCGGTCAGTGTGTGAGAGAAATACTGGAGGATACCGGTCAGTGTGTGAGAAATACTGGAGGATACCAGTCAGTGTGTGAGAGAAATACTGGAGGATACCGGTCAGTGTGAGAGAAATACTGGAGGTTACCGGTCAGTGTGTGAGAAATACTGGAGGATACCGGTCAGTGTGAGAGAAATACTGGAGGATACCGGTCAGTGTGTGAGAAATACTGGAGGATACCAGTCAGTGTGTGAGAAATACTGGAGGATACCAGTCAGTGTGTGAGAAATACTGGAGGTTACCGGGCAGTGTGTGAGAAATACTGGAGGATACCGGTCAGTGTGTGAGAGAAATACTGGAGGTTACCGGTCAGTGTGTGAGAGAAATACTGGAGGTTACCGGTCAGTGTGTGAGAAATACTGGAGGATACCGGTCAGTGTGTGAGAAATACTGGAGGATACCGGTCAGTGTGTGAGAAATACTGGAGGTTACCGGTCAGTGTGTGAGAGAAATACTGGAGGATACCGGTCAGTGTGAGAGAAATACTGGAGGATACCGGTCAGTGTGTGAGAAATACTGGAGGTTACCGGGCAGTGTGTGAGAAATACTGGAGGATACTGGTCAGTGTGAGAGAAATACTGGAGGTTACCGGTCAGTGTGTGAGAAATACTGGAGGATACCGGTCAGTGTATGAGAAATACTGGAGGATACCGGTCAGTGTGTGAGAGAAATACTGGAGGATACCAGTCAGTGTGAGAGAGAAATACTGGAGGATACCGGTCAGTGTGAGAGATACTGGACGTTACCGGTCAGTGTGTGAGAAATACTGGAGGTTACCGGTCAGTGTGAGAGAAATACTGGAGGTTACCGGTCAGTGTGTGAGAGAAATACTGGAGGATACCGGTCAGTGTGTGAGAAATACTGGAGGATACCGGTCAGTGTGTGTGAGAAATACTGGAGGTTACCGGTCAGTGTGAGAGAAATACTGGAGGTTACCGGTCAGTGTGTGAGAGAAATACTGGAGGATACCGGTCAGTGTGCGAGAAATACTGGAGGTTACCGGTCAGTGTGTGAGAAATACTGGAGGATACCGGTCAGTGTGTGAGAAATACTGGAGGATACCAGTCAGTGTGTGAGAAATACTGGAGGTTACCGGTCAGTGTGTGAGAGAAATACTGGAGGATACCGGTCAGTGTGTGAGAAATACTGGAGGATACCGGTCAGTGTGTGTGAGAAATACTGGAGGATACAGGTCAGTGTGTGAGAGAAATACTGGAGGATACCGGTCAGTGTGTGAGAAATACTGGAGGATACCGGTCAGTGTGTGAGAAATACTGGAGGATACCGGTCAGTGTGTGAGAAATACTGGAGGTTACCGGTCAGTGTGTGAGAAATACTGGAGGATACCGGTCAGTGTGTGAGAAATACTGGAGGTTACCGGTCAGTGTGTGAGAAATACTGGAGGATACCGGTCAGTGTGTGAGAGAAATACTGGAGGATACCGGTCAGTGTGTGAGAAATACTGGAGGATACCGGTCAGTGTGTGAGAAATACTGGAGGATACCGGTCAGTGTGTGAGAAATACTGGAGGTTACCGGTCAGTGTGTGAGAGAAATACTGGAGGATATCGGTCAGTGTGTGAGAAATACTGGAGGATACCGGTCAGTGTGTGAGAAATACTGGAGGATACCGGTCAGTGTGTGAGAAATACTGGAGGATACCGGTCAGTGTGTGAGAAATACTGGAGGATACCGGTCAGTGTGTGAGAAATACTGGAGGATACCGGTCAGTGTGTGAGAAATACTGGAGGATACCGGTCAGTGTGTGAGAAATACTGGAGGTTACCGGTCAGTGTGTGAGAGAAATACTGGAGGATACCGGTCAGTGTGTGAGAAATACTGGAGGTTACCGGTCAGTGTGTGAGAAATACTGGACGTTACCGGTCAGTGTGTGAGAAATACTGGAGGATATCGGTCAGTGTGTGAGAGAAATACTGGAGGATACCGGTCCGTGTGTGTGAGAAATACTGGAGGATACCAGTCAGTGTCTGAGAGAAATACTGGAGGATACCGGTCAGTGTGTGAGAGAAATACTGGAGGTTACCGGTCAGTGTGTGAGAAATACTGGAGGATACCGGTCAGTGTGTGAGAGAAATACTGGAGGTTACCGGTCAGTGTGTGAGAAATACTGGAGGTTACCGGTCAGTGTGTGAGAGAAATACTGGAGGTTACGGTCAGTGTGTGAGAGAAATACTGGAGGTTACCGGTCAGTGTGTGAGAAATACTGGAGGTTACCGGTCAGTGTGTGAGAAATACTGGAGGTTACCGGTCAGTGTGTGAGAGAAATACTGGAGGATACCGGTCAGTGTGTGAGAAATACTGGAGGATACCGGTCAGTGTGTGAGAAATACTGGAGGATACCAGTCAGTGTGTGAGAAATACTGGAGGATACCGGTCAGTGTGTGAGAAATACTGGACGTTACCGGTCAGTGTGTGAGAAATACTGGAGGATACCGATCAGTGTGTGAGAGAAATACTGGAGGATACCGGTCAGTGTGTGAGAAATACTGGAGGATACCGGTCAGTGTGTGAGAAATACTGGAGGATACAGGTCAGTGTGTGAGAAATACTGGAGGATACCGGTCAGTGTGTGAGAAATACTGGAGGATACCGGTCAGTGTGTGAGAGAAATACTGGAGGATACCGGTCAGTGTGTGAGAAATACTGGAGGATACCGGTCAGTGTGTGAGAAATACTGGAGGATACCGGTCAGTGTGTGAGAAATACTGGAGGATACCGGTCAGTGTGTGAGAGAAATACTGGAGGATACCGGTCAGTGTGTGAGAGAAATACTGGAGGATACCGGTCAGTGTGAGAGAAATACTGGAGGATACCAGTCAGTGTGTGTGAGAAATACTGGAGGATACCGGTCAGTGTGAGAGAAATACTGGATGATACCGGTCAGTGTGTGAGAAATACTGGAGGATACCAGTCAGTGTGTGAGAGAAATACTGGAGGTTACCGGTCAGTGTGTGAGAGAAATACTGGAGGTTACCGGTCAGTGTGTGAGAGAAATACTGGACGATACCGGTCAGTGTGAGAAATACTGGAGGTTACCGGTCAGTGTGTGAGAAATACTGGAGGTTACCCGTCAGTGTGTGAGAAATACTGGAGGATACCGGTCAGTGTGTCAGAAATACTGGAGGATACTGGTCAGTGTGTGAGAAATACTGGAGGATACCGGTCAGTGTGTGAGAGAAATACTGGAGGATACCGGTCAGTGTGTGAGAAATACTGGAGGACGGTGTCAGTGTGTGAGAAATACTGGAGGTTACCGGTCAGTGTGTCAGAAATACTGGAGGATACCGGTCAGTGTGTGAGAAATACTGGAAGATACCGGTCAGTGTGTGAGAAATACTGGAGGATACCGGTCAGTGTGTCAGAAATACTGGAGGATACTGGTCAGTGTTTGAGAGAAATACTGGAGGATACCGGTCAGTGTGTGAGAAATACTGGAGGTTACCGGTCAGTGTGTGATAGAAATACTGGAGGATACCGGTCAGTGTGAGAGAAATACTGGAGGATATCGGTCAGTGTGTGAGAAATACTGGAGGTTACTGGTCAGTGTGAGAGAAATACTGGAGGATATCGGTCAGTGTGTGAGAGAAATACTGGAGGATACCGGTCAGTGTGTGAGAAATACTGGAGGATACCGGTCAGTGTGTGAGAGATACTGGAGGTTACCGGTCAGTGTGTGAGAGAAATACTGGAGGATACCGGTCAGTGTGTGAGAAATACTGGAGGATACCGGTCAGTGTGTGAGAGAAATACTGGAGGTTACCGGTCAGTGTGTGAGAAATACTGGAGGATACCGGTCAGTGTGTGAGAAATACTGGAGGATACCGGTCAGTGTGTGAGAGAAATACTGGAGGATATCGGTCAGTGTGTCTGTGTGAGAGAAATACTGGAGAATACAGTCAGTGTGTGAGAAATATTGGAGGATACAGTTTTCCTCGCTGCTAAGTTGAACGTAGTGGGTGAAATGTCCCGTGACCGTGCCTGTGTCTCATTGGGATATTGGTGACCTGTGCTGTCGCGGAAGGGCCAGGCTGTGCCAGTGCTCTCTGGTAGTCCTGGGATGGAAGCAACCATTTCCCTTAACTCAGACCGTCAACTCTGTATTTCACCTTAAATGCAGGAGCAGGACGTGGCTCAACTGTGCTTCAGCTCTTTTGATCTGTCTCTCTTGCAGGTTCGTCACCCAGAGCTGACTGCACAGCGCGGGAGAAACGGCACGGACCCATTGCTCGGGGGTACCCAGCGGCCATCAGCAGCCATGGACCTGGATGACAACCACGATGTGGTGAGTACCGAGACACCACCTACAGGTCACAGGTCGGGCGTGGGGCCGGAGGAATTGGAGCTGGAGAAGGACATTCAGCCCCTACGAGGCTGCGTTGTCCTTCGAAAAGATGGTAGCCAATCTATCTTGGTGCCACCTTCCTGCCCCCACCCATATCCAGTTCACTGAGTGCTCAAACATCTGTCGATCTCTGTGTATACTCCCTGACTGAGCAGCTACGAAGGATTTGCAACCTTGTGAGTGGGGAAATTATCTCCTCATATCAGTGAGGAACAGTTGACCCCTTATTCGAGACTGTGACCCCGATTTCTAGACTATGCAGCCAGCGAGAAACATGTTCTCGGCATTGACCCTGTCAAGACTGTGAAGAATTTTACGTTCCATTAGATCACCTCGCAATCTTCTGAACTCCAGGGTTAGGGTCTAGTCTTCTCAAACCTCTCCTCATAGGACAGTTCCTTCAACCCAGGAACCAATCTGGCGAACCTTTGTTGTGCCACCTAAAGGGCGGGTATGTCTTCCCTTTGCGTGCAGACACTCAAATGGCACTCCACACTTGCTTGGATGAGTGCACCTCCAACAACACTCGAGAAGCACAGCATTGTCCAGGACAAAGCAGCCCCGATTGGTTGGCAATCATTCACTCCCTCCGTTGCCCCAGCGCCTACCCCGTAGACACTAGCCCAAACACCATCTGGAGCCTCTTCTTGAATAACGCCTCAACGTCACTGAATACCTCCAACTCGCCCTCAAGATGTCCTCCACCAACTTAACCCTCCGCCTGTTCAGCCTTCTCCCTATGAGCCTGAATTAAAACGATCTTCCCCCTCACCACTGCCACAACGCCTCAATGCCTCCCACAGCATGGAGGCTGAAATGTCCCCCATCTTATTCAGTTCCGCATCATTCTGGATGACCACCCTCACCCTCTTGCCACCTTGTCTGCCAGTAACTCCACATCTAGCCTCTACTGAGGCCACTGGGTCCCCTCCTGCACCTCTTGCAAATCCACCCAGTGTGACGCGTGATCTGAGACCACAATTGCTGAATCCTCCAAACCTACAACTCCCAACAGCAATACCTTGTCCAAAAGAAAGAAATCAATACGGGATCGCTCCGGGGGCACGTGAGAAAAAACAAAAACTCCTTCGCCCTCAGCCTCTCAAACCGCCAGGGGTCTGCCACACCCATACCTTTGCCAAAACCTTCCGGGACCTAGGGCACAACCAATCCAACTTCCTCAGCCTTGTCTGGTCCCCCAACTTCAGGTGCGTCTCTTGCAAAGACACAACGTCCGCCTTCAAACTCCTTAATTGAGCGAAAACCTGCGACCTTTTGACCAGGCCATTTAAGTCCCGACATTCCACGGAATCCGACGCCAATCCCTCTTCTACCAGCTCCCCCAGGTTCACGCCTCACTTCCCCTCAGGCCCTCCCCAAGATGTTCGCCGCCATCTCCTCCTTCCCAACTGCGCCACACCAACTCCACCCATGTCCGCCTCCCTCCCATCTCACCTCCGTCCCTCCCAAACACAGAAACAAGAACAAAAGATACCCCCCCCCCCCACTCCCTCGATTGCTCGTACCCCACTTCACTCCCGTTAACCAGCCAACCAGCTTGCATGGTTGCCCTCGCTCGAGGACGAGGCCTACCCTCCACCGCCCCTCACGTACAACACCCTGAAAAAAACAGTAAAAAGAGAAAAAAGTCAAAAAGAACACATTCACCCACTTCGCTACTGTGACTACTAAATAAATCCATCTGCCCACATTACCATCTCCATAGTTCAATGTCCTCACACACCATCCACTCCATGGTCTCGCAGAAATTCGCCCATCTCCTCTGGTGTGTTGAAATAAATCTTCCAGTTCCGATGTGTGACCCACGGTCGGTACGGTAGCACAGTGGTTAGAACAGTTGCTTCACAGCTCCAGGGTCCCAGGTTCGATTCTCGGCTTGGGTTACTGTTTGTGTGGAGTCTGCACGTTCTCCCTGTGTCTGCATGGGTTTCCTCCGGGTGCTCCGGTTTCCTCCCACAGTCCAAAGATGTGCAGGTTAGGTGGATTGGCCAGGCTAAATTGCCCTTAGTGTCCAAAAAACGGTTAGATGGGGTTACTGGGTTATGGGGATAGGGTGGAGGTGTGGGCTTGGTGAAAATGCCCTTTCCAGGGGCTGGTGCAGACTCGATGGGCTGAATCGCCTCCTTCTGCACTGTGAAGTCTATGAACGAGCAGGGAACAACATCCAAAACTTCACACCTCCCTTGTAGAGGGCGGCCTTGGTACGATTATACCCGGCCAGCCTCCTCGCCAGCTCCGCTCCCAAGTCCTGGTAAATACTCAACTCGTTACCTTCCCAGGTATAGTTCCTTGTCTGCTTTGCCCACCTCAAAATCTTTTTCTTGTCAAGGAAGCAATGCAGCAGTACCACCATCGTCCTCTGAGCCTCTCCCTCCTTTGGCCTCCTCCTCAACTCCCTGTGCGCTCGATCCATCTCAGGGGGTCGGTCAAAGATCCCGTCCCCCACCAACTTCTCGAACATGTTCACCATATATTTTGTGGCCCGTGTTCCCTCGATCCCTTCAGGCAGCCCTACAAATCTGTTGGTCCTGCCTCCTTGTCCGATTATAAGAACATAAGAACTAGGAGCAGGAGTAGGCCATCTTGCCCCTCGAGCCTACTCGATCATTCAATGAGATCATGGCTGATCTTTTGTGGACTCAGCTCCACTTTCCGGCCCGAACACCATAACCCTTAATCCCTTTATTCTTTAAAAAACTATCTATCTTTATCTTAAAAACATTTAATGAAGGAGCCTCGACTGCTTCACTGGGCAAGGAATTCCATAAATTCACAACCCTTTGGGTGAAGAAGTTCCTCCTAAACTCAGTCCTAAATCTACTTCCCCTTATTTTGAGGCTATGCCCCCAGTTCTGCTTTCACCCGCCAGTGGAAACAACCTGCCCGCATCTATCCTATCTATTCCCTTCATAATCTTATATGTTTCTATAAGATCCCCCCTCAACCTTCTAAATTCCAACGAGTCCAGTCCCAGTCTACTCAACCTCTCCTCGTAATCCAACCCCTTCAGCTCTGGGATTAACCTCGTGAATCTCCTCTGCACACCCTCCAGTGCCAGTACGTCCTTTCTCAAGTAAGGAGACCAAAACTGAACACAATACTCCAGGTGTGTCCTCACTAACACCTTATACAATTGCAGCATTACCTCCCTAGTCTTAAACTCCATCCCTCTAGCAATGAAGGACAAAATTCCATTTGCCTTCTTAATCACCTGTTGCACCTGTAAATCAACCTTTTGCGACTCATGCACTAGCACACCCAGGTCTCTCTGCACAGCAGCATGTTTTAATATTTTATCATTTAAATAGTAATAATCCCTTTTGCTGTTATTCCTACCAAAATGGATAATCTCATTTGTCAACATTGTATTCCATCTGCCAGACCCTAGCCCATTCACTTAGCCTATCCAAATCCCTCTGCAGACTTCCAGTATCCTCTGCACTTTTTGCTTCTCGAGGTCTTCCACCTTCCCCCTCGACCTCTTTTGGCTATGCACCACAAGCGCCATCGCGGCCTCCATCGAGGCCAGCTGTTCCTCTGTTTGCCCACCGACTCCTCCACTTTCTGGAGCGCCAGGCCCTGCACCGCCAGCCTTTGCTCCACTCTCTTGATGCCGCCCTCTGAGGCCTCCAGGCTCTGCTGCTGGAACAATGCATTCAGGCACTCCACCAGTTGCTCGGTAGACCACTGCGTGGGTAACGCCACCACAGCATGCTCCGCCATTTTGTGTTGCACCTTAAATACCCTCGAGCTCAAGCTGTTGCCTCGTACTCGTCACACTTCTGGTCAAGTAAGCCATAAACCTGACTTGCCGACAGAGCACCACTATCCCTCAGTGCTCATACACCTTTCACCAGACAACACCCCTTAATTCAGGCGAAAAGGACCATAGAATTTCACTTCGAGCGGGAGCCACCAAATGTGTGACCACTCACTCCGTGGCTGCCACTGGGAGATTGAATGTTGGGATTGAGTGCTTGGTGAGTTCATGGTCGAAGGGGCAATGATTTGAGATTAAAACAGGAAATGCAGCAAATAGTAGCACATCTGGCTGAAGCTGTGGAGAGCGGAGTGTAAAGAACAGGAGGTCCAGATGAAGGTCATCCACCTAATTCATTCTGTATTCCTGTCCCCACAGACACTGGCTGACCTGCTGAGTATTTTGAATGTTTCGGGTTTTATTTCAGATCATTGTTGGGTGGGGGAAGGGGCAGGTGAGGAGGAGTGTGACACAAGCTGTCTGAGGCAGAAGCGAGGAACTGGAAACGGAAAACAGCTAACTTTCAAAAAGGAAGTGGGGAAATAATTTGAAGAGCGCAACGGAAGACTAAAGGAGTCGTGATGAAAGTGCGATGGAAGGAGCTGTTGCAGGGAGCTGGCAGAGAGGTGGTGAATGGAATTGCATTGCCGAGGGATGGAGGAGTCGCATTTCCTTCACAACAACATGAACCTCCATTGCCTTGACTTGCTTCCTCCTCTCCCTCCCTCACTACTTCCCTCCCCCAC
Source organism: Scyliorhinus torazame (assembly GCF_047496885.1). Taxonomy (NCBI): domain Eukaryota; kingdom Metazoa; phylum Chordata; class Chondrichthyes; order Carcharhiniformes; family Scyliorhinidae; genus Scyliorhinus; species Scyliorhinus torazame. Next base: position 104,903,528 of record NC_092718.1, on the reverse strand, counting down.
TCTCTCCCCGCCCACCCCCCCCCATTCTCCCAGTCCCCCCCAAACTCTCCATCTCGCCCCCAATCTCCCTCCCTCCAACCCCACACTCCCTCCCTCCAACCCCACTCTCCCTCCCTCCTCCCCCACTCTCCCTCCCTCCTCCCCCACTCTCCCTCCCTCCTCCCCCACTCTCCCTCCCTCCTCCCCCACTCTCCCTCCCTCCTCCCCCACTCTCCCTCCCTCCTCCCCCACTCTCCCTCCCTCCTCCCCCTCCCTCCTCCCCCACTCTCCCTCCCTCCTCCCCCACCCTCCCTCCTCCCCCACCCTCCTCCCCCACTCTCCCTCCCTCCAACCCCACTCTCCCTCCTCCTCCCCACTCTCCTCCCTCCTCCCCCACTCTCCCTCCCTCCTCCCCCACTCTCCCTCCCTCCTCCCCCACTCTCCCTCCCTCCTCCCCCACTCTCCCTCCCTCTTCCCCACTCTCCCTCCCTCCTCCCCACTCTCCCTCCCTCCTCCCCCACTCTCCCTCCCTCCTCCCCACTCTCCCTCCCTCCTCCCCCACTCTCCCTCCCTCCTCCCCCACTCTCCTCCCTCCTCCCCCACTCTCCCTCCCTCCTCCCCCACTTTCCCTCCCTCCTCCCCCACTTTCCCTCCCTCCTCCCCCACTTTCCCTCCCTCCTCCCCCACTTTCCCTCCCTCCTCCCCCACTTTCCCTCCCTCCTCCCCCACTCTCCCTCCCTCCTCCCCCACTCTCCCTCCCTCCTCCCCCACTCTCCCTCCCTCCTCCCCCACTCTCCCTCCCTCCTCCCCCAGCCTCCCTCCCTCCTCCCCCACCGTCCCTCCCTCCTCCCCCACTGTCCCTCCCTCCTCCCCCACCCTCCCTCCTCCCCCACCCTCCCTCCCTCCTCCCCCACCCTCCCTCCCTCCTCCCCCACCCTCCCTCCCTCCTCCCCCACCCTCCCTCCTCCTCCCCCACCCTCCCTCCCTCCTCCCCCCACCCTCCCTCCCTCCTCCCCCACCCTCCCTCCCTCCTCCCCCACCCTCCCTCCCTCCTCCCCCACCCTCCCTCCCTCCCTCCCACCCTCCCTCCTCCCTCCCTCCCCCCTCCCCTCCCTCCCTCCCTCCCACCCCTCCCTCCCTCCCCCCTCCCTCCCTCCCTCCCTCCCTCCCCCCTCCCTCCCTCCCTCCCTCCCCCTCCCTCCCCCCTCCCTCCCCCCTCCCTCCCTCCCTCCCCCTCCCTCCCTCCCTCCCCCTCCCTCCCTCCCTCCCTCCCTCCTCCCCCCCACTCTCCCCTCCCTCCTCCCCCACTCTCCCTCCCTCCTCCCCCACTCTCCCTCCCTCCTCCCCCACTCTCCCTCCCTCCTCCCCCACTCTCCCTCCCTCCTCCCCCCTCCCTCCTCCCCCACTCTCCCTCCTCCCCCACTCTCCCTCCTCCCCCACTCTCCCTCCCTCCTCCCCCACCCTTCCCTCTCCCCCACCCCCCTCCTCCCCCCCACCCCCCTCCTCCCACCACCCTCCCTCCCCCACCCCCCTCCCACCCACCCACTCCTCCCTCCCTCCCTCCCCCCCCACCCTCCCCACCCCCCCCCACCCCCCTCCCCTCCCCACCCTCCCTCCACCCTCCCACCCACCCTCCCTCCCTCCCCCCCCACCCTCCCTCCCTCCCCCCCTCCCTCCGCCCTCCCTCCCCCACCCTCCCTCCCTCCCCCCCCTCCCTCCCTCCCTCCCCACCCTCCCTCCCTCCCCACCCTCCCTCCCTCCCCCACCCTCCCTCCCTCCCTCCACCCTCCCTCCCTCCCTCCACCCTCCCTCCCTCCCTCCCTCCACCCTCCCTCCTCCCTCCCACCACCCTCCCTCCCTCCCTCCCTCCACCCTCCCTCCCTCCCTCCCTCCCCCCCACCCTCCCTCCCTCCCTCCTCCCTCCCTCCCTCCTCCCCCCACCCTCCCTCCCTCCCTCCCCCCACCTCCCTCCCTCCCCCACCCTCCCTCCCCCCACCCCTCCCTCCCTCCCTCCCTCCCTCCCCCACCCTCCCTCCCTCCCTCCCCCACCCTCCCTCCCTCCCTCCCCCCACCCTCCCTCCCTCCTCCCTCCCCCACCCTCCCTCCCTCCCCTCCCTCCCCCACCCTCCCTCCCTCACCCTCCCTCCCTCCCCCACCCTCCCTCCCTCCCTCCCCCACCCTCCCTCCCTCCCTCCCCCCACCCTCCCTCCCTCCCTCCCTCCCCCACCCTCCCTCCCCACCCTCCCTCCCTCCCTCCCCCACCCTCCCTCCCCCTCCCCCACCCTCCCTCCCCACCCTCCCTCCCTCCCACCCCCACCCTCCCTCCCTCCCCCACCCTCCCTCCCACCCCCCACCCTCCCTCCCCCCACCCTCCCCCCCACCCTCCCCCCACCCTCCCTCCCCCACCCTCCCTCCCTCCCTCCCCACCCTCCCACCCTCCCTCCCCCACCCTCCCTCCCCACCCCCACCCACCTCCCTCCCACCCCCACCCCCCTCCCTCCCCCACCCTCCCTCCCTCCCCCCCACCCTCCCCACCCTCCCCCCCACCCTCCCTCCCTCCCCCACCCTCCCTCCCCCACCCTCCCCCCACCCCCCACCCCACCCCACCCTCCCCCACCCTCCCTCCCACCCCCACCCTCCCCACCTCCCTCCCCACCCTCCCTCCCCCACCCTCCCACCCCCCCCCCACCCTCCCACCCCCTCCCCACCCTCCCACCCCCCCCCACCCTCCCTCCCTCCCCCAACCCCCTCCCACCCCACCACCCACCCCCCTCCCCCAACCACCATCCCTCCCTCCCCCAACCTCCCTCCCTCCCACCCCCAACCTCCCTCCCACCCCCCCACCCTCCCTCCCACCCTCCCCCCCCTCCCCCCCACCCACCCTCCCTCCCTCCCCCACCCTCCCTCCCTCCCTCCCCCACCCTCCCTCCCTCCCCTCCCACCCTCCCTCCCCACCCACCCTCCCTCCCCACCCACCCTCCCACCCCCACCCACCCTCCCACCCTCCCTCCCTCCCCACCCCACCCTCCTCCCTCCCTCCCTCCCTCCCTCCCCTCCCCTCCCTCCCTCCCTCCCTCCCTCCCCACTCCTCCCTCCCTCCCTCCCCACTTCCCTCCCTCCCCTCCCTCCCTCCCTCCCTCCCTCCACCCTCCCTCCCCTCCCTCCCTCCCTCCCCTCCCTCCCTCCCTCCCTCCCTCCCCTCCCTCCCTCCCTCCCTCCCTCCCCTCCCTCCCTCCCTCCCTCCCCTCCCTCCCTCCCTCCCTCCCCTCCCTCCCTCCCTCCCTCCCTCCCCCCCTCCCTCCCTCCCTCCCCACCCTCCCCCACCCCCCTCCCTCCCCACCCTCCCTCCCTCCCTCCCTCCCCTCCCTCCCTCCCCCCCTCCCTCCCTCCCCTCCCTCCCTCCCACCCTCCCTCCCACCCTCCCTCCCTCCCTTCCCACCCTCCCTCCCTCCCTCCCCTTCCCACCTCCCTCCCTCCCCACCCTCCCTCCCTCCCTCCCCACCTCCCTCCCTCCCTCCCCCCACCCTCCCTCCCCCCCTCCCCACCCTCCCTCCCCCCCCCCACCCTCCCTCCCCACCCTCCCCACCCTCCTCCCCACCCTCCCTCCCTCCTTCCCCATCCACCCTCCCCACCCTCCCTCCCTCCTTCCCCACCCTCCCACCTCCTCCCCACCCCACCCTCCCCTGCTCCCCCCCCACTCCCTCCCTCCTCCCCCCCACTCTCCCTCCCTCCTCCCCCCCACTCTCCCTCCCTCCTCCCCCCCACTCTCCCTCCCTCCTCCCCCCCACTCTCCCTCCCTCCTCCCCCCCACTCTCCCTCCCCCTCCCCCCACCACCTCCCACCTCCCCCCCACTCCCCTCCCTCCTCCCCCCCACTCTCCCACCCTCCTCCCCCCCACTCTCCCACCCACCTCCCCCCCACTCTCCCTCCCTCCTCCCCCCACCCTCCCTCCCCCCCTCCCCACCCCCTCCCCCCCCTCCCCACCCTCCCTCCCCACCCTCCCCACCCTCCCTCCCCACCCTCCCTCCCTCCATCCCCACCCTCCCCCCCACCCTCCCTCCCTCCTTCCCCACCCTCCCTCCCTCCTTCCCCACCCTCCCTCCCTCCTTCCCCACCCTCCCTCCCTCTCCCCCCCACTCTCCCTCCCTCCTCCCCCCACTCTCCCTCCCTCCTCCCCCCCACTCTCCCTCCCTCCTCCCCCCCACTCTCCCTCCCTCCTCCCCCCCACTCTCCCTCCCTCCTCCCCCCCACTCTCCCTCCCTCCTCCCCCCACTCTCCCTCCCTCCTCCCCCCCACTCTCCCTCCCTCCTCCCCCCCACTCTCCCTCCCTCCTCCCCCCCACTTCCCCCCCACTCTCCCTCCCTCCTCCCCCACTCACCCTCCCTCCTCCCCCACTCACCCTCCCTCCTCCCCCACTCTCCCTCCCTCCTCCCCCACTCTCCCTCCCTCCTCCCCCACTCTCCCTCCCTCCTCCCCCACTCTCCCTCCCTCCTCCCCCACTCTCCCTCCCTCCTCCCCCACTCTCCCTCCCTCCTCCCCCACTCTCCCTCCCTCCTCCCCCACTCTCCCTCCCTCCTCCCCCACTCTCCCTCCCTCCTCCCCCACTCTCCCTCCCTCCTCCCCCACTCTCCCTCCCTCCTCCCCCACTCTCCCTCCCTCCTCCCCCACTCTCCCTCCCTCCTCCCCCACTCTCCCTCCCTCCTCCCCCACTCTCCCTCCCTCCTCCCCCACTCTCCCTCCCTCCTCCCCCACTCTCCCTCCCTCCTCCCCCACTCTCCCTCCCTCCTCCCCCACTCTCCTCCCTCCTCCCCCACTCTCCCTCCCTCCTCCCCCACTCTCCCTCCCTCCTCCCCCACTCTCCCTCCCTCCTCCGCCCACTCTCCCTCCCTCCCACCACTCTCCCTCCCTCCCACCACTCTCCCTCCCTCCCTCCCTTCCTCCCCCCACCCTCCCCCCTCCCTCCCCCCTCCCCCCACCCTCCCCCCCCCCTCCCCCCCTCCCTCCCCCCTCCCTCCCACCCTCCCTCCCCCCTCCCTCCCACCCTCCCTCCCCCCTCCCTCCCACCCTCCCTCCCCCCTCCTCCCACCCTCCCTCCCCCCTCCCTCCCACCCTCCCTCCCCCCTCCCTCCCACCCTCCCTCCCCCCTCCCTCCCACCCTCCCTCCCCCCTCCCTCCCACCCTCCCACCCACCCTCCCCCACCCACCCTCCCCCTCCCTCCCTCCCCCACCCTCCCTCCCTCCCCCCACCCTCCCTCCCTCGCTCGCTCGCTCCCTCCCTCCTCCCCCACTCTCCCTCCCTCCTCCCCCACTCTCCCTCCCTCCTCCCCCACTCTCCCTCCCTCCTCCCCCACTCTCCCTCCCTCCTCCCCACTCTCCCTCCCTCTCCCCCACTCTCCCTCCCTCCTCCCCCACTCTCCCTCCCTCCTCCCCCACTCTCCCTCCCTCCTCCCCCACTCTCCCTCCCTCCTCCCCCACTCTCCCTCCCTCCTCCCCCACTCTCCCTCCCTCCTCCCCCACTCTCCCTCCCTCCTCCCCCACTCTCCCTCCCTCCTCCCCCACTCTCCCTCCCTCCTCCGCCCACTCTCCCTCCCTCCTCCGCCCACTCTCCCTCCCTCCCACCACCTCTCCCTCCCTCCCACCACTCTCCCTCCCTCCCACCACTCTCCCTCCCTCCCTCCCTTCCTCCCCCACCCTCCCCCCTCCCTCCCCCCTCCCTCCCTCCCTCCCCCCCCTCCTCCCCCTCCCCCCCTCCTTCCCCCCTCCCTCCCACCCTCCCTCCCCCCTCCCTCCCACCCGCCCTCCCACCCTCCCCCCTCCCTCCCCACCCTCCCTCCCCCCTCCCTCCACCCTCCCTCCCCCCTCCCTCCCACCCTCCCCTCCCCCCTCCCTCCCACCTCCCTCCCCCTCCCTCCCGACCCTCCCTCCCACCCTCCCTCCCCCCCCTCCCCCCCTCCCTCCCCCTCCCTCCCCCCTCCTCCCCTCCCTCCCACCCTCCCTCCCCCTCCCTCCCACCCTCCCTCCCCCTCCCTCCCTCCCACCCTCCCTCCCACCCCCCTCCCTCCCCCACCCCACCCTCCCTCCCTCCCTCCCCCACCCTCCCTCCCTCCCCCACCCTCCCTCCCCCACCCTCCCTCCCCCTCCCTCCCTCCCCCACCCTCCCTCCCTCCCCCACCCTCCCTCCCCCTCCCTCCCTCCCCTCCTCCCTCCCCCACCCTCCCTCCCACCTCCCCCACCCCCCTCCCCTCCCCCACCCTCCCTCCCCTCCCTCCCTCCCCCACCCTCCCTCCCCCTCCCTCCCTCCCCCTCCCTCCCTCCCCCTCCCTCCCTCCCCCCTCCCTCCCTCCCCCACCCTCCCTCCCTCCCTCCTCCCCTCCCTCCCTCCCTCCACCCTCCCTCCCTCCCCACCCTCCCTCCCCCACCCTCCCTCCCTCCCCACCCTCCCTCCCTCCTCCCTCCCACTCCCTCCCCCACCCTCCCTCCCCTCACACTCACCCTCCCTCCCCCACCTCCCTCCCTCCCCCACCCGCCACCCTCACTCCCTCCCCCCCCCACCCTCACTCCCTCCCCCCCACCCTCCCTCCCACCTCACCTCCCTCCCTCCCTCCCCACTCCTCCCCTCCCTCCCCCCTCCCCGCCACCCTCCTTCTCCCCCTCCCACCCTCCCACCCTCCCCCCCCCCTCCCACCCTCCCTCCCCTCCCCCCCCTCCCACCCTCCCTCCCTCCCCCACCCTCCCTCCCTCCCCCACCCTCCCTCCCTCCCCCCACCCTCCTCCCCCCCCCCACCCTCCCCACTCCCTCCCCCCTCCCCCCACCCTCCCTCCCCCACCCTCCCCCTCCCCACCCTCCCTCCCTCCCCCACCCTCCCTCCCTCCCCACCCTCCCTCCCTCCCCCACCCACCCTCCCTCCCCCACCCTCCCTCCCTCCCCCACCCTCCCTCCCTCCCCCACCCTCCCTCCCTCCTTCCCCCACCATCCCTCCCTCCCTCCCCCTCCCTCCCTCCCCCTCCCTCCCTCCCCCTCCCTCCCTCCCTCCCTCCCCCTCCCTCCCTCCCTCCCCCTCCCTCCCTCCCCCTCCCTCCCTCCCCCTCCCTCCCTCCCTCCCTCCCTCCCTCCCTCCCTCCCTCCCTCCCCCTCCCTCCCTCCCTCCCCCTCCCTCCCTCCCCCTCCCTCCCTCCCCCTCCCTCCCTCCCTCCCTCCCCCTCCCTCCCTCCCTCCCCCTCCCTCCCTCCCTCCCCCTCCCTCCCTCCCTCCCCCTCCCTCCCTCCCCCTCCCTCCCTCCCTCCCCCTCCCTCCCTCCCCCTCCCTCCCTCCCTCCCCCTCCCTCCCTCCCCCTCCCCCCTCCCTCCCTCCCCCTCCCCCTCCCTCCCTCCCTCCCTCCCTCCCTCCCCTCCCTCCCTCCCCCCTCCTCCCTCCCCTCCCTCCCCCCCTCCCCCCCTCCCTCCCCCCCCTCCCTCCCCCCTCCCTCCCTCCCTCTCCCTCCCTCTCCCTCCCTCCCCTCCCTCCCTCCCCTCCCTCCCTCCCTCCCCTCCCTCCTCCCTCCCCTCCCTCCCCTCCCTCCCCTCCCTCCCCTCCCTCCCTCCCTCCCTTCCCTCCCTCCCTTCCCTCCCTCCCCTCCCTTCCTCCCTTCCCTCCCTCCCTCCCTTCCCTCCCTCCCTCCCTCCTCCCCCACCCACTCTCTCTCCCTCCCTCCTCCTCCCCACTCTCCTTCCCTCCTCCCCCCCACTCTCCCTCCCTCCTCCCCCCCACTCTCCCTCCCTCCTCCCCCCCACTCTCCCTCCCTCCTCCCCCCCACTCTCCCTCCCTCCTCCCCCACTCACCCTCCCTCCTCCCCCACTCTCCCTCCCTCCTCCCCCACTCTCCCTCCCTCCTCCCCACTCTCCCTCCCTCCTCCCCCACTCTCCCTCCCTCCTCCCCCACTCTCCCTCCCTCCTCCCCAACTCTCCCTCCCTCCTCCCCCACTCTCCCTCCCTCCTCCGCCCACTCTCCCTCCCTCCCACCACTCTCCCTCCCTCCCACCACTCTCCCTCCCTCCCACCACTCTCCCTCCCTCCCTCCCTTCCTCCCCCCACCCTCCCCCCCTCCCTCCCCCCTCCCTCCCCCCCATCCCTCCCCCCTCCCTCCCACCATCCCTCCCCCTCCCTCCCACCCTCCCCCCCCCCTCCCTCCCACCCTCCCTCCCCCACCCACCCTCCCTCCCTCCCTCCCTCCCCCTCCCTCCCTCCCCCACCCTCCCTCCCCTCCCTCCCCCTCCCTCCCCTCCCTCACCCTCCCCTCCCCCACCCTCCCTCCCTCCCCCACCCTCCCTCCCTCGCTCGCTCGCTCCCTCCCTCCCTCCCTCCCTCCCCCTCCCTCACTCCCTCCCCCACCCTCCCTCCCTCACTCCCTCCCCCCCACCCTCCCTCCCCCTCACTCTCCCTCCCTCCCCCCCACTCTCCCCTCCCTCCCCCCCACTCTCCCTCCCTCCCCCCACTCTCCTCCCTCCCCCTCCCCGCCACCCTACCTTCTCCCCCTCCCATCCTCCCCCCCCCCCATCTTCCCCCCCCATTCTCCCTCCCCCGCACACTC